>NC_090922.1:175221603-175552853 GCF_040938575.1 Ambystoma mexicanum
GCAAGTCATATTCACTGTCATGAAATAGACAACGTTTCATTGGCTTTCAAACTAAAGGGCTCTTTACTACGTGGCCCTCTATGATTGGTTGGCACAATTGTACTCTTCTGGAATATTCCACTTATTAGCAGCATGCAAGCTGAAACCCTAGGTGCTGGAGGATTGACTTGTCCATGCCTCCCCACCCAATTAGCCCAACATCCATCATCACTCCTACTGTCTGCCATTCAAATTTGTCTTTGAACTTGTCCTTGCAAGTATCACTGTGCCTGAGAATAGAAGTGAGTGTGAGCATAGTCTCATCTTCAGGTCTCGGTGTAGCTTTCACAAAGTCTATTTTCATCTTGACCATGTGACAGGAGACTGTGTTTTGAGCTCCTTCTTTGCATTTAACACTATTAAATGAATGAAACCTGACACTTCTAGTGTTTTTCCATTACACCTAAACAGGAGCACGTCTCGATTCTCACATTCATTGTATCTTCTCAAATAGATATCCAGTTTCTTGGCTGCCCCAACAATTGACACTGGGCCAGATAACCTTTCTCGAATCTTCCCTCATCGTCAGCAGTTTTCTTCTAATGCGCCACACTTTAAGCCCTTCTGTTCATGGGGTCCTAGTTTGCTAAAATGCATTGTGGAACATGCAGATTCTATACACATATTTTATGGTGGCACCGGCTGCAGTCTATTCCCTACGTATAGCCAGCCTTATGATTACTTAGTCTACTTGCGTTTCAGCATCTGTATAATTATAAAAGGGCTTGCATTTTCTTCAGTGCTTTTCACGCGTGCAATCTTCATTTTGCTCATGAAATGGTGCTCAATTCTTTACTTAGCCATCAGATTCTATAAGGTTATTTCCTCTCTTCATTGGCATCTCTTCTGGGTGTGTCATTTCTGCTTCATGCGACTTCACCAGAGTTCTCTTTCATTCATCATTACACTTCTTCCCAAACCTCTTTTAAAAGACTGTAATTTCTCTGCGGGTACATCATATAGGGCTTTCTCAATGGATACCTTGTTCCAAGGACTTTTTGCTGTAGAGGGACCATTATTGGCGCTGTGCATTTCGCAATTTCCGGTTTCCAACATATAAGCAAAATGGGGGTGGGACTTCCGGTAGAAGCACTTGTCTCCTCCTCTACAGCAGGTCTTCACAGGTGTTCAGAAGAGCAGTGTCCATGCCTCTGGATGCTCTAAAGCCAGAGTGATGGTCATGGAGACAACCAACAGATTCAATGTGGAGGGTAAGTTGGGTGATAACCAGCTTCTCCAGCAGCTTTCCCAGTAAGGGGGTGATGGAGATTGGGCGATAGTTTGACAGAATTAATTGGTCTCTTGAGCGTTTTTTGAGCAGAGGGTGCACAATTGAGTGCTTGAGAGGAGAGGGAAAACCTCCATTGGCAAAAGAGAGGTTGCAGAGGTTGGCCAAGGCTGGGGCAAGAGTATCAATGTTGTCCTTGATGGTTTTGGTGGGGCAGGCATCCACCTGTTTGGAAGAGGCCTTCATAGACCGGACTAGTCTAGAGACCTCATCAGGTCTGACAGGGGAGAGGGAGAAGAGAACTGGGGGAGGCATGCGGGGCCGAAGGGGACCCAAGAGATGTTGGTACAGGACGGGGATCGGAAGAGAGTGAGGAAAGGATGTCCTGTTTTTTGGTGGTGAAATGTGCTGCCAGAGCCAAGCAAAGGGCCTGAGTGGGTGAAGTGGAGGATGCGGCTGCAATAGGGTTGCCGAGCTCCTTGCAGACTTAAAAAAGTTCAGCCGTGTTGTTAGATGCCGTGGAGATTCAGGATTGAAAGTAGACTATTTTCTTGGAGTGGATGCAGAGTCTCTAATGCCTTTGAAGAAGGCAGCAGGCCAGTTTGTCAGAGGGTGCACTTGAACATCCCCTTTCTGTTCCACTGCTCTGCAGTTGCGTTTAAGGGCAGCCAGATCATAGTCATACCAAGAGTTGCACTTTTGGCAGCTTCAGTCGGACCCTCATGACAGGGGCAAGAATGTCAAGAGTGTTGGAGTTGGGGCAGTGAACATTAGAGAGGGCTGTATCAGGGTGGGAGCCATCTGCAGGAGTAGAAGAAGTAGAGTAGGTGGAGACAAAGGCAGCCACTGACACTCTTTTCGTAGGTCGGAAGGCAGGAGGTGGTACAGGGTGTGTCATTGCTAAAGGAGAAGAGATTTTCAAGTGTGAAGAGAGCAGAGAATGATCAGTCAATGAGAGTGAGGTGGTGAGAGGAATAGAGAGTGGGGTGTCTGTGGAAATGTGAGGATACAAGGTGTGGCCAGCAGTGTGCATTTGACCAGCAGGCAGAATGGAAAGAGAAAGGAATCACACAGATTGCAGATAGATCCAGAGGAGTCCGTAGAGTCAAGATAGATGTTAAGATCCCCCAGCAGGAAAAGTTGGAAAGAGGAGGAGAGAAGAAGCCAGGTCAGCCCATTCTGAGAAGAAGAGGGTGGACTGGCCTTGCGGCTGATAGAAAGTGGCAATAGTAAGAGAGGCGACAGGGGAGAGTGATAGCCTGCACACCAGGATTTCAAAGGAGGAGTAGACCTGAGTGGGAATAATGGAAACAGAGATCCACTTAGGAAAGATCAAGGCTACTCAGCCTCCTGGCCTGTTGGGCCTGGGCACAGAGAGGATCTTGTAGCCTTCAGGTAGAAGTATGTTAAAACTCATGACATAGCTGTCCTTAAACCATGTCTCAGTAAGAGCAAGAACATCAAGGTCCAGGAGTTCAAGGAGGTGGCAGATGTCAGAGTGTGCTTGACATTAGAACACAAAAGAGGTAGTACTGCTACTTGGAAAAGCTCAACCCAATTTTTGTCAATAAATGAAACAAAAAACATTTGGATTGTATCAGGAAACCTTTACCGATATTACTAATGGAATGTATCCCAAAGTTAGTAGCCCATAAGATTGTCCAGGAAGGAAAAACACACACATCAGGGGCTATGAGTATGAATTATTTGTATTGAGACAAAACAAAGTTCTCTTGTGGACACTTACATATATAACCAAATTACCAATTATAGACAAAAAACATATTTTGAAATCACAAATGAAGCAGTAAAAATTGAAGCATAAATGGTTTCAGAAAAAAGATTACAAAAACATAGCAAAAAACTTAAAAAGAACATCTATAAAACAAATGCATAAGTGATTTAGCGCCTATATAGATCTGTAAGGATCTATGTCCTTAATAAAATGCCCAGGTTTAAAGTTTCTGGTGCATGAGCTTTTGTGGAATGCATCTTTTATTCCAGATGCCTAGTAAGTTCCAACGGTCATGGATCTGTCTATTCTAATAGATTTTACAAAAAAGGAAAAAATCCTAATAGCCATAAGCTATAACTTTAGAGCAAGAGTTTAGTGTGGCAACATGGAGCAGGTTGCAACTTTTGAAAGACTTAAAAGGGGGTGCAAGGGACAGAGTTCCCCAGTGTAAGCGGTAAGAGTGCCTGAGATATAGAGGGAGGAGGAGGCAGGGCAGGGATGACAAAGGTGTCAGTGAGCAGGGTGCAGGCAAGGGAGCCAGGATAGTGGAAGATGTCAAGGGAGCTAGTGTGGGAGGGGCTGCAGGTGGCAAGAGGGCTCCAGATGTGGCACCAGTGGGTGGCCAGCACAGCAGGGTGGAAAAGCCTGCCGCGGTTGTCAGTCTAGTGAGTCGAGTGAGAGTGAGACTAGGCAAGGGAACCTGAACAGTTGAAAGTGAAAAGGAGGGAGGTGGTGAGGTTGGTAGAGGGCAAGAAAGCTAAGGCTGGTATAGTTGGCAAGGGAGCCTGGGTATCCGTAAAAGTAAGTGACAAGGGAGCCAGTGAGGAGGAAAGAGGAAAGTTGATAAATCAAGGAAGGAGCCTATCAAAAAGTAAGAGGGTGGGTTGAGGCTCTTCTACCAGGATGGTTCCATTTCGATAGACATTTATGATGGCCTGGAGGTGGAAAGGCCATTAGGTCCTCCAAGCGGATGCCACCTTTTATGTGTGAGGAAGAATAAGGAGAGAGCAAAACGGCCATGTGGAGATTCCATAGGTCGGGACTAGGAATGACAAAGAGGATGTCGGTGAGAGTCACTCTGGCAGAAACACATGCTGTAGGTGTCAGCAATCAGAAGACCTCGGTTGGAGGCCAGTATGTCTTTCTTGAGTTTCTTCCTGCCAGACCTAGTGAGAGGTGAAGGATAGGAGATGGAGAAGCAGTTAAAGTAGATGGGGAAGATAGTGCCATAGTAAGTGCACATAGTGTGGTACACTTAACCAGGCAGAGCAGTTGAGGTACGTGGGAAGAGGTAGAAAGGAGGGACAAGCGCACAGGGAGACACAACAAGATAAGGAAAGAAACAATGAGAAATGACGAGGGTAAAGGAACAGATAACAGACCAGACAGAGGACAGAGAGGGGCAACCAGTCAGCACATTCCCATGAACACACCTACAAATGATTTTTAGAAACAGCAGCAAAACCAATGCAGGATGTGAGCAAAGCTAAAATGATTTTTCAACAACTGCTAAACAATGAAGGATGTGAGCCAGATATATATAATATATATATATATATATATATATATATATATATATATATATATATATATATATATATATATATATGTATATTTGGGCAACAGGTATAGCAGCACAACAGTATAGGGGTGTAAGCAGTGGAAGTGAAAGCCCAGGAAGGAAGTAGGTGTTATGGCCTGGTGCTTGGAAACAAAAACAGAAGAGAAGAGGTGCCTTCTGAGATAGCTTATAGAGATAGTCATGAGAGGCACAGACACAAAGTCTGAATCATGATGCAGGCAAGTATAGCAATAGTTCACACTTGTGCGATAGCTGAGGGGGATCACATAGCCCAAGGGCACCTGGATGAGGTACCAGGCCTCCAGGTGCATATTGCTGGTTTGAGAAAAGTAGTGGGGTCCACAAACAGACAGGGACAGACAGGGCCTGAGATGCAGGCCTTTGATGTAGGTACGGCTTCCGCCTCCCGGTGGCCCAGATTGGGTGAAATAGAAGGGGGGGCAGCCAATTGGATGGGACCAGGCTTCAACAAAGGATGGCTCCACTGGTTGTTGGTCAGTGTTGCACCTCCTCGTGGGCTAATATGAGTATGCTTATTCGGATAGTAATGCCTACTCAAGTACACTTGACTCAAAAAGTAGCTTGCTCAATCAATATTTTGAAATGGGTTCAGAATTTCAACAAATGAGAGAAAATTACAATGCTGTTACAATGGGCTGGGTTAAACCATTATAAGAAAACGAAGTATGTATCTCCCATGGATTATCTAGATCATTTGAAGATTGCGTTCAACCAACATTCAGGGCGAAACAAGCCAGCCAAAACGGCCAAAGAAAGTGTCGGCAGCCTTTGTTGAATGGTTAATCCCGAAATGTCAGCACTAGCTGAAGACAATTTGTGGTGGGCCACAAACCAAGCTCTTCACTGAACTTGTCGAGGTAGTGAATCATGTTTCATGCCAAGAATGAAAAAAGGAAATTACTGAATGCAAACTAATGCCTCTTCTATTGCAGAACCTGCAGGAGCAGGTGGAGGGGAATGAACACACGTGAATATGAAAGCAGATGTGAGAGGTAAAGCACCAGAGAACTTTCAAAGAGTTGCATGTGGCAGGGAATGGGGTAGACGATGCAGTGACGGTGCCCCCCCACTTTTTAAAGGTGCACAGGGATTCCTAAATGGATCTCTGTCAGGTAATACTGCACGTTGTTACTCCAAGCGGGAATACATGTACTGGAAGTTCGAGTGGCTGAATAGATGGTAGCTTCAAGGTGCTAGATCCTCCTCTGCCCCTACTTTCCAAACTGCAACACACACATGTGTCACCCTCAGAAAAAGCAGGAAGGGACGAACAGCCAAGGGAAATTTGATGATTCCATCTGCAAACTAATATCCATACAGTAAGAATGCCTTTTTGTTGAATGTGAAATTACAGGGAATAATATGGCCTGTTTAGTAGAAACTGGAGAAAATCGCTCAACAGCCAGATCAACAGATTCCCAAAATGCTCTGCTTTCCTCTGTTACCATTAAAGCTGTTGACATTACTAATAAACCTGTGATTCATCCTGTCACTGCCCTCTTGTCAGTAGCCTTGAGTCCCATTTCAGATAAACTCGCATTTGCCCTGAGTCTGCCCTCCCCAGTGAATCTGCTAGGGTGAGATGTTATCCAGTGACAAGTCACCCCGTAAAATGTCGCCAGTGGGCAATGTTTGCCCAAATTTGCTCCGTGAATAAAACAAATCAAGCACTTTCTCCAACTATTCTAGAACTAGAGTTAGTAGAATCTGTTGTGGAAAGGACAGTGAAATAGACTCACTGATGGCATTTCCCCAGGAACATTTCCACATAGAACTGGCGATGCCTATTGTGTAAGTTAGGTTGTATGATTTATGGTACTTCAGAAGGTGTCTTTCTAGATATTCCCGGTGAACATGAACATTAATTGATAACTATGTTGCAAACTAAATTGAAACCAGTACAAAATAATGAAGAGTGACATTCAGATTTGGATGTATTGTTAGGCAATGTACTGAATAAATCGTGGTTGCAAAACACAAACACGACGTGTCTCTTCAGGAATGCCAAGCCCGTAGGGATGCAGGTTAACCCAATGAAGCTTGTATCGCGAAAGCCCAACATCCTTTGAAACCAAAATCGTCATTATTATGAATGGTTTATTACAGCAATGATTTGCTTTTCTTACGACTAACCTATGTAATACCCCCATCTTACCAATATACAATTATTGAAGGGACATATCAATTTGTAAAAGTTCTTTGTGCCCTAAATGGTGGTCTTTCTTTCCTGGTAGTCCCACATCTAGAAAGCATACTTGCTTGCATTCCACCAAAAGCCACACACGTTTCTATAGATGATTTGTGCTCTGCTTACTTTTCTATACGAATACATCCAGATAGTTCGTATTTATTCACTACTTCTCATTCTGGCTTGCAGTATACCGGCATTAGGCTTTCACAGGATTTCACCGAAAGCACAGTGCCCTGTGCATCATTCACCAAAATCCAGTGGCAAAATGTGCTGGTCGTATCAGATATGTCTTCAACTTGGATGAAAGTCTATATCCTTCCAACAAAGCAGACATAAAAGCGGTTGTGAAGGCACTAATAAAGGATTTTATCCAATGCTGTGGGGTATCATTGAGCATAAATAGTGACTGTGGAACACACTTCATTGCAAAATACTTCAAGAGCTCTGTAAATTGCTAAATATTCAGCAAAAGCACCGCTGTCTTATAAGCCACCATTGGTGTGAGCAGAGCAAAGGCAAAATGGAGTCCTGAAAAACAAAATCTTGCAACTCTGCCTTGCCACCGGTTAGAAGTGGCCAAATGCGTTGCATCCCACTTTAATGAGTGTAGGAAGCACATCAAACCAGAAATCCTGAGCCCTTGTCAGATCCTCAACTGCAGAGCGAGGCCATAACCAGAATCATCCCCTGCACAATTGGGTCGGCAAACATGCATGTGCTTGCCTATGCAGTACTGCAACAATGTCTTAGTTTGGTAAAGGTTGTGAGGCGTGCGCGTGTCCATTCACAGGTTCAGCAAGCATTGCCAAAGGAACCTGAGACACACTATCATCCTTGCATGTCTCGCTGGGCTTTCATCTAGAGCATCAATGTAAGGACTGCCTAAATGGAAAAGTCCCTTTGAGTTGTTTCTGGTGACCAATACTGCAGTGTACTACAGAAGTATTCCATACGTGACGCACGCCAGCTCTTGCCAACCAGTAACCGCTCCATCAGCTAAAGCAATATCTGCCGATTCTGGCTAGTGGGATGGTATTTTAGTTGTTTAATATAAAGCCAGGTGAGGAGCATTTATTGAGAACTCTGATATGTAACAATCTGGGCCAGTTCAGAGGGAGATCAGAGACATTCATAGAGTAACTACAGGAAAGGTCAGAAACTGTCCCAGGTCTGGAAAACGGGCCACTGTCACGTGAAAGGTAGGCAACGGTGAGGCTGAATCATGGGAGTGTGACTTTACCTACTGCTTAGGTATCAGTCCTGGAGCTAGTGAATACAGGTTCATCCAAGTGCTGCCAACTTGCAGGATTATCTAAAACTGGGCTCTAAATGACTGGGAGAGAAAAGCTTTGGAGAAAGCAATACCAAACTGAGAATGGGGCGGGAACATGTGTCACAAAAGTTTATAACGTTGAAAACGTTCCTCCATCTTTCAAATAAACTGGGTGGCATGGAACAACACAGAACGCCAATGTAACCTCTTAATGTTCGACCAATCTGTATTTTTTAGAACAACGAAAATTGCACAATCAGTTGATCCAATGGATGGCTGATGAAACCATGGCAGTGGTAAAAGATGACAGTGATGGGGAGGCATTCTTCAAGGGTGCATTGTTTGATTGCATGCAGTTGATGTATAGGTTGTGATAAGCCCAGGTTATTGTGGGCCATACATAGACCAGGATGAGCCCAGTGGAAATTGTTAGTTATTTACTCATGAAATGCACACCGAAATTACAGTGGAACAGCATTGCCTCAGTGATGAAGACATTTCTTATCTAGATATACAGCCTACATCGCAAACTCTTTGCACCTGTGAGAAACCTGAAGGTGTCTCAACCGCTAGTCCCCAAGGATCTGTCATCCAGGTGGCCAGGACACGACCATCACTTTTGGATCCAGTTCCTGGTGGTGGACCAGTGTGGGAGGATCACCTGGATGAGGGATCTTCGGGGAGTGGAAGTGGGACACTGGAAAGTGAGACGCGGTACCCCCCTCCCTGTAATACATTTTCCACATCCTACCAGGTAAAACACCTAGGAACTCAACCCCCCCCTTTTCCCACACACAAACACTTTCTCACGGACAGCTCACCGTGAGCGAAAATTGACTAACTGCTTTCAGCAGTATAGTTGACATGTCCCAATAGAAGGGTCAGGCACCGTCAGGCAATTAATGATCATTACACACACCTGACTTCCATTACACTTCCCCACATGGATAAAAGGAGAGCACGAAAGCACACTCTGAGCGAAGCAAAGCACATGAGGAAACAGCAGTTTCAAGATGGCAGTCTAATACAAAGAGAAAGACAGCAATACCAGAGAGGGTTGCAAGGAGGGAAGTGCCTGTGTCCTTTTCACACTGTTACTTTCGTGAAGTAAGAAACCTAAGACTGGGAACTAAAGCTGAACAAACCTGAATTTTGTCTCAGAGGTACCCATGGGCTCTCCCGTGTCAATAATAAAGGCAGGAGGAGCGGCTGCTGCCGTGGTACTGTCCTTGGCTCCTACAACAAAGCAGCACCAGAAAAGACAGCACAGCCGGTGAGTCGGAGAGACTGATGCCAAACCAACTTGTGTTAGAACCAAGATTGCAAGCAGAAAAACACTGTATGAAGAAATCTAAAGAGAATAGCTTGTGAAACGTATGTGTCGAACAATGCAAATATAATTGACAACCAGCGGAGTGATTGAACTTTGGGAGGCCAAATAAGATGCCATAGACAGAGTGGTCCGGCGCCACGTGGATGCTCACTCGAAGGTCTCTGTCAGGTTTCAAACAATTGGCAAATATTGAAAGGGTAATTTTGAGATCGAAGTGGTCCTGCAACGGGTCAAGATAAATCATGTGCACCTTCAAAATTCTTTGAAAGTTGAATGCCTGCTACAATTGGTCCAAGCCTGACTGAGGGAGACTAATTAGGATGGAGAAAGATCTGAGCCTGGCTGAGGGAGGGTCCGGGGTGAACCGTGAGTCCCCCGAGAAAGAATATTCTCGGAACATTGTAAAAGGGGCTCTAAACCCAGAAGAGAGGGATCCACAAAACTGAATGGGATATAAAAAGTGATCCCACCCCGGCTGAGGAGGATCCATGGTGAGACACTCGAATTGAACACTCGAAAGAGGAAAGGAACTTTGTGTTTATTTTGTTCTTGTACATCAGGACCTCTGAGTCAAGAGACTTTTGAAAGCAAAGAGACCTGCATCACAGAAGGTCTTGATGCTGGTAATGGAACTGGGTCCTCATGGTGAAGAAGCCAGAGTGTGTGCTTTAATCGAGTAAACCGCCTTGTACCATGCTGAAAACGTGGGCAAGGAAGGCCAATGGCCTGAACATCCTGACATATCATTTTGTGAACACTTCTTTCTTTTTCATAAACACTACCCCTCACTATGTTGGTTTAGCGGTAAGGATTGGCAATATGTGTTTTAGTATTGGCTCTTTTATTTTGACGAGACTGCACTAGGACTGCATTATTATTATTTGATGGTCGTAACTTGCTCCCATCTGTAAATTTTAGGTTTGGTTATGCATTTATCACACTGTTGTTATCGTTCAATAAACACCCTTGAACTGTGGTCAATTGTGTCTGTCTTACTGTTGATACCATGCCTTCGTTACACACCCTTTTTTTAAAAAAACAATATTCTTTATTTTCATTTAACAAACAAACACAAAACAAATAAACAACAACTCTCAACATTTGCTCTGGCACTTTCGGGTTTAAGTTCATAATGTACATTATCCGCTCAGGTCACGGCTGGGCTCCCTCCTCCTCCGTCGTGCTGTCCTCGTTCCTGTCTGCGTGCTGCATACGGGTGCGGGCAGGTCAAGTCTCCTCACCTCCCGGCTCACTCGAATCAGTTGCGCTGTTTTCCTCGTCGCTCCCAAATAAGTCTTGTACCAAGGTATTCCAGCTAGTATTCTGGCCCCACTGTTCCCTTCTCCCCTCTGTGAGGTTCTGGTCCAGACCCTAGTTTCTGCTATTGCCCATTTTTGTAGGTCCACCCACCAGCCTTCTATCGATGGTCCTGCGCTTGCTTTCCATGCCATTGCGATGCGGCGTTTCGCCAGTATTGTCATCAGGTCTATCATCTTAGCTATATGGATCCTCTGATTGTCGGCCCTCGGGAAAAGACCCAGTATGTAGGATGCCGGCGACCAAGCTCGCATATGGATTCCTGCCTCCAACGCTCTTTCCTGTATCGTATTCCAGAAGGCTGTCACACCCGGGCATGTTCAAAACATGTGCACCATATCTGCCTGTTCTTCCTGGCAACGTGGACAACTCCGTATTTGACTGTCCCCCATGTTTGACATTCTTTTAGGCGTTAAATATGCCCTGTGCATTATGTAGAATTGCAGCTGTCTGAACCTTGCGTTTCTGGAAACTTTCTTCGCATATTGACGGGCTCTGTTCCATTCTTCGTCCCTGAGGGGTCGCTGAAGTTCCTCCTCCCATTTTGTCCGGCTGTTCAGTATCCTAGAATTGATGGTGCCCAGCAATTGTTCGTAAAGTCTGGACACAGTGTGTCCCCCCTCAGATACATTGTACCAGGCGTCCAGCGGCCCATCCATGTCTTCCTCTTCCGGCAGGGTCTCCCACCTCTTTCCTATTCCTTGGACCATTATACAGTATGAATTGGCCACTGTGTATGTCCTGCTCCTCCGCCAGGGTCTGAAAGTCTACCCAATGTCCTTCTTGCCACAGGTCACCTACATGGGCCACTCCTTTGTCTTCCCACTGTGTTCTGAACGTTCCCGTGCTTGCTATATGGGTGTCTACCAGTCCCGCCAGGGGATGTGCCTTGAACAGGGGTCTCTTATGTTCTGCACTTTCCATGCTCTTTTCCATAGTGCTCGACCTAGTTGGACTATTCTGGGAAGGGTTTTTGCTTAGCTCTCGTTCATCCACAGTAGTTCTTTCAAATAGTATCGCTGGAGCAATGGTCGAAACAGTATTGTATCAATGGAGGTGTCTTCCCCCAGCCATCGGACCACAAATTTAAGTTGTGTGGCCAAGTAGTAATGCTCAAAGTCCGGGAGCTTGATCCCTCCCCATCCGTAGCCCATTTGTAATGTGCTCAGTGCTACCCTGTTCCTCCCTCCCCCCCACAGAAAGGTCCTTGTCATGGAGAGTAATCATCTGAAAAAGGATCTGGGGATGTTACAGGGGATATTGGTGAAATAATATAGGAGTCGGGGTAAAACTATCATCTTCATTAGGGCCGCCCGGCCTACCATCCCCAGCGGTAGTGTTTTCCAGAACTGCATGACATTCTCTATTTTGTCCAGGGCTGCCTGCGTGTTGGCCATGTGTGTTTCTGCAGTGTCGTGATATATGTCCGCCCCCAGATATCTGAAGGTGATTGGGGTCCATGTCAGGCCCAGATGTGGCAGCTGGTCTGATGTCGTCGCCCTCAGGCGCGCCAGGGGGAACATTGAGGACTTTCCCTTGTTGATGGTGATTCCCGATAACCTGCCAAACGCTCCCAGTGCCTCCAGTAGGTCTGGTAAGTGGGTTTGTGGGTCCTGGAAGTAAAGCAGCATGTCATCTGCATATATTGAAATCTGGTGTGTTTCCCCATCTATCACTATGCCGGTGTCTCCGTACTCCGCCCTTAGGAAGGCCGCAAACGGTTCCAGAGCAAATATATATAGCATCGGGGACAGCAAGCACCCCTGTTTCGTACCTCGCTCTATGCTCCACTACCCTGAGACATGCCTCCCCGTCTTAACTCTGGTCATTGTACAGCAGTTTTATCCAACGTAGGAACCCCCCGCCTATCCCGAAGTGGGCGAGCGCCCCCAGTAGCCAGTCCCAATTCACTGAATCAAACGCTTTAATTGCATCTAATGACGCCACTGCGTATTCTCCCTCCTCTTGGGTCGTCCTGTCAATACGTGATGGAGTCTCTGAATATTCCATGCCGTGTTTCGTTCTGGTACATACCCCGTCTGGTCTGTGTGTACCAGTGTGGGTATCACCCTTTTTGACCGGTTGACCAATGCCGCTGTCAGTATCTTGGAATCCTGATTTATCAGAGAAATTGGCCTGTAGGACCCACACTCGAGGGGCGGCTTCCCTGCTTTTAGTATTGGGACTATTACAGATCTTGACATACTGCTCGGGAGTCGTCCGCTCTCGAACGCCTCCTCCAGTGTCTCTAGTAATCTCGGAGCCAAGCTATCTTTGTATTTTTTATAGAATTCCCCTGGTAACCCGTCGGGCCCCAAGGACTTCCCTGTCGGTAACTGGGCAATAACCTCCATCAGTTCCTCCACAGTAAGGGGGGCGTCCAACATCTGGTCCTGCTCTTCTGACAGTCGTGGGAGTTTGATTTCCGCAAATGCGTCTTCAAGGTCTCCCTCTTCTGCTTCCTGTACTCTGGTATATAGTTTCTCATAGAATTGTGAGAACATCGTATTTATACCCTCCTGGGACCTTTCAATCGCCCCTGACTGTTTCGAATTGCGTTTATTGGTTCTCGCTTGGTCTCCTGTTTGGTCAGCCAGGCGAGAAGTCTACTAGGTGTATCCCCTTCTGCGTGCAGCCTTTGAATGTACTTCCCATAGTCTAACCGCCCTAATCTCTCCTAGGCCACCATACACTGTTGTCTCAGAGTGGTGAAGTCACCCGTTCCCACCCCCCTCTCGCCCTGCCTGTGCTTCCGCCCTCTCTGTCTTCCCTTCTATCTCATCCAGTTCAGCCAGGGTTTCTCTCCTAAAGCCTCCGTTTTCCCAATTGCCGCCCCCCTGATCACCACCTTAAAGGCCTCCCATGTCGTTCCTGTACTGTCTACACTACCCATGCTGTGCTCGAAGTAGTCGTCTTTTGAAGTTTGGATATGGTCTTGGAAATCCCCCTCTAGGAATGCTTCCGCCCTACGTCTCCACGTGGGTATGGGGGCTTTCCTGTATGTATGTGCCCATCTTGCTTCCAGTGGGGCTGGTCAGATAGGGTTCGTGCGTCAATGTATGCCCCAGTGAATTCACCTAGTGTCTCTTTGCCCGTGAATAAATAGTCAATGCGGGTAAATGTCCCGTGTGGAGTGCTATAGTGTGTGTATCACCACCATGTACCTTCCTCCAGACGTCCCCTAGCTCGAGCTCGTCCAGTGTCTTCTGCCTGGGATCCAATGTGCAATTCAGATCTCCGGCCCAGATGGTCGTGGCGTTCCTGTACGGGGCCAGCCAGGGTGTGAGTGGTTTAAAGAAATCTGTTGCATCGTGGTTTGGGGCGTCGGTGTTCACCAGACACATGTCCCGGTTCTCCAGCATTCCGTGTACGATGAGGACCCTGCATTCAGCGCCTCTCTCCTGCTTGATGAGTTGGAACGGGATGCCCGGGGCAATCCAGGTCACTTCCCCTCTCGCATAGTTAGAGTATGTGGAGCTGTATGTCTGGCCGCCCCATTTCTTGGCCATCTTGGCTTGTTTTTCCGCCATCAGGTGAGTCTCCTGCAGCATTGCGATGTGGACTTTCGCTTTGTTTAGCCATGCGTAGACCCTCAGTCTCTTCACTTAGGCATTTAGCCCCCTGACGTTCCAGGTCACAACTTTTAGTTCATCTTGGTTCCTGTGTCTTACAGTTTCCTACGGCCTGCTCGTTCCCATCGGCCTGTTTAGTTTTCCCTTTCTGGCATGCTGGCCTGGGAGGTCCGTCCATCATCTTCTCCCAGTTATTCTCCTGGTAGCTTGCGGCTCCGCCTTCCCTCTTTACATCCCCTGTCCTGGCGGAACGCCCTGCCACCAGTGTCCGTTTCTCTCCACCTCCGCTCTTTGGTGTTCCGCAGCGAGTTCCCGCATTTGAGTGCAGCCTCACTTGCGCCCTTGCGTTGTCTTTGCCATGTCCGTGACCTCCTCGTTCATTATGTTTGCCTCCTCTGGTGCCTTCTCTTAACAAACTTAACCACACTACTACAACTACTATAAACCAACGCCCAGCCTCCCTCCCCCTGCTCGGGCCCCGCCGCATTCCAGGTGCTGCCCTCGATCCACGGGCGCACTCGTTGCGGCGTAGTGCCTTAAAACTGACACTGCTAAATTGTCGCTATTTGGGGTCCCCTCTGTGGGTCTGGGCGGTTCTGTGCCGGAGGCCTCGAGCTCCCTGGTTAATCCATTAGTTTATGCTTTTGGTTCTCATTCTGCTAATTGTCTTGCTGTATCTCGATTAGGCATGGTGTCCTCAGTGTTTTGTCCGCACCCTCATTCCATGCCTCGCTGGGGTGTCTGACGGTTCCTCTCTACCCCCTCTCTTAATTGTGGGATCCCCTGCTGGTCCATCCACTCCTGGGCATCTGCTGTGGTCTCAAAGATCTGTCTCCTCCCATAGTGCAGGATTGTGAGCTTGGACGGGTCAAGTAACATGAATTTCACCCCTGCTGCCCGAAGGCTCTCTTTGGTCGGCCAGAACTGGGCTCACTGTCTTTGCACAAGTGCAGTATAGTCAGGGTAGATGGTTATCCTAGCTCTGTTGCGTGTTATCTACCCGCCTTCCCTCGAGAATGTCAGGATTTTCTCACTATCTTTAAAGTTCAAGATCTTCGCGATCATGGGTCTCGGTGGCGCGCACGGGCGGGGTTTCCTGGTTAGTGCTCTGTGCGCCATTTCCACCACAAAGCCCTGGGAAAGGATCCCTGCACCTACTTTCTGGAGCAGTAAGTTCTCTACGTAATCTCTGGGGTCTCTACCTTCCAACCCCTCCGCAGCCCTACGATGCGCACATTGTTGCGCCTGGCTCGGCCTTCTGCATCTTCGGCCCTGTGTTCTAGTGTTTTAATCCGTTCCAGTGCATCCGACATTTGTGACTGAGAGGTGGTCACGTTTGCTGTATTGCTCTGCACCTGTTGTTCCACCGTTGTCACTCTCTCTGCTAGGTTCCTCGTGTCCTGCCTGAGGAGCCCCACGTCCACTATCACTGCATCCAGCTTGCCCTCTATTGAGGCCTTTAGCCCCTCTATGGCCTCTAGGATACTGCCCTCCACTTGTTTGAGCTCCCTTTGCGTAGAGTAAGATATGGCTGTGTCTGCCGCCACTGTCCCAGGTTGTGAGTCCTCGCTCTTGCGGGCAAATGTCTCCATGCTTGTTTGCCTCCCTCTGCTGCCTTTCTGTTTGTCAGGCCTGCTGATGTTTGTGGCCTCGTGAGTCTGTGCTTGGATGGGGGCGGTGTGCCCCTGGGCGGCCTCCATTTTGTAGTCGGTGTTCTCCCTTCCCTGCATGTTATCCCAAACGTGGCCCTGTCGTCCCCAGACCTTTGTCGGCCCTGCCGCTCCCCAGCACCTCCCTGGGCCCATGCGCGCAGCAGCTAAAGTCTCTTTGTGGCCGCTCTGTCCAGCTGCAGCCTCGCCGGGGCCATTACGATCTCCTGCCTCCGCTGTCTCGTCCTTACCGGAGGCTCCGGTTGCGTCTCCGCTGGTTGCTGCTGCCTGCTGCGCCGCCGCAGCCCTCTTACCTTCTGCTGTCGAGGGCCAGGACAGGGTCTCACCCTCTGGGCTGCCGCTGCATGGGAACGGTTCGGTGGGACTCCTGTGTGCTGGGGGGCGCCCTGTTGATGCCTCGGGCCGCAGGCGTTGTCTTCTTCCTGCGTCTCGGCCCTCCGCTCTCCTCTGCCACTATCCTCGGTTGCCTGCTCCCCCTCCACCCGTGTTCACGCGGCGTGGTGGTTTGCGCCTCGTTCCACGTCCCTGTTACGGAGGGCGGTCAGGCTTGGTGCCTCTCTCGATCTTCCGTGGGTGGTGTGTGGGTATCTGGTGGGCAGCCGTCCGTGCCCCTGCACCCAGCCGTCTGCGTACTCAGCTTCCGCTGCCCTTCGGAGTGCAGCCGGATCCTCAGTGTGCTGCGGCTGCCATTTTGTGTGGTGGCCCGGCGCCTCCGTCTCGCCTCGTTTCTGGTCTTTCCGACCTCCGATTTTGTTCGGGCTTTCACCCGTGCGTGCCCTGGACCCTCCGGGTGGCGTCCCTTCGATTTGTTCAGGGTCTCCTGCCATTTTTTTAGCCGTTTATAAGGATCGTGTAGAGGATCACCCGGGAGCTCTCAGTGACTCGCTCACTCTCGCATGGCCGCCAAGCCACGCCCCACCTTCGTTACACAGCCTTATTCAATGTGTAATTCATTGCCCATGAATTATGGAAAAACTCAATTGTAATACATTCACAGAAGCCCTAATATAAACATCTGGGTAATGGAACGTGCCCAGAGAGGTGGAAAGTGATTTACAACACATTATGATCAATGCAATTCTTTCTGGCAATGCTGATTGTTCAACTAATGCCCCATTTTTCAAGTTGTTCTGCAAGAGTACCAATACAACCGTCACAAAAAAAGGACAAGTTGATGCCAACAACAGGAGACAAAGGGACCTAAAAGGTCTTATAGGGGATGGACTCATCTCAGTAGATTAGGCATGTAACATGTACCATGGAGAGGAGCATGAGGAATGGGTGAGTAAATTGGAGAAAGCTGCAGGTCTGATAAGCAGTGCATAGCTGTCAAACATAGATGAAAGTATGAGATAGCTCCATTTGCTAAGGGATTTAAGCAATATAATATAAAACGTGCTGATGGGCCTTATTTAAATTGCAGCTACAGATCAAAGAATTGAGTGGGATATCACCTGTGAGGAATTTCAAGGTTACCTGAATGATCAGCTGATCCTAAAGAACCCAATTGCTTCATTGTAAGTGATCCTGATGTGAAGACAGGTGTTGGGGTCAGGATTGAAAATGACTCAACTTTGTTGCCAAAAGAATAACCACAACTCAAATCTATTGACAAAGTAAAACTCAGCCAGGAATTGACTGTTAAAGGATCACCATGACCATCCGTCTGGCTTCAGAGCAGCCAGAAGTATGGAAACTGCTGTCCTGAACATCCGTGAAGACCTCCTCTCTAACCTTGATTATAATTTCCTCTCTGTCTTCATCTTACTCGATCTCTCTTCTGCCTTTGACATGGTCAACCGCGCCATCCTGCTCAGTCATCTCCGTGATAACCTGGGTATCACTGGGCCCTAGCCTGGCTGACCTTGTTCCTCTCTGATCCACCCTCCGAGGTCCAACTTGGGTCTTTCCTTTCCTCTATCTCACTCTCTATCTGTGGTGTTCCCCAGGGGTCTAACCTCTCTTCCTGGCTGTTGAAGAAATACCTGGCACCTCTCGCCCACCACACTGCCGCTCTATGCTCCAACATTCAGTGCTGTGCAGAAGACACTGAGCTCATTTTCAGGCTTCCCTCTGCCACCTCTTCTCCTTCTCTCATCTCTGAAAGTCTGTCTGCTATCCAGGAGTGGTGTGCCGGCAACAATCTCTGCCTTAATGCCTGTAAGTCTGAGATTCTCCTCATCGGCACACCTGCACCCTCCTTTCCTGTCACTCTGGCCTCCCTTGGCCCTCTTCCTGCTCCCACCTCTGAGGCTAAGAACCTCGTGGTCATCTCCGACTCCACACTCTCCTTTTCTCCTCACATCTCTGACATCTCTAAGAAGTCAAACTACCAACTGCACCTCCTCAGAGGTATTCTTCCTGTCCTCTCCTACCCCCAGAAGCTCACTATCTCTAGAGCTCTGGTTCTCTCTAGGCTGGACTACTGCAACAGCCTCTTTCTAAATCTGTCTGCTTCTACTCTCCGCCTTCTGCAACTCATCCAGAACAGGACTGGGAAACTTGTCCTTGGTCTCAAGCCCAGGGATCGTATCTCTCCAGCACTGAAATGTCTGCAATGGCTCCCAGTGACTTCAAGGATTAAATTCAAAACCCTCTGAATTATCCACAAAACCTTCTGGGGCCTGGGTCCTCAATACCCCCAACTCTCTTTTCGTAAATTCCTTCCTACTCAGGCTCTTTGCTCCTCCACCTCCAACTCCCTCAGGGTCAGTCGCTTCTCCAAGCAACAAGTTGGTGGTAGATCTCTTTCTTTGGCTAGGACCTCCCTCTGGAGCAGCCTCCCTGCCTTTCTGAAACTTGAGAAGAACCATCTCCGGTTCCAGAAGACCTCAAGACCTTCCTCTTTGCTTCTGCCTTCTCTCTTCCTCTCCCCTGCTGATTTCCTGTCTGATACTGCACTGGTCACCTGGCTACCCTCTGATTCGGGCCCAGGTCCCTGCCCGCGCAGTTGCACACCCGCACTGCCACCCGACAACCCTTGCAGTTGGGTCTGTATCTGTAACCCCACAGTCTCCCTACCTGCCTTTTGGACACCTGCTGTCTGCACTTACCCTTGCACCTGCCACCTGCTGGGCACACTTCTTGTTATCGTTTTGATACCATGTACAGCACTGCCCCCATCCCCTTTCCGCTATGAACTTTTCTCCTCGCCTGCACTTGTGTGATCTCAATGTCACTTGACGTAGTAAGATCGCTGTCTCTGTCCTCCCTCCGTTCCCCCTTCCTTGCCTAGTCGCGCCTTGAAACACTTGTGTATAGGTGCGTTACAAATGCCATATCATATCATATCATATCATGCTGGGAAGGTCCAGCTGAAGGCTTGATGTAGAATGAAACTAGAATACTCATTGCTAATGACAGCCGCCTCCGCCTGTTTGCAGAACTACAAACTGATGTGTGCTATGTGCTTATTGTAGAAACTGATATGGAAACTGACCGACATTGTGAGCATTGGAATGGAATTAAAATGGTGAGTGTATTTATAATATGAAGTCAAATGTAACGGGTCAACCATAGAGCCTTATCATTTTGAAAATTAATCAGAACAAAAACCGATAATTGCAGTTGTAAAAATCAAAATCTATGTGCTGCAGATAACACATGAATGCAAAAATAATGCCTTTAAATTAGCTCATTGAACAATAATGTTTTACATGACTTAACATATACTATCTCATGCAAACCAGATGTTCAAAATGGCCAAATCGTATATGTGGCTGATACATAATGATGTAATTATTTTCCCTGTGGTTGCCTTCTTTCTATTTTGGTAGTGCTGTCAAAAAAGTTTTATCAATAGACTTTGTGTGCCTACAATTACTCATGCTTATATGTAATGTGCAGATTCAAGATTTAGAAGAAGTTGAATATGAGGAAAACGTAAAAGATTAAATACAACGGTCCATTGAGTGCATATAAAATCAAACACTTGAATAATTGATGTATATTAACATGAAATATGAACATTATATTATAACAAATCAGATAAATAACACAGCAACTGATTAAAATTGCTTAGTTTGAGGAATCTGAGCGCATTCTCACTTCTTTCCCCGATATATCCTCCTTCCAGGTGGCCAGGGAAAGGCAATCGCTATCAGATCCTGACCCTGGGAGTGGATATGCGAGGGAGGATCACCTGGCTGAGGAGACTTGCGGAGTGGGGATGAGGCACCCTTGGGTGAGACACGGTATTCCCCATTTCCCTTTTATAAGGCATCAGATATCCCCCAGGCATTTGTAGGGTATTACCATACCAGTCCACTCAGGTAGTGGGACGAGGAAGAGACAACCCAGAGCCAAATATCCTCCTTTCATGACTCATGCACATACAGTCACCACTCTCGTACCGGGACGAGGAAGAGGGATGGCGAGTACCAACACCGTTATGTAATGAAGAAACATTGCCTGGACCTGAGGCCAAGGGGGTGGTATAAATGGAATGCTCAGGTGAGGAGAGGAGATAGATTGCCTGGGGAACGCTAGCAGGTGAAGCAAGGGAGACGTGTGCCCGAAGCACCTACGAGCTGCAGAGTTGCTGCAGCAGAAGCGGATTGTGGGTGTAGCATTTGGAAGGTCTCCTGTAGCAGAGCAGATCTGCCTACCTCCTGGAGTCAGAGATACTCCCTCTCCATGCAACTGAGGCAGCGAGGATCCTGGATGAGAGGCACGCTGAGCAGGAAGCAGCAACAGCCACATTGAGCCTGCCACTGTAGAAAACAGCACCTGGACACAGCGTACCCGGTGAGTCAAACTACCCTGAGTTTCTCCGGGATGCTGTGGTGTGATCCACATGGTTGGTGCAGGTTGGGTCGGTCATGAGTGAGGCAATATGAATGCTGTTGAAGTTTGAATGATACTTTTGATAAGCACGATAATGTGAAGTTCCTGAGAAAACCGACTGGAGGTTTTTATGAATACCAAACTGCCTATGAGATGAAAATGACAAGGCCAAGAGAAGGCCAGGGAAATGCTAATATTTTAACTTATGAATACACCCGTTAACAGGGTGCAAATACCCAGCAGTAGGGTAAATTGGGAATTTTACATTGGCTTATTCAATGTAACTGGTTGAAATTAAATGAAAACTTTTTAAATATTGATCTGAAAGAAAGCAAGTGTGATTGATTGATATTTAAACTGAGAGAACAAGCATGGGCAATAGCCATATGAAAGCAGAATATAAGGAACTGTGTAACTTGAAAGAAGTATTTAAGGAACTGTGTAACTTGAAAGAATAGGTAAAAACAAAAGCCCTGAAAATCTTTGAAAGTAACAGAAGTGAATGGTGGCCAGAAAACTATTGAGAAAAACTGAAAGAGGTTATGAAATAAGAAAAAGTCAAGTACCACTGTGAAGCTGCAACAATGGCAGCGTGCCTGAAAGTAAAACAAGTGAATGGTGGTAAAACAAATATTGAGAAAACTCCAAGAGGATCTGAAATGGGAAGTCAAGTGCCACTGTGAAGTTACAACAGTGGTTTTGTCCCTGTGAAGGAGAAGCACATAAGGTGTGTTGGTTGGTGACCTGTAATGGGTGGCCCGTGTGGTCCAACAACTAGGCCTAGACCGAGTACACCCACCTAAGGAAAAGCCGCTTAACTCATCCATGAGCTTGTGACTGAACATAAAGAAACACTTGTGTGATCTGAAATTAAGGAACTGAACTTTGTGGTATTGATGAAACTAATGAAAGGCAATCAAGTCAGAAGAGCTGGGAAGAATCCCAGGGAATTGTTATTTTGGAATCTTGAGAGACTTGAACGCTTGGGAAAGGGAACCCCTCCTTTTGGTAATGTGAACTATCTGAATCTTTGGGAAGGAAAACCTCTTTTCAAAACAAGAGCTGAAAAAAGCTCTGAACTTTTATTTGAACACTTCTCATTTTGATGCGGACATCCCCACACATTAATTTTTTTAGCTGTGAGGCCAAGTATGGGTTTTGAACAAAGACAGACATTTGGTTTGGACTTCCTGACACAGACTTTCATTAGTTTCAGTTAGGTAGGGATTCCCACCTTAGCATAGGGCAAGATAGGCCTTCATCCAACCCTCTTTTTATTTTAAATAAAAGTCCCTAACCTTAACTTTACTCAGTTGTCTGTGCCTACTTTTTGATGCCTTCACAAATGGTGTCACCTGTGAGATACACTCAATTGATATACATTGGGGACCCCATACACTAAGGAGAGGATGACCCTTATGATTCTTGTAGTCCAACACCCCTCAGGAGAAGAAACCTTTGTAAAAGTTCAGGCTCAAGAGAAGGTTTCAAAAATGAAAATCTTAATTGCCATTCAGTGTCAGATTCCAGCTACGTGTCAGGATCTAGCATATGAATCACAGATCCTTCTTGACATTCTTACCCTTGACACCTACCAATTAAAACAAGGTGATAGAATCCTCTTGAATAATCAAACACTGCATTCTTTCAGCCAGGGGCATTAAGTAAGTTGGTCCCTAAGGAGGAATTCTCCCCTCCTACTCTGCCTTATACTTTCTCAGAGTTAGTTGGAGTTACAAGGGAGAAACAAAGCATCATAAATCCACCTAACGTAACCAGGGCTTTAAGTGGGCCGGGGCCTGCCGGGGCTGAGCCCTGGCTGGCTCTGAGATTTCGTTTTGAAGCGGAGCCCTGCCGGGGCCCACTAATCTCCCCTGGCAGCCCCAGCCACTACACGTAAAGGCATTTTTTTCTACAGCCTGAAGCTCTCGCTCGTGTGCGAGAGCTTCAGGCTGTAGAAAAAAACTGCCTTTTAGCCATAATGGTGGTGCCGCACCTGCGAGGCATCTCTTTAAGTAAGATTATGGATCTCTTAGAGCCATTATGGAGATAATTTGAGGCTGCTGGAAGCAGATGTCTTGTTTTCCTAATTCTGAAACTCGCGCAAATGCGCGGGAGTTTCAATCTTTAGGAAAATGGCCTCAGCTTCCAGGGGCCTCACCCTTTCAGCCTTAATGGTGACGCTGCCCCTCCCCAGCTGGCAAGGGCAGGCACCACCATTAAGGCTGAAGCGGCGAGGGCTGCCCCCTGCCAGGCAAGCCTTTAGAATATAAATGCAGACATCAGCACCCTCACCGCTATGGGGAGAGGGTGCTGATCTCTACAAAAGGCTGCCTGTCAGGGGTGCCAGTAACCCATTGAGCTGGGGCTTGTCAAGGGGGCGTGGCCTGACGGGCCAACAGGACCCCCGCCATTAGGACACACCCCCTTGATGAGCCCCGGCTCATTTTGTAGTGCCACTTAAGGCACTGAACGTAACCGAGGTTGAATCAGGCCCAGAAACAGAAGAGGACTCAGAGTCCCTCTCTGATTCTGAGGAAACTCCAACCAAAACCACCCTACCTCAAGACATCATGGCCACAATAGAAACATGTTGGTCCAATTGGTCGGCACACCAAATGCAAGCTGAGTAACCATTCCAGACAAGGCTGGGCAGGTTGATTGGCACCCAAGAAAGATCTAATATACCACAGGGGGTTCTTCAACCATACAAAGACGGAGATGACCAAGGAAATCTTTTCTTAAATTTTGAAAGATTAGCCAGCCAATTTCGATGGGGGGTGGTGATTTAAAACTCTGTTATCTAGGTCCATGACTGGAGGGGGAGTTACAAACCTCCTACCAATTATTGAACCTCCCGGGAACAGCTACCTTCACTGAAATCAATGAAGGCCTCTTACAAATTGTGAAACAGACTAGTAATTTCTATCGACAGTCCTTCATCATCGACGGGAATACTATCCCAACCGCCAAGGACACAAAAACCCTAGGGATCTACATTGACTCAACTCTATCCCTGACCAGACAAACTAACTCAGTCTCCTCTGCAGGCGGCATATACCTGCAAGCTTATTACAGCCTGTCACCCTTTTCTCTCTGCAGCCAACTGTGTTACCCTGGCTAGGACTCTAGTATTATCCAAGATTGATTACTGCAATGCACTATACTTAGGCACAAATCATTGCAACCTAAACAAGTTACAAATTGTCCAAAACAATGCGATTAGAGCTGCCCTTAACATTCCCAGGCGCAAACACATATCCGACATTAGACGCAACATTCACTGGCTCTCAATCCCACACCGAATCTCCCTCAAAACCTTGGCTCTTACCCACAAATGCCTTCATAAGCAAGCTCCTTGTTACCTGGCCAACCGATTTTCCCTTCACAACTCCATTAGACCCCACAGAATGGCTCATTCAAACTGCCTTGTCGTTCCACGTTTCAATCTCCAAAGATCAGGTGCAACCAGCTTTTATGGCAGCTAAATTATGGAACACGCTTCCTAATGAGCTTACAGCAGAACCCTCCTTTCCTGAGATTCAAACACCTTACCAAAACCTGGTTGGCCGCTCATGACATCTAGCTCTGGGTTATTTGCTTACTTGTACACAGCCGTACCCTTGTATATACAATCTGCTTGTTTTTTCATTGCTTTTATTATACCTGTAAATTCTGTATTATAGCTGTAAACTTTTGTAATTATTGCTCTGTCTATTTCTCTTATCTTGTAACTAAGTGATGCGCCCGGTTGCCCCTGGGCCTGGTGCGTTATACAAATAAAATAAATACAAATACAAATAGACAGAGACTGAGAAGTATTACATTAAACCCAGGGGAAACACCAGTGGAATTGAGGGACAAAGTTAAAAACACAATGGGCCTCAGTACGGGTCCGGCGGTAACCCTGCCAGTGCTAAAGGTGGGTTGCCGTCTGACCAGTAAAAGATTACCGCTGTCTGACTTCCCGGTGCCACCGGGCTATTCCAAGTCCGGCGGCCAGGAAATCAGACACCAGCAATTTCGTTAGTCCCCAGGACTCTATGGGAATGGGGACACGGGAGCACCGGCACCATTGATAACAATCCCGGCGTGCGCGTGACAACTTTGCAGACGGGAGGGCATCTGCCCGGCAGCGTTGTAGTGTGTCGGTTTGGTAACAACAGTGCCAGTTAGCTTACCGGTACTGTTGTTTCCGGACCGGCACACTTATAATGAGGCCCAATGTCTTTATGGTTGGGAAGGAAAACTTTACCAGAAGAATTGTAAGCTCTGAACATAGAGCAAGTTATCAATTCCGTGCCCCCTTCCCTTCAAAGGGTAGCTTTACAACTTAACAAATCCTCACTAGCTTAAGCAATTGAAACCACCCAAAACTTTGCAGATGCCAATAAACATTTCCATCTGTTACAGTGAGTGGAAGAGAGAATGGAAAATCAAAGGGTCCCCCGCCACAATTTCCAACCAAAAGACCGAACGAGTATCCCCAATAGACCCAAAGAGTTTAATATCAGGGAAAAGAAGAAAACAGAAGGAAGACCAGAAACTATAATGAGGGAAGAAATAAGGAAGTAAGAAAGTGGACCCATTAGAGGTTCCTGTATGTTTCTCCTGCAGAGAGCCTGGACATCTAGTAAGAAATTGTCCACAAAACAAAAAGGAAGAACCCATGGAGATTGGGTGTATGGTAGGGGAGTAGTGGGAAAATCCATATCCCTTGGAGGTTATTTAACACAAAGTAATTTGTTCTACGGAGCAATGACTAAATCCATTAACGAAACAACCCTAGTAAATGGGCTCCCTGTACAAGTCCTGGTAGCCTCTGGCAGTAAGCAAACTGCAGTATGAGCCGATTTGGTTCCACCTCAGAAGCTGAAAAATGCTCCTTTGATGAGATTCACCTGTGTCCATAGGGATCAATAGATTTACCGTAAGGTAGCCATTCCTGTCCATGTGCAAGGAACAACTATTATTTTACCCTCAGCCATTATTCCAGGTCTCCCGTAAGAAATGATCATTGGGACAGACTTCCCCGCTTTTCCATCACTACTACTAGAACTCAATCCTGCACTTCGAAATACTCCTTTAGAAACTGGCAAGAATAATCATTTGTACACTCAACTCCTGCATCGGATTGAACCTCTTGCCTTGTGGACTCTCCGCAAACCCCCCGAGATTCCATCAGCATATGTCCCTTGTGCCGGAGGCCCTATTCATAGGTGAAGGGTATGTGAGGGATCTGGGGTCATCCTCACTTCTTGTCCCAATATATCCTCCTCCCAGGTGGCCAGGGAAAGGCCATCATTTTATTTGTGGTGATCAATTCAGAAATGTCTCTGTATGCATGGTAACGTAATGGGCCTTAATCAGATTGGAACAGCATGTATGGGCTTAGGGGGAAGGGCAAGTAGGACAAGGGGCATTTAAAGAAAGTTGGCCATGTTTGATATGCAGTGTGGACAAGTACTGTTGCTCGAGCGGTCCTTGGAAAGTGTGGTGATGATCTGGGCTTGGGAGAGGCAAATGGGTAACCTCTTATTAGTGACAAGGTGCAGAGACAGGCCATTGGCTTTGCCAAGCATGGATAGCCACAAACGGACGGCGTCCTGGTCTTTATCCTTTGCACAGGGTCCACTTCAGTGGGGAAGCCTAGGGGAGATTGCTTAAATGAGACCATAAGTGGACATGGCTTATTCTCACTATGATTTTTGCTGGAGTTTGGACTGGCTCTGCTGCCGGTGTCTCTTAAGTGAGCCTGAGGTGTGCGTGGTCATCAGTATTTTGCAGGAAAAAGGTGCAAAGTCGAGGTCATGTGATCTACTTTTAGTGTATCTGCTGCTAAAGGCTGAAGAAACTGATACTGCTGGTGTCACTTAAATGAAGCCCTTAGTGGGTGTGATCAGCAGTGCATGGCAAGCAGAAAATGGGAACAGCAAGGTCATGTGACCTGCTCAGTGTGTCTGCTGTTGGAGGCTGTATTGTCTTATGCCGCTGGTCTACCTTAAGCGAATCCTGAGGTGGGCACTGTCAGAAGTGTATCGCAAGCAGAAGGCAGGCGGAGCAAGGTCAGATACTGCTGGCTTACCTGGGATGATGGGAGAAAGGGTCCCAGTGCTTTGCAGGTATTAACAGGACCAAACAGGAAATGCCCTTTCTTCATCTGCCCTTTGCATTGGACACCTGAGCAAAAGACGCTCTATGATCTAAGTAAGATTTCAAAAAGGAAATAAAGGGTCAATGCTAAGAAGGTGGGTAGGGCAGAGGTCATGTGACCAAGACCAGCTGTCAAACTGATAAAGAAAAGATGCTGGAAGGCAGATTAAGTAGGCAAAGAACGGGGTGGGGTTAAGTAAAATAGTGCCTAAAAAGATGGGCCAAAAGATCAACAGTCATTGGCAGGTGGGTGGGACAGTATTTTGTCACAGAATATGGTGTTTATCTATTTCTTATTCACAAAATTCTTGAGCTTCTCCTCATTCTGCCTCCAGGATTTAGGCATTTACTAGCATGGCCCTTCTAGGGTTTCATAGGATATGGAGGATGCTCCAAAAGCTTTGCACAATGACCAGTCCGTCGAGCTAATTCATCCATCTCTCTTTTCCTAGCTCACACACCAAGGAGAGCCTGCGAATGGTCACAAGGTACACAGTGTGTGTGTAACATAAACCCACTACCCTCAGGATTTTAATTCTACATTGATGAGCTCTTCTGAATGACTGAAATGTGTCTGAGGTTGCTTCTGGCCTGATTTGCAAATGGTCTTTCCCCCACTGTAATGTCATGGCAGGCTGCAAAATGATTATTTTGAGGGTTGTCCGGAGTGGTACCAAGCAGTTGGTGTCAGGCCCTCCTCTCAACGCCCACCCTCAGCTCCCAGTGTTCAGGGCAGTTGGCTTTCAGACCAGCAGCAGATGAAGATGGGCAGCCTGGAGGATGAAAGGGAAGCGTAAAAAGGCAAAGGATCTAGGGGATGTATCTGTGTCTCTTCAGTATTCTCACAAACCTTCAACACTTAGAATACCTGCATCGGACTGGGCTTTCTTTATTGCTCGTTGTGGCAAAAACAAGTTTTCCCCCTTCACCCACATGTTGAAGGAAGGTTTCCAGTTGGCTGGCTCATTGCTTCCTTCAGACTCAGTGGGTGGACATTACAGCATTCAGGGAACCCGAGGGTGGAGTTGCCAGTTTTAGCCTGGCACAGCCCTGGGTCATGTTCTTGTCTCTCACTTGGGATCTGCTGGCAGTTCTCCATGCTTTTTAGGGGGCACCCTTTGAGCCTCTGGGGAAGAAGAATTGAGATCTCTTACCTTTATGCAGGTATTTTTGGTAGAGATTGCCTCTGCATGCAGAATAGGGAGTTGGGCAATATTCTTTATACTCCACCATATCTGGCAATTTCCATAGATGTTATCACTCTGTCCTGTGACTTGGCATTTTGCCCCATAGTGGTCGCTCTGTTCCACCTACCTAGGGAGAACATTATTGCTTCTCTCCCTCCAGGTCTCTTGCTGGAGGAGCCAGGTTCCTTGCCTCACTTGGATATCCGGGAGGTCCCCTTTACCTATCTTGAGTGCACAGCATCCTGGAGTTGGTCCAACAGTCTATTTATCAAGATCAGGCTCTCAGGGACGTAGAGGAAATATTCACCCTTGCCCATTACCTGATCCTTGAAAAGCACTGCTATGACGTCTTATGCTCTGGAGAGGAAGGGAGTTGCAATGTCTAATATCGGTTCAGGAGTGTTCAACTCCGGGTGTTGCTTCATTTTGGGCTCAGGCTAACAGTGCCACCTTTCTGGACACCTGCAAACAGTTACATGGACCTCTCCTCTGACTTTTATTTATTTATTTATTTGCACTTATAAAGCGAACAGGCAGCCCACATGGAATCGACTTACTTACAGGTACAGGTAAGTGTACATAGTGGGGTACATGGTGATGTGTTAAATAAGGGCGATATGGCTACACAGAGATTACATAGTGTATGGCATAACTCATCAGAACATGTTACATGAAGTTGTTACTATCTGTGTAGACATCGTGACCTGGAATATGGACACTGATGGCTTTCATGCATCACTGCCAGAAATACCTTTGTGGGCAGGCTGACCAGCAGTTTGACCTTTCTATATTTCAGGTGGGCCAGTATTGTGGAGTCCAGCTAATTTATTAGAGAATTCCCTGACTGTGCAACATTTGGTCCCTGAGTTGCTTTGTTGGTCTCAACATACTTGATTCTTTGAGACTCTTCACAAATAAGGAATGGGATTAAGCAGATGGATTCAGAGGTAATACCGGGAATACTTACTAGTAATCTTCATTATTCCTAGTTGTACTCTTCCTCATCGCAGTGCTTACACCAGCGTTTCCCTCTCAGTAATCACTCTTTCAGTATCAAGTTGCGTCTGCATGATTTTCATCCTGTGGTGCCATTTTGAATTTAGTTTACATAGGTGTGTCTTTAGAAACCAATGATGGGCTTTCTTTTTTCTTTTTGCTAATAGTTTGTCCATTTCTAAAGACGTTTAATCATTATCTTCACTAAATCAATGTTATCATTGTATATTGTTTGACATTTTCTATTATGTAAAAATAATAATTCATTTTGTGCGTACCAAAGCATCTGTTAATGATTAAAATTATGCTTTTGACGATGTCTTTGAATACTGGAAACTGTGTGTGTGGTGATTTTAACCAAGAATTAATTTACGAGTACTAAATTCAAGGGTTGTTTGTGAAGATATGCAAGCTGTCAGGTTTATACTGAAATAACAAAACTGGTTTACAAATGGCTCAACAAACACTTGCACATTTTGAAATTAGATGAAATGAAAGACATTTTGAGGCTTAAATAATTGATTACATTTACAAAAGCAAGAACATTAAAGAAAATACTGTCTCCCAACCATTTTGTGGCACAAAAGAAATAAAAAATAGAAACACAGTTAAAAACAGAATGAACAGGTTTTCATAAATGTAGCAGTGGATACAATGACGACATACACTGATTTGTTTAACTGTGTGTAATATTACACACTTCATTAGCTGTAACACAACATTTCTGATTTATGGTATTATTTCTTTATGTGGAAAGATGAATATTGATAGCACAATAAGAATGTTGAGAGAGAGAATTACTGAGCATTTCAGAACTATGAAACTGAAAAATGACAGATAGCCTATGGGTTTGTATTGGAAAGAAAAAAATGAATTTGAAGATATTTCAAAAGTACACTTCTTTGGTCTGGAGAAAGTCATCAAAAGCGAAAGAGGAGGGGTGAAGAAAAAAGAGACAGAAGGAGGCAAAAATGATTTTAAAGTATGAGATAAAAAAGCCTAAAGTTGAGGGTTGGTGGTCTGATCTACAGACATTTTCCAAACTTTTAAGTTAATGTTACAAAAACAAAATAGAGAGAATGAATATTTGGATATGTGGGGACCCTTTGATGAAATTATGATTGATGTTAAGTTCATAATATTGCAGCTGGTTGATTTAGGATAGAGCGTGATTAGTGGGACGTGAATTGACAGGAAGATAAATATGAATTAATTGTGTCGTATTGTCTATTTATGTTGTGTGTGTTGTCTGGTTTGTTATTGTTCTTTATGTATGGGTAGTATTTCTGTTATGGGTTATTCATAGTTGATAATTTTGTAATATACTTCAAATCTTTGTAAAATATCTGGTCCTGTTTTTCTCAAATGGATTATATTCTTTTTGATTAGGAAATGCAACTGATTAATTTTACTTTAACCCATATTGGTATCTCTGTTGTTAGTCTAAGTTTTTTAACTTAAAATGACAAATAAAGAGTTAAAAAAATAAAGTAAAAGATAACAGTTCTTGCATTCAACAGCAACAAAGAATTAAATGTGTATCTCTAAGACAATGTAAGAATTTAAAAATATAATGCCAATTGATTTAGCAGATATATAGTGTTATAAATGTGACTAAACTAATGGCCATAACAAATAGAAGCAACATGATGACACTTAAAGGAAGCTTAATCAATATTTATATTGCCAATTATGAATTGACAAAGTAGGCATCGACTATTTCAATGGTCATAGCTAATGAAAGCAAAATAACTAATGTAATAACTAATGGAAGCAACAAGATGATATAAAGATAACAGTATTATTCAATACCAATATATATTTATATATATACTAGTGGAAATGTCCGTGTACAAGGGCTAATGTCCGTAAAGGTAGACATTTGCAGAGTGTAAATATATTATGTGGTGTATTTTAACATAATTTATGTTAATAGAAAAAACATTTTTTGTGAAGGATCTTGCTCCTTTTACATGGCGGACTAGTAACCTCAAACAAAATCTCACAGGATCTGTTGAAAGTTCAACATAGTACATATTGACAATTTTTATATCTGCTTCTCATTGGTTTGGATTCCACTTATAGGTTTTGGACTCAAATATATAATATTGAGGGATGTAAGAATAATATGATTCATTTGCGGCATGATTCCAAGTAGACATAAGATCATAAACGAAAAGTACATTGAAGTCAAATATAGTTTAAAACATAAATGAAGAATATTATTGATATAATAATACATACCAAGAAAGATTACAATGAGCGTAGCGGAGTGTTTCGAGTGTGTTGCCTGGTGTCTGGCAGTCTCTGTGCCATTGCAGTCGAAAAAGAAAGGAGGAGCTTCACAACAAAACACCTGACCCCGCCGGAGCGGAGCGTAGCGGAGTGTTTCGAGTGTGTTGCCTGGTGTCTGGCAGTCTCTCTGCCATTGCAGTCGAAAAAGAAAGGAGGAGCTTCACAACAAAACACCCGACCCCGTCGGAGCGGAGCGTAGCGGAGTGTTTCGAGTGTGTTGCCTGGTGTCTGGCAGTCTCTCTGCCATTGCAGTCGAAAAAGAAAGGAGGAGCTTCACAACAAAACACCCGACCCCGCCGGAGCAGAGCATAGCGGAGTGTTTCGAGTGTGTTGCCTGGTGTCTGGCAGTCTCTCTGCCATTGCAGTCGAAAAAGAAAGGAGGAGCTTCACAACAAAACACCCAACCCCGCCGGAGTGGAGCGTAGCGGAGTGTTTCGAGTGTGTTGCCTGGTGTCTGGCAGTCTCTCTGCCATTGCAGTCGAAAAAGAAAGGAGGAGCTTCACTACAAAACACCCGACCCCGCCGGAGCGTAGCGTAGCGGAGTGTTTCGAGTGTGTTGCCTGGTGTCTGGCAGTCTCTCTGCCATTGCAGTTGAAAAAGAAAGGAGGAGCTTCACAACAAAACACCCGAACCCGCCGGAGCGGTGCGTAGCGGAGTGTTTCTAGTGTGTTGCCTGGTGTTTCCTGGTGGTCTCTGGTGGTCTCTGGTGGTCTCTGGAGGACTCGTGGGTCTCGTGGATCTCGTGGAGGTCCCTTGGAGGTGGAAAAGCGGCGGTTGTCTCTAGACTTTAAGAGGATGCGGTGCCTGACTCACCGCCCTTGAGACCAACGACGTACCCACTCTCCATGACAAAACAACATAACAACACAGCTGAAAGGAACACGGGAAGAGCATGGTAAGAGAGCACACAAGTGTTTAATAAGTACAACAAGTACAACAAGTAACAAGCATAATAAAAATAGTAAACAACTATTGTAAGTACTGTAAGGTTGGCTCACGGTTCCAAGCGACAACAGTATTAACGGCAATAAGAGGGGCTATGACGAAAGCAAACACACGCGCACAAGCGAAGCGAGGGCTGCCTGCGATGCACGCTTTAATCAGAACTCACGATGATGAAATTGGAACGAAAAAACAGCCCTCTGCAGCCCCTGCGGAAGTCATTGCGGTGTGTGAGTGTGACCCCAGCACGGTATGTGACGCCGTGCAATTACACTCCAATAAAGAGTTCCCCACACATGAACTAGCTGGTGTGCCGTGGTTGCGGAGGGAAAGAGACGGGAACGATACCCTCGACACCCTAGACTTGAAGAGTGATACTGAAAGGGACCAGGATCAGGATCAAGACCTGGGCCGGGATGAAGAGTCCGAGATCAAAATTATGGACGTGTATGAGCCAGAAATCGAGGGGCTAACGGAAAGGTGGAAGAAGCTAAATGAAAATACACAACTAGTCCCCACAGAGACATACGGCAAAAAAACCCGCCCGTTGTCGGGTCAGGGAGAAGAGGTAATGGGATCCGGCACGCATGAAAAGAATGGTGGTGCTAATGATAATCAGACGGGAGGGAAGAGTAAAGAAGTCTGCGCTGTAATGATACACCAGGTCTGGAATGCGCAGCCTTCTTTAACTACCCCTATCCGTAGGTGGAGACAGGAGGCCCCAATATGTGACTCGGAACAAGTAACACAAGTCACGGCTGGAAGTGAAATGAAGCCACAAAGTGAGACAAATAATAGCATGCATTTAAAATCGAGCTGGTCTCTAAAATCATTGGCATGGCTAAAGGTGGCTGAGATGCACAATCCAGAGCCAACCAAAAAAGTCAATACACCCATGATGGGAAAAAGAGGTGATCAATTGAGTGAGCGAACACAAGAACCGAGGGACTCTCTTGGATGTACATATACAAATGAAAGCATCAACCCGCTGGAGAAAACAAACGAGACTAGTGAGACTCTGCAACCACACGAAGTTTGGACCAAAAGCACTATGTTGCCAAATAATACCTCCCACAACATGCTAAATCTAGGGGGAAGAAGAAACTCTATAGGGATTGCTGACCAAGTTCTAAAAGATCTAACAAAGATGAACGCAAGTCTATCGAAAGCCCGAAGGATCTCCCAATTTAGCTCAATCGAGGGAAGCCCATCCCACGCCGAGTCACATCACAGGAGCATCACAGAAGCATTCATGAGGTAATGTCCCTAGAATCAAACTCTCCAGCGTTCGAATCGAGAAATGAAGAGATAGCATTGTCGCAAAAGAGAAATCGAAGAAGCGAAAGCTTTGAGAGTGAGAAGGGACGCCTGAATAAATGATTCAAAAGGAAAAAACAAGAGGATTGCGCGTGTAGAAATGAATCAGGCGAGATAAGCTTGCCCAAAAAGTCTAAACAGCGTATCACCTCAACTTCAACTGAGGAATCAGAAGGTGATGTTGATGGGATAACTATGAGAAAACTAAATTGTGGGAAGTCCAATGAGAGACCCTTGAAAGGAGGATCCAACACTGATGACATCTTGCATGCTGTCGAGATAATAATATCGAAGCTAAGCCCTATTTTGATGTCAGCTACAACGATAGCGGTCGCCCCCCTGATGAAGCTCTATGAGAATTTAAATGAGAATTGCAGAGACCAAACAACCCTAATCGCTCTATTGAACTCTAAAATGAACAAACTAGAGACAGATCTCAAGGAAATTAATTCTGAGATTTTACTGACGAAACGAGGAAATGATATTTCATTAACAACTTTGAAAGAATCGTTAAGAAACAATTCGGAAGACAAGAAACTTCTAGCAGAAGTGGCGAGGCAAGCTCTCACGCTACTCCAAAATGAACGAGAAGGAAGGTGTGTTCTAGATAAAAATCGAGTCGCAAAAATTGCGCTAACGAGTACGAACACAGGGAATCCCCAGGAGTCACTAGACTCTTCGGAGAATCCAGGTCAAGCTATTCACCCGCCCGTAAAAATGGGTCGAGCTGAGTAAACGAACCCCCATCAGAACTGCTGTGACAGCACAGAGTCGGTAATCAGCTCTGAGGAAATTAATTGTGGAGGGATGGTCAGTTCGGACCTGGAAATAATACAACCTAAGAAGATTTGCACAACGAAAGTACCAAGAAATCTACGGAAAAAGAGGGTAAGACCGGCAAAACCCAAAGTGAACAAGTCGCAGCTAAAGAACAAGGCCTTCCACCCCTCAATCCACCCAAAATGTTGAAATCCAATGACAACAATACAAAGCCTACATGTAGCAATTTCGGAGATGACTCAGCTAAAAGGAAGGAGGGTAAGTGGTTTGATATATTTGAACATCCGAAAGCTCAATTGGGAGCGTGCAAAGAGCTGAAATCTAAAATCGACAAATCTAAAACAAATGTTTGTAAAAAGAAAACGAAGAATCACCAAGCCCAAAAGAACAAGAACTCACGGAGCTCAGCAAACTTTTTTCGAAACATCAAAGCCCTAAATATAACAGTGAACAATACTGAGCCACCGACACTAAAAGAACAAAAAATGATTGAGGAAGTGCGAATCGTGGAAGATAAAGCACAAACCGAAATCCAGAGTGGGGATAACACGCTTCAGAGTGAGAGCATTATAGAGGTGGACTCTGAAGACATAGAAGGCGATGAGGATGAATTGTTGAATGTGTCAACCTACAGCTCGCCTGAGGCTGAGGAAAATAAGGAGACCAATAAGGTGGCGAGCACAAAAGAACCAGCCAAGAATTGTGAATTCGATGGCCGTGAGGCCAAAACGGTGACGCCTAAGCCATCAACATCTGGAAATGAAAAAGAAAAAGGAAAGATATTGCCAAGCAAAAGAGTGATTACCTGGCCTGAAACACCAAAAAAAATCATGCCCAGACCGAAGATAAGTGGCAAAATAGCGGATGCTCCGCCAATCTTCTCAACCCTGGAAGAGAAAAGGATGAAAAGTATGATGAAATCGAAATCCAACTATAAATCTAGGGAAGATCCTCAAGATTCTACAAGAGATGATCAGGCGATCTCCAAGCTTGATGTTGAGCTTCCGAAAGAGAATACAAAAAAAGCAACAAGAGTTGAAGGAGCAGTTAGGGGGAGTGCAGAAGCGCCTGCCAAGTCACAAAAAACTAACATGAATGTTGTCAAGAAAGTCGTAGGAAGAAATCATCAGTATAGATTACTTGTCGAAAAAATCGATAGCAAAAAAAATGATACCTCACTAAACAGATACACCATCCTACAGATATTCCAAAAAATACCGTCATTGAGAGCAATAAAGAGCGATCGGATTGCACGTGTAGAAATCATTGCTGATATGATCCAGAAATATGTACTCTCACACATAGATGACAAAAAAGATGTCGATTTGATTATGATAAGCGAGAGGCAGCTCCTGGAAGCTGGGCATCAAATATACGAGGTTGACAACTCACTTGGAGACTGTGAAGGTGAAAAAACAAAAGAAATGAAGGCTCCTAAAACAAAAGGGAAAACCTCACCGATACCTGAAATCAAAATCAACTCAATAGAAGATGAAAGCGAATCTGAATTAGCATGTCTACCCGAAGAGATAAAAATCAAGGAAATTAAAATAACAGTGGATAATTGTGAAAATCTAGGTGGTGGGAGTGCAAAAGATTTAGATCTTAAAGCCGCTGAAGATGAAAGGAAAAATTGGTCTTGGCTAGCCAAATCATTGAATACAACAACGATGAGTTAATGTCAGGCTGAAATAGGGCAAATGAGGTTAGCCTCGTGGAATACTAGAGGATTTGTACACCTTCTAGGAACTCCACCGGAAATGATAAGAAAGGCCGATGTAATATGCCTCCAAGAGACATGGGTGACCAATTTCCCATGTGTGGACGGGTTTGAAATAGCATTAAACCCAGCCATAAAACAAAAAAAGGAAGGCCCATGTCAGGCCAAATGACATTAATTAAAAGATCATGTGGACTAAGAATCAAGGAAGCATGTAATTTGTCACCTTTCCTTCAGAAGGTCCGCTTAGTACAAACAGAGTCCACAGGACGGCTGGTGAACCAACTGTATGTCCTAAATATATACTGGAACCCAACCCCCAAGTCCGATCACAAGCTTGAAGATGACATTATTGAAGCCTTAGACGCAATCAGAATGGAAGACTCAAAGGCCCCAATCATACTATGTGGGGATTTCAATATGAAATTAATCGAAGTAGAGCCACAAAAAACAGCGAGGACTAGCTGTGAGACTCTCAAAAATGAACGCTGGCTAGAAGAAATGGCAAGCAGAAATCTTTCTATGTTGAATGGAGTAACAAAAGGGGACATACCGGCAAAGCCGACTTGGAAAAGAGGAAGTCAGCAGCCCATTATAGATTACATCGTTGCATCTGAAAATATTCGACAGGCAACGGTCTCTTTCAGAGTCACTAAAAACACGCAAAGTGACCACAATATTATATCAATGGAGTGGAAGTGGTGTAAAGGGGAGGAAAGGGAGCAGTGGAGATGTGGCATATCAGTGGTACCAGGGAGAAACAGATTAAGGATAACGAAAACAGATATAAAAGTAGTATCCGATCAACTGCTACGATCTCAAGAACAAGGGACAATTGAAGCATTGGAGTATCAACAGCTCATTGAAATATACAGAACTAAGAATAAGACCTCGCTAAGGAATCAAAACTTTTACAAACATAAGTATGATCCGGAGGTGGCGAAAAAAAAGAGAGAACTGAGAAAAACTGTAAGGGCGATTGTCGCTAATAAGGGCCAACTGAACCAAGGCCTGTCAAAAAAAGCAAGAAACCAATATAATAATTGGTGCAAAATACACAGAGCAAAGATGGATCAAAGAGAGGCTGAAACAATCATGAAGACCCTAAATCAAAGGAATTCGAAGGGATTTTGGGCTGTAATAAATGACTGAAGCAACTCAGAAAAGGCGATAATAACTAATATGGTGACGGAAAGAAAATGGGAATGTCATTACAAAAATTTGTTTAAAAGAAGGAAAGACATAAAAACACCAGAGATTCAAACGAAAGTACCATGGGATTTGAAAATAGACAGAGCGGACATCAAAACCTCAATTCTAAAGAGCAGTGCGTCGAGAGCCGCCGGACCCGACGGCCTGTCGAATGCAGATCTTAAAGAAAATATCGAGGAATGGGCAGACTTCTGCGATATGTTGTTTCAAGCAATAATAAAGGAAGGAAAGATACCTATGACTTGGAAGTTGGGAATAATTGTCCCAATATTTAAGAAGGGAATACGATCTGAGCCGACAAATTATCGACCCATAGCCCTTCTCGATGTTATAGGCAAGGTGTTTGCAACCCAACTCCTCAACCAACTCACAAGATGGATTAATCAAGAAAAGATCTATGACGAGCGTCAGTCTGGGTTTGTGAAAGGAGTGGGCTGCAGCACAAATCTCCTAATATTAAATCTATTAAAAATAGACGCAATACGAACAGGTCAAAAAATATATCTGGCTTTCATCGACATGGCAAATGCGTTCGATGGTGTAAACAGGGAAATCTTGTGGCGTAAACTAAAGGAGAGGGGCTGTCATGGAAGTTTAATTGCGGCTATTAAAGAACTCTACTCAGACACCTGTATTCAAGTAAGGTTGGACAGCGATGGAAATCTGTCCAAATCAATACCCACAGAGAGAGGTGTCAAACAGGGCTGCCCGTTAGGGGCGACCCTGTTCAACTTCTACATTTCAGAGGTTGGAAGTGCCCTGGCAAATGTGGTTTCATTTCCACCAACCATCAATGGATTCCAGCTGCACCACATCCTATACGCAGATGATATGGTGATTTTAGACCGTACACCAATCGGTCTCCAGAGAAAATTGTCAGCTTTAGAGATCTACACAGACGAACTTGGGCTACAAATAAACATTGCCAAATCTGAAATTATGGTTCTGGAAAACAAAAGAGGCAAGAAAGGCCACAAGCATAGATCAAGCTGGTTCGTGGGAACAAAGAAACTAGCCAAAGTACAATACACCAGGTACTTGGGTACAACGATCAACTCCAGTATAAATGATGAGCCGATGGTGAAAAAAATATTAAACAGCTGCAGACAACTAACTTCACAAGGATGTGTATTGCAGAAAACATTTGGGAAATTCACATATGAGCCAGTGAGAAAATTTTACCAAAATAAAATTACACCAATCCTATTTTATGGGGCAGAGAACATGTTCGGCTGTGACCACAGGATATGGTCTAGGTGCGAAGGATTCTTTTGGAAGAAAATTCTCCAAATACCTCAAAGCACGCCGACTGCGTGTGTCCTATATGAAGTAGCAATCTCCACCCTGAACTCAAGGATAATGTGGAATAAGTTACTGCTCTTTCGGAAAACATATGAAGAAGCGAATCTGCCACCTTTCAAAATTCTGATGGGAAACGAGACAAGAAAAAGAATATCGGCCCTAAGAGACTGGAAATGTCAATGTAGTCAGATCCTTAAACAACTGGGGACAGACGAGCTAAAACTATGGAACAATCCAGAGTATGTAAAGAGAAAATTGCTCGATCTAGACTAGATTGAAATCGGGGAAAAGAGAGCTTCACAAAAATCCATGCTAAATCAACCAGAAGAAGCAAAAAAACGGAATACAGCCCAGAAATATCTGGTTCTATCGCCATGTAAACGCCTTAGAAGACATTATCTGAAGTTCCGGCTGAACATCTTAGAAACAAAAGAAATTCGGAGAAATAGGCATGTCATTCCGAGGGGCGATGTCCTATGCCGATTGTGTGGGAAGGAAGAAGAAAACTTAAAACATCTCATCCTAAATTGTTTTGAACTAAATGGCCAACGCAAATTCTGCCTGGGAAAGGTGATGACAAACTATTGGACGCTTTCAGCAGAGGATTGGTGGAAACAACTGCACCTGACAGAAAATAACTCAGTGCGGATTGCGTTGACGAAATTCCTAGAGCTAATACAGAACTACTTAGACTCGAGTCCAGTGGTCTCGATAACAGAGGCTTATACGGAGACAAGTGAAGAGAACAAATTGGCAGATGAGATCCAAATAGAAGAGTAAAGGACCACCTTCGAGATCTCCACAAGATAGTTTTTAAGAAGCTGACCAAAATAAGGCTAGATAAGAGGTCATGTAAGGACGAAAGATGTAGTGTTTTGTATGTTTTTTAAGTAACAGAAAATTTCTTTTTCAAAAGTTTGTACAAACTAAAAGAAAAAAAAAAAAGAAATTATTACATAATACATAAGTACATTAAAAAGTTATTTATTTTGTTAGAGCAATAGTGCTTAATTAAATTAATTTCTCTTTATATGCTTTTTTTTAAATGATATATTTTCTTAGTGTATGCAACTTAAACTATTATGTTAAAGTGGTATACCTGTCTTGGGACTTTCCTGCAGCTAATAGGATGATATCACTGTTGAAATACACATTTTGTTCACCTGGAAGATGACTCTGAAGTCTTATTGTTGTATGTGTAAGGCAACAGCTCCCTCTAGCCATGATAACAGGCAAAGTGGGCAGGTAAAACATATTTTGTTCGCCTGGAAGATGAACTTGAAGTTTTATTGTTGTATGCATAAGGCAACTGCTCACTCTAGCAGGGATGACAGGCGATGTGATCTGGATGCTTTGAACAAACATTCATCTAGAATTTTATTATGTAGTACGATATATATCATTGTCAATCGAGAATAATGGACGAAGGCTGAAACTTCCGATCTCGATTAATGCAAAAAATAAGTGGCTGTTTCAATGTTTTCAACTTACATTTTTCATGGATTTTTATGGGTTATTAGTGATTGCTTTTAGTACACTTTTTGTGAATGAAACATAAATTCAACGACATATTCTCATGAGGGTTAGATGTAAACAGATCAGGGGTAGGATGTTAGACCTCTTTTAAAATGTGTCACAGACCCACACATTGTGGCCTGTGTTAACAAATAGTGGAAAAATGCTGGTGTGCTTTCAAAAGCCTTGCTTTTGAATAGCTGATGTTGTAAAGTGTGATATGTTGGGGTAAATGTAATGAGATAGTGGAGAAAACCTTGACAAGCCAGATTCATACTGTGCAAATCTCGATTATTGAGATCTGTTTTTGGCACCATATTCTGAACTAAACTGCTGATATTACTCTTGTCATTTGAGACTTAAGAGCAAAATGTTGCTAATGCACTAAGCACTTTATAAAGGCATCCTATGTATAGAGTTTAGATGGGCTCCAGATAACTACCACTATCACAATCCACACTAAGCGGCTGGAACTGCTCAAGGTGTAGACAGTATAGATTTCCAATATATTACCTCATTACTATATGTCAAACAAAGGGGTCAAGGATGGGCACTAAGCATTCACCAAAATGGGACTGTGGTATATGCCACCGGAGAAACCCTTATTTTCAAGACTCACATTTGGTACCGTACGCTAGAACGAAATATGCTGCTATGGCCCGCATCATTTTAATTTAAGAATGAATGCTGCTAATGCATGAAGCACTTTAAATAAGGTTGATTATTAAGATCTATATGTGGCACCTTACTTTCTTAACGAAACATGCTGCTATTGCACTCGTCACTTTAATTTTAAAAAGACAATGCTGCTAATGCACTAAGCACTTTACTAATATAAAAACTATGCATTTTACGTAAAGAATTTAGATGGGTTCCGGTTTACTACCATAACCTAAAACAACCTACACTATGTGGGCACTTTCGTTCATGACCTACATGGTAATTATATCCCACCCTATATGGAGGCATACAAGTCTCATTTTAAATACATGGAATACCTACATCAGGTTGTAAGCAGGACAAAGCATCTAAAACAAAAGTAAACACACAGCATATAAACCTAGAGGCACATCAGGCTAAGATGGCCAACACAGAAGTTGAGTGTTTAGGGAAAAGGAAAAAACTGGTCCTTTTTCTATTTCTGTATTAACCTTTCCTCCTCCCCCTCCTCTTTGCCTTCCCCTCATGTTTTAAATGGTTTTACGACAATGAGGCAAATCGTTGTGAGCAAGCGGCGAGTTAGCCGCGGAACGCGTGAACGTGTCAGCACTGGGAGTGCTGCACTTTGGTAGGACCTATTATTTTGGTCTTTTTTCTACTGAGGAATGGATTTCCATGTTTTTAAATGCTTCACATTTTTCTGTGCAATATAAATAAAGGAAGAAACTGAAGAAAAACATTGGTGTGGACCTGGACTTTTCTGTTTCCAAACTTGGATGGGCTATGATTAACTGTGGGGAGTGCAGCTCGAACTTCCCACCTGAAAGGTAGAATTGCGAACAAAAACATATATTACATGTCCACGATAGTGGCCACGTAGTAATGGTTAAGTTGCTGTTTCCCTAGGAAGAGCACTTTTTGGGCGGCTTATAACTTCGCTCCCCCTGGATGAATCCTCACCAAACTTTGCAAAACAAGTATATGGCCCACTCTGAATTGTTTTCCAAAGTTTGGTGAGGATTCGTCCAGGGGGGGCAAAGTTATAGGGGGGTCCCAAAACTTATTTTTTTCCCATAGAGTGAATGGGGAAAAAAATTTGCTCGCGCCTACATCCCAAACCGCTGGACGGATTTTCACCAAATCTGGACCAGGAGTAGCTTCTTGGTCCCGAAAGCATGCTTTTGCAGATTTGGTGAAAATCCGTCCAGTAGTTTTTTTCAAAATGACCAAAAAGTAGGTCATAAAAAATTAGTGATAACTATGTTCAGTCTGCGGACAGACTTCCCTGTTCGCTCCGCGGACAGTGTCCTGATTGGCCAAACGGCTTGCATGATGTCCGCGGACATGCGACGTGTTCGCTGATTGGATGGCGCAGAGCATGGAGTGCATCAGATTTTCGGTAGCGCCCGCCATCTTGGATTCGCATACGTCCACAGACAGCGGGGTGAAACTTGGTTTAAAATTTGTATTTAGTATAGTGTGTTTGTGTGTAAAAGTGTTTGGGGAGGGTGGGAGAGTATGAGATAAGTTAAATGTTGTGTTTTTTTATGTGGTAGACTCTCTTGTTGTGTTCGATTTGTACGCGGACAAAACGGCTGTTCTGAAATGTTCTAAATAAACTAAATGGGGGGTGTTCTGAGGACGCAATATGTGTCCGTTTTGTTTGCAAACAAGCTGAAACTAAGAACACTTACGGTGTCCTGAAATGTTCGTAGGGGGTGTCCTGAAGACGCTGTCCGTATTGTTCTCTGGCAAATTGAATGTGTTCTAAGAACACTCGTGGTGTCCTGAAATGTTCGTAAATAAACAAAATGGGGGTGTCCTGAGGATGCTGTCTGTATTGTTCGATGACAAGTTGAATGTGTTCTAAGAACACTCGCGGTGTCCTGTAATTTTCGCAAATAAGCAAAATGGGGGTGTTCTGAGGACGCTGTCCGTATTGTTCGTTGTCAAGTTGAAAGTGTTCTAAGAACTGTTGAGGTGTCCTGAAATGTTCATACGGGGTGTCCTGAAGACGCTGTCTGTATTGTTCGCTGGCAAGTGGAATGTGTTCTCAGAGCACTTGCAGTGTCCTGAAATGTTCGCAAATAAAAAAATGGGGGTGTTCTGAGGACGTTGTCTGTATTGTTCGCTGGCAAGTTGAAAGTGTTCTAAGAACACTCATAATGTCAGCGGACATTAAAAGTTTCCATACGCCATAGTTGAAATGTTTGACTCTATGGGTGTGATATGCTACGGTGGTTGTGGCCAGGGCATAGAATGTTGGGTGCATGGCCATTTGGCCATGCACCCAAGACTCTATGCCCTGGCCACAACCACCGCAGCATATCACACTTATAGTTGCTTATAACTTTGAGTCAAAAAGAAATTTATAAGGAACAAAGTTATAAGCCATTATGGGTGTGATATGCTGTGATGGTTGTACTTATTATAATATACTTACTGTTTGGTTTAGTAACTGGAGTACATGTATTTTTTGTTCATTTATGTGATGAAAGAAAATAGTATGTTAGTATTAGTATGTTGTAATGACTTATTACATTGTATAATCAACATTTTTTTATGGACCCACATATTTAGTAGATTACAAACCAGAGTACTGTGCAATTTGCTCAGTTTCCTTGCTTATTGATAAAATCATTGGGTCTGTAGGAGAAAATAAAATCCATGTTGGATTAAAAAAAAAAACCTTTTTCTGTTATGCTACAGTTTATTTGTTTGTTTGTTTTCAGTGTTCACTTTTTGTTTCTGGCTAATGCTTTATACATTGGCTTGTTGCAGTTTTTTGGAGCAGTAACATATTATTTATTTGTTTGGATATTGTAAAATTTTGGATCAGTTAGATACCAGTAGGCGTATTCTAACTGTTTATTTTTTTTATATATTTTAGTGATATTGGTTTATATGTTTGGATATTGTTAAATTTTGGGACAGTTAGATACCAATTGGCGTATTCTAAATGTCTATTTTTTTGCTCTAATGTAGTGGTATTCGGTTATCTGATTAGTTGTTGTGGAATCTTTGGGCAGTTAGATAGCTTTTGGAATATTTTAACAGTTTATATTTTTGCACACGGGTGTCATTCGTAATGACCTGCGTGCTTCCCGGGGGGAGCACGCACGTCATCATGAAGAGCGCCGTGCCAACGTGGCCCAGTTGGGAGCGGCCATGGTCGGGGTTTCGTACATGTGTCGGCCACTCTGGCGACCCTCTCCTCCTCTGTGGAGGCAATGCGGCAGTCGTTCTCCATGCCGTCTTCCGGCCTAAATGCCACCAGGGCCCCCTGTGGACCTGCCCCGACCAACGCAGCCAACTCGGTGGGGATCCCATCCCTGCCACAGTCGGGAGTCGGAGGTCCAGCAGGGGTGGACACACCAGCAACTGGACCCCAGCAGATTGAGGATGTGACAGCATTATCGGGCAGGGCACGTGCACGACGGCGTCGGTGGATTCCATCAGCCTGGATGCCGTCGTGCTGGCACAGGCAGTTGCGTCGGAGGCAGCGGCAGGCTCGACGTGGGAGGCATCATGGCTCGGGGCCGTCAACATCAGGGGGGCAGTCATCGGCCGGAGGGCAGGAGAACCCTGGAATGGGAGTGTCTTCCGTGTGGGAGCGGTTGGGCCAGCAGATAGGTGCGGAGCGGCGGCGGGCAGAGGAGGAACCGCTCACAATGGTCAGGACGGAGAACTCCATGCGGAGGGCGCTGAGGCGGGCTGAGTGCCTCGAGGGTATTCGCAGGGAGTTGGAGCTGGACACTGCATTATCCCTGTGAGACCTCGGGGCCAGGGAACATGCCCGCCTCCAAGCCATTGAACAGGAGTTCGATGATGCCCTGGCCCATGACATCAACCAGTGAGCCGTCGGACTAGCCCGCTGCCCTTGTAAATAGTTATGTAGTTAGTGTTAGGTTTCCTTTGTTTTTTTATTTATTTTAGACCTTTTGGACAATGGACCACATTTTTATGTATAGTTTCTTTAGTAGGTAGTATTTTTAGATAGGTTTCATTTCTTCAGTTGGGATCATGGACCCTGGATTGTTTATCTGTATATCGTTGACTGTTGGATTATACTTTTTTTTTGGTATTTACCCATGGAGCAATGGTTTTCCGTTTTGTTTTTCCCTTGGATTTACTTTTTTGAACTGTGACTTTGGACATCTTTCCTTTGGATTATGATTTGTTGTTTTTCATTATTTTACCGACATGCTGCTTTTTGTTTTTAATTCCCATTGTCATTTGTTTATTTTTAATTCCATTTATGTTGCTTTTAATACATTTTTCCATCAAACATCAATGTGTAGTATCATCTCATTGGTTTCATGCATGTCAAGATATGGGTTTTGACATTCACTTACACCCATTGTGTGTATGTGAGGGACATGTGTTCATTTACATACTTGCCCTTGGGGTTGTATCATGTAATTGGCATTTCTAGGTGGGTGGATGCAATACTTGGGTGGGTGTTTGGCATGTGGAGGCTGCCCATAAGGGCCAGGGATCTAGATTGTGACGACGTGTTGGCTGGGAGACATATGTCGGGGCCTGCGGGCAGGTGCCCTGCACTGCTGGGGGGTGGGGGTGCAGGGGGACATGAGTGGGGGCCTGCTGGCAGGTGCCCCGCACTGCTGGGGGGTGGGGGTGCAGGGGGACATGAGGGGGACATGAGTGGGGGCCTGTGGACAGGTGCCCCGCAATGCTGGGGGGTGGGGGTGCAGGGGGACATGAGTGGGACATGAGTGGGGGCCTGCTGGCAGGTGCCCCGCACTGCTGGAGGGTGGGGGTGCAGGGGTACATGAGTGGGACATGAGTGGGGGCCTGCTGGCAGGTGCCCCGCACTGCTGGGAGGTGGGGGGGCAGGGGGACATGAGGGGGACATGAGTGGGGGCCTGCGGGCAGGTGCCCCGCACTGCTGGGGGGTGGGAGTGCAGGGGGACATGAGTGGGACATGAGTGGGGGCCTGCTGGCAGGTGCCCCGCACTGCTGGGGGGTGGGGGTGCAGGGGGACATGAGGGGGACATGAGTGGGGGCCTGCGGGCAGGTACCCTGCACTGCTGGGGGTGGGGGTGCAGGGGGACATGAGTGGGGGCCTGCTGGCAGGTGCCCCGCACTGCTGGGGGGTGGGAGTGCAGGGGGACATGAGTGGGACATGAGTGGGGGCCTGCTGGCAGGTGCCCCGCACTGCTGGGGGGTGGAGGTGCAGGGGGACATGAGGGGAACATGAGTGGGGGCCTGCGGGCAGGTGCCCCGCACTGCTGGGGGGTGGGGTGCAGGGGGACATGAGTGGGACATGAGTGGGGGCCTGCTGGCAGGTGCCCTGCACTGCTGGGGGATGGGGGTGCAGGGGGACATGAGTGGGGGCCTGCTGGCACATGCCCCACAATGCTGGGGCGTGGGGGTGCAAGGGGACATGAGTTGGTGATCAGTAGTGCAAGGAGACATGTGCCTTTGCTGGGGGGCATGCCCATGTTGGGTGGGCTGCCTGCGGGACATGACCAGGGGTGCAGGGTAGTCCCCTGTGGTGTGGGCTGCCTGCAGGGGCCGTGGAGGGTGTACAGGGAACACCTGGGAGGACCCACACTGCCAAATCACGTGTAGGACTCCCCGGCACCCCCGAAATACACGTACCCTGCTGAAATCGCTTGTGAAACTTCCTGCGCACCCCTGAAATACACGTACCCTGCTGAAATCGCGTGTGAAACTTCCAGCGCACCCCTGAAATACACGTACCCTGCAGGAATCGCGTGTGAAACTTCCCGTGCACCCCAGTAATACACGTACCCTGCTGGAATCGCGTGTGAAACTTCCCGCGCACCCCAGTAATACGCGTACCCCATTCGCACAGGGCCAATCGCGTGTGAAACTTCCCGCAATCCCCAGTAATACACGTACCCTGCTGAAATTGCGTGTGAAACTTCCCGCGCACCCCTGAAATACATGTACCCTGCTGAAATCGCGTGTGAAACTTCCCGTGCACCCCTGAAATACACATACCCTGCTGAAATCGCATGTGAAACTTCCCGCGCACCCCTGAAATACACGTACCCTGCTGGAATCGCGTGTGAAACTTCCCGCGATCCCCAGTAATACACGTACCCTGCTGAAATCACGTGTGAAACTTCCCGCGCACCCCTGAAATACACGTACCCTGCTGAAATCGCATGTGAAACTTCCCGCACACCCCAGTAATACACGTACCCCGCTCGCACAGGACAAATCGCATGTGAAACTTCCCGCAATCCCCAGTAATACACGTACCCTGCTGAAATTGCGTGTGAAACTTCCCGCGCACCCCTGAAATACATGTACCCTGCTGAAATCGCGTGTGAAACTTCCCGTGCACCCCTGAAATACACATACCCTGCTGAAATCGCATGTGAAACTTCCCGCGCACCCCTGAAATACACGTACCCTGCTGAAATCGCGTGTGAAACTTCCAGCGCACCCCTGAAATACACGTACCCTGCAGGAATCGCGTGTGAAACTTCCCGTGCACCCCAGTAATACACGTACCCTGCTGGAATCGCGTGTGAAACTTCCCGCGCACCCCAGTAATACGCGTACCCCATTCGCACAGGGCCAATCGCGTGTGAAACTTCCCGCAATCCCCAGTAATACACGTACCCTGCTGAAATTGCGTGTGAAACTTCCCGCGCACCCCTGAAATACATGTACCCTGCTGAAATCGCGTGTGAAACTTCCCGTGCACCCCTGAAATACACATACCCTGCTGAAATCGCATGTGAAACTTCCCGCGCACGCCTGAAATACACGTACCCTGCTGGAATCGCGTGTGAAACTTCCCGCGATCCCCAGTAATACACGTACCCTGCTGAAATCACGTGTGAAACTTCCCGCGCACCCCTGAAATACACGTACCCTGCTGAAATCGCATGTGAAACTTCCCGCACACCCCAGTAATACACGTACCCCGCTCGCACAGGACAAATCGCATGTGAAACTTCCCGCGATCCCCAGTAATACACGTACCCTGCTGGAATCGCGTGTGAAACTTCCCGCGCACCCCAGTAATACACGTACCCCGCCCGCACAGGGCCAATCGCTTGCCGTGCTGGTACAGGGTTAGCGCAGCCCTTTGCGCTGGATTGGGGATTTTGGTGGCTTTTCCCTGCGCGAGGGGCGTTCTTGGGGGCATAACTGGCGCTGCTGCAGGGTCGCTGCGCCACTGTGCGCCACGGCTGGTTTTGGTAGCTGAAATCCATGAATACGCGGTGCGCGGAAATGGATTTTAGCGCATGCGACCGGTGCAGAGATTCGCACGCGCACACTGTGCGCCAGCCGCGTATGCCACTTGTCCACTAAATTCTATGAATTACCCCCATGGTGTTTTCTACTTCTGTCATAGTTAACTCTGCCTCATTTGCAATTAGTGGCTCTCCCAGTGGTTCTTGGCTTCCAGTTACGGAAGGTTAACTACTGACAGGAGTGTCCTTATCTAGTTGGGCCTGGAGTTCTTCGTGTTGCTGTTCATTGTGCAACATTGTTTTGTACTGTGTAAAGTTTACATCAGTTATAGTGCTTTCATTTGCTTTGAAAGCGTCTTCATATGAGTCATAGTGATCTAGTATTTCTTCTTCTTTTCTCCATGGTTTAAAGAGTTGTAGCAGGGACATGTATTATACTTCTTTATGTTGAGGGGTCTTTAATGACAATTTGATATGATTAATTCAATTTGGTTTGGTGAGTTTTACTAAGCTGCCTTCACAGTTTGTCACTCTGTATTTACTGTTTTTTCATCAGGTTTTATATTATTTTTGTATGTGTAGTTTTGGGCTGTGTGGTATAGACACATGGTTTCCAAAGTGGTACTCCTGTTTGGGTAGTATGTGTCCAATAAATTGTTTTTTAAAATGTCTTGGCTGTTGGGATCATGTTTGGCTATTGTTTCTATATCTTCGTATGATTTTAGAACTCATTTTCTAGATTTAGCTGGACCAAGACTTAGCCATCCTATATTTTCAGATTTACCATACAGTGCAGTGTCAGTTAAACGATCAGCTGCTTCATAGGATCCACATTCTCTATGGGACAGCATTTTTATGCCCAAGATGTATAATTTTTTAGATACTGTTTTATCTGATGACAGGTCATTTCAGAGGTCTTGCAGCTCTGTCTTTTCTGCTTTGGTTAAGTATGCTGCGACATATTGTGCAACTGCAGTAGAATTGTCTGTAATGTACTGCACATCTATGTTTGCATTCCATAAGTGGGCAATGATTACATTGTAATCATTGATATATTTTTCTTCTTCTTTTCTTTTTATGTAATATGTATTTTTAGGTGACTTACCTTTAACACTATGTCTAACTGAAGACATGAGGTTGTTCACTTGACGTGTATTTGTAACTGGTCTAGGGAAACCAAATCGGCATTTGGTGTAGTATTTCCCTTTGTTTTTGTATTTGCGACGACAATATTTGCCACATTTGTGTCTTTGAAATTGTAAAATGTGTGCATGAAGATCACTATTTTTGGATTCTGATGGAATTTCACAAGTGACATATTTTTCAATAAACTGTAAAACAGTGGCATCACTGTCTTGACCAAATTTAAGAGCATCTTTAATCCATAAAAGCATGTGGATATGTGGTGCTCCTCTGGCTTGGTATTCTTTTCTCCAAAAGAAGTGTTGCACTTCTCTAAGGGTAGGAGCAGTTTTATTACAAATAAAATATAGCATAACCATGAAGCGATGGTGAAAATATCTTGAAACATTAACAGGATCCAGAGAACAAAGTTCTCCAGGTGTTAGTATATCTATGTTTGTTTTGTTTTTGTTTGATATGCGTAGGAAATCATGTAAATCTTCCCATGCATATTCTGCACAACTTAATGTAACAAACCAAGTGGGTGGCCCAAGGTTTCTGATCATACAACGTACATCTCCATGACGTTGAAACCGGTACTCTTTAGTGCCACACATATTTGCAAATAGATTTGTAATATTTGATTGTAAAACCTCATCTTTTTGTTGCACTTTTTGTAATAATTGTGTAGCTGTCATATTTTGAAAGTGTGATTCTGATTTTAATATGTGTGCAACTCCGTAACATAAAGTTGCTAGTTCACTTTCAAAGAGTAGGTGGAATATGTATTCCACATTTTGTCTAAATCTGGGATCTTCAGAATACATCCGTAATGAGCGGTATTCTGATGCTGATATTTGAATAGGTCTATCATTGTACCTTCCTCCTTTGCCAGTAGGAAAGAGTAGAGGAAAAGAACGTGCTTCTATACTTTTTTCCCATATGCTGATTGGTGATCCTTTTGTTTGACGCATTTGGTATGTTTCCAGTGCATCTTCTATGGTGTCATTATTGTGCAATGGATGAATTGTATAATGGTCTAAAGTGTTTCATATTGTAGCAGGATCTAGTAGCTCAAATTGACCAGCTTCTTGTGTCTCTTGAATTATTTCAGTTGTATCCTTCAAGTTTTCTTCAATATTAATTTCTTTGTAATATTCATTATTCTCTTTAAGATATTGCAAGGCTTCTCTAACTTTATGTAAATCTACCAGCTGTTGCCATTTTCTTTTGTCTTTTGTAGGTACTCCATTTACCAAGATAATTAAAGATTGTTGCATTGCACGTTGCACTCCTAGAGTGTGCACATTTTCTTTTAGATCTAATGGTAAATACACTACTTTTGCACTAATACCTTTCACTAATTCAGAGGGAGGTAATTTTGCAGTTTTTGGTTGAAGGCGTATTATTGCTTGAAATGGGTGCACTGTTTGAATTATGATGTTCTCATATAAATTAAGTTGTTGAAGGGGTTTTGGTAGTGGATATAATTCCAAATTATTTGTGATAGCACGTGAAGGAGTTTGGTTGTTGTCAAGTTTTGTAGTGCAATAACTACAAAGTATTACGGGGTCAGTTATTTCGTATTTTTTTCTGCTATAAGGTAGAGAGCTAATTCAAACCATTTAGAATCTTCATTGTCTTCTATTTTGTATGATATGTCTACAGTTTTTGTGTTACTTTTATAAAAAGTTCTGCGGCAACATACACACACATGGTTTGGTAATTCAGTTGATGTACTTTTAAATTTTAGTATTTTTTTTTGTATGTGTGTAGTAAAAGGTTGCCATGTGTAGAATTGTTACTAATTTGGTTTACAGCTATTTCATTCTGTAAGTGGGTTTCACTTCCAAAATATTCTTTCTGAATATAGTCGATTTCTTCTAGTAGGTCTTTTGCTGTACCATGTAGAAGAATGTTATTTAAATTGGCTAGTGCTAAAGCAGGGCTTTTAGCATAGTACAGTTTATAAACTAGATTTCTTATAGTTGAATGATGTGTTGATATCCTTTGATATTATAGAAGGTGGTTTTGCAAGTAGGTCCTGTAATGCAGGCCAATGAATGTCCTTGTAGTCCTGTGTACTTGCATACTGGACAGGTATCCATATTTTGCAGTAGTTTAATTTTGATTTTGTCTTTGCTTTTCACCGATTGATTAAGGAATTGGCATAAAGACTTAAAACATTGTTTGGGAATGTTGCACATTGACATGCATGGCCATTTGTACACTAGACGCTCTGATTCAGTTGAATGGAGGGGTAATTCTAAGTTTTTAGGGCATCATTTTGTAAGGGGTACTTCTTGTTCCATTATGGTATTATTAACTTTTTCATAACCACAACCACTGCTATGTATGGCAATTGTATTTGTTTGCTTTTGTTTGTACGCTTCTTCATTAAAGTATGGTTCTGTGCTCGTAGTGTGACTCCATTCACCTCCGCAGATACCTATGAAGTTCTTTCTGTTGACATTTAGTTTATTGAGAAGTTTTTTGTGTAATTTAGTTATTAGTTTTGTTAGTGGTTTCATTTTGTTTAACACTAAAATAAATAACTTTCTTTTGAGAAGAATTGCACTGTCTATCAACGCTTCTAAGATTAATTTCCTACGATAGGTTTTAAGCGTTGAACCTGGTTTCTCTCCTGATTTTATAAGATTTTGAAGGACTTTGTGACAGAACATTTTGGCTAAAATACTTTTCTTGGTATGATTACTTTGAACTATATCAAGATTTAAAGAAGCAGTTTTATCTGTAGTGATAGCTGATTTTCTGTTAATTGTTTTTTGGTTTGGTTTACATTTTGATAGAGGAGGCAAAGTTTTTGTATTTGAAACTTATTTTGTTTTACTAAATGACTGTATTAGCTGTTTTGTTTCAACTTTTTTTCAAATTGTGCTAGAGATGGATGCTTATGTTGGACACTTTTGTTTTCATTTGCTCTACTTCTGCGTTGTTTTCTACGGACTTGATTTTTGGTAGGCATTCTTTAGGGTCTGTTGAAAAAAAAAAGAAGGTATGGGTTGGGATGTTCTGCAATGTATGTGTGCTGTGTGCATGAGTGTTTGAGTAAGATGATAAACATGTATGTAATGGTGTGTGATTGTGCATTGGGAATTACAACTAGTAGGGATGGGTATTATTGAATTAATGTGTTACTAAACTCGGGTTCAAAGGACAGAAAAAAGTAAGCTAGTGTTGCAGAGAAGTATAAATAGTATATCTAATGCTATACAATTAAAACAGTTGTTTGTTCTATAACTTCTAAATTCAGCGGTTGAGTTGGGTAATTTGTGTGTCGAAAAATAGGAATTTGTGGGCCATTCTGACTGTAAATCGCTGTTTAAGACATGGGGATTTGTGGACAGAATGGTGCAGAATCTCTATTTCTAGGCACAGAAATAGCATGAATTAACCTTACAGTGTGTTTGACTAATAATACAAATATTATGGCGATATTCTACTTACTTTTTTTCTAAAATGAGCAGGTTACTTCTTAGTTCTTTTTTGTACTTCAAATTCGGCTGCTTCTTTTCAGGAGAATGGTCTTCACTGCAATTGCAAAATAAACAAATTAGTAATTTTGTTGGTATATAGCACTGTTTTTAATTTTTAATTGGCATCCTCAGCGCCTTTCTCAAAACCTTTAAAACGTTCTTATTTACATAAGATACGTCGCACCAGTTGAATACATATGATATGTTCTTAATTAACAAATTGTATTGCAATTACTAACTGTAGCAAACAAAATATCTTTACTATGTCTTGTGAAATTTATAATGTAGCACTGAATACCATTATTCCTGTAACTAAGCTCTTCCAAGTAATAGTGCCTCAATGTAATGGGCTGCTTGTCCTATAAAAATGTAAATAATTAAATAAATAAAGAAATAAAAGAAAATATGTAATTGTACAAGTATTATTATATGAGATTTGAATATAGAGTGTGCATGCAATTTTGTTTGACTATATGTAGCCTATATATTTCATTTAAAAAATGTTAGTTTAACATGATTTGAGTGTGTGGGTGTATAAAGAAATTAAATAGTATAAAGGTTTGTAAGTGATAGTTGATTTTAGGAGATTGAAAAAAAGACAATAGATTCATTTTACAGATTATACAAGCTAAAAGTCAGTTAGAAAATGTGTTCATGTACTGTACAGAAAATATGCATACCTGTAGTTTGTGATCATGAATATGGATATGCATGGAGCTGCAAGTAGAAATCTTGGAGACTTGTACAGTATTTCTTGTAGATGGTGCTTGCCAATGATATGACACTTGTACTGAAAGAGATTCACAGTACATTTGCAGTGCTGATCTATGATGATGCAGTTAGATGTAGAGGTATTGAATGTGATTGGTGGATGGTCATGTGACTTCTTAGCTACATCCAATGGGGAATGGCATAGAGAGTGAAGTGGAAATGGTAGAAGGGCTGTTCATGTTACGATATGTCCGTGGACATGGCGGTAGTTCGCGGACATCGGGTGTTACATACGGGGATTTTTGGGTTCAGAAGTCATGCAAATGAGAATGAGCACTGAAAGGGATTGGTCCGGAAGGTTTAGTGGGTGTGTTGTGCCGGGAGAGAATTTCTCAGATACTATTTTTGCTAAGAGAAGAACAGATAGCTATAGCTGTGTGTTTCAGAAAACAGATTGTTTGGATTTTGGGAGACTCGTGGATACATTGGTTGAAGGTGCATGCAGAAACCTGTGGAGTAGCTGTAGATCTTGGATTCCCACATGTGGAAGTACACTGGCATGGAGTACGTGGAATTAAGTGGTTGGACTTGTTACCTCTCTGTGCTACTTTGGAGATAGAGCAACATCCAGATATAATTATAATTCATTGTGGAGGGAACAGTTTAGGACACGTGTCTGGAATTTCTTTGCAATTTGCAATGAAAGAAGGACTTGGGAAGGTCATGGACATGTTTCCAAATTCTCAAGTAATTTTTCCACGGATTGCGCAGAGACAAATGTGGCTTTGTTCTTCTTCATTTGGTCCAAAAATGGAGAAAGCAAGGCGCAATGTCAATAAGGCTGTGTGTGCCTTTCTAAGAGATTTTGGCATGTCCTCTTTTCACAATGAAAATATTATGTTTCGTAGTACATACATTTTTCGCAGAGATGGAGTACATCTAGTTTATGCTGGCAATCAGATTTTTCTAAGAAACATACAAAATGCATTGCGACCTTTTTTAGAATTACAGCATCCATTTTGAAGTAGGTGTTGAGTATTTATAATTTTTGAAACACAAACACCTCCCAAGGGCTCTTTTCAGAGCCACCACTTCCTTCTAGAGAAAATTGCAATGCTTATGATAGGGTAGCACCCCAAAACTTTAGATGTCCGCGGACTGTCCGCGGACTTCTAAAAAATACAAAGGGCCCTGCTTCATTTATTTTCACTTCTATTTTTTAACTGTGAAAGGCGGCTCTGAAAAAAGCCTTATTTTTTTAAATTTTTGTTATTTTATATTTTTTTTGGTTTTTTATACACAACACACTAGGAGAGGAGGGGAAAGGAGGGTAAAGGGGGGGACACCAACCACGGGGATAAGAAAGGGCAAGCTGAGAGAGGAAGATGTAGAGTGGGTTTTATTTGGGTAGTGAGCAGGTCTTCTTGTGCTCTGAGCTGATAGTTTCAAAAGCACTATGAACTCGCTCCCCCCCTGCAGAGTACTGTGTCGCAGTACATACACACAACTGTGACCCTCGAAAGGTAAGGGTCATCAGCATTATGTATGCCCTGTGAGGCAGCTTGTGGAAGACACTGTCCCTCAGAGGTGTTCCTTGTGGTGACAGGATCAGAAACAGAGGATGAAGTAGAGGAAATCAACCTACTACGCTCCTCGCAAGGTACAAACCTGCGAATGGCACCAGAGTGAAATGACCTGAGGTGTCACTTCATGGTTGTGGTCCCAAAGCTGTACAAACCAGACCTCCCGCGACTGAGTACAATTTTGCACTCATTGCAGGTGAATCTGTTTGCACGAGCCTTAGGACCATTCCCATGAATGGTAAATAGCCGCCACACCCAAGATTCACGTCTACTGCGGGTAGTAGGGATTTCCACTACCTCATTCTCGTCATCCTCTTCTTCCTCCTCTGCATCCTCACTCCTGTTCCCCTCTTCAGGCCCTTGGGGAGGTGGTGGTGGTGGAGGGGCTGGGGGTGGTGCTGAAGCAGGTGCAGCACCAGGTGGCAGTAGTTCAGCCATGGATGCCATCTCGATGATGGTGTAATCTGTAGGTGGCAGCAAAAATCGCTGTGTTCTGAAGAATAGCCAGAAACACAATGAGAATAAGCTCTAGGGCGTGGTCTTTTATAGGGGTGCTTGTATGCGGTTCGTGGACATGCACGCTGTCTGCGGACAGATCAAACACAATAAAAGGTTCAAAAGGTTTCAAAAAGTATGCAGAAACTCAGGATTAAAATGTGGGACTTGTGCTATGGTGAGATTTTATTGAGAAATATTGTGGATTACTTGAAAATGTACTTTTAAATTGTTCGGGGACACGAACAGTGTCCGCATTCAGAACACGCAATCAGCGTGGGTGCGGTCACATGATCGCTTCGCAAACATGTTCACGAAGGAAGCGGCTGTCCGCAGGACACCAAATGCACGGACATTGGTTTGCGCATGTGTGTTGATGTCCTACGGACACTGTTCGGGTCCTGAAGTAATTAAAAGAAAAGTGCGTCACACATCAAACAAACAGTTACGGACAACCGTTTGTTCTTAGAACAGTTTAACTTCCTTGCGAACAATACGGACAGACATAGCGTCCTCAGGACACCTCCATTTTCATTTATTTATGAACATTTCAGGACACCGCTTGTGTTCTTAGAACACTTTCAACTTGGTAGCGAACACTACGGACAGGTATAGTGTTCTTCAGGACACCTCCATTTTAGTTTATTTATGAACATTTCAGGACACCACATGTGTTCTAAGAACAGTTTGAACTTGCTAGCGAACAATACGGACAGGTATAGTGTTCTTCAGGACACCCCCATTTTCGTTTATTTACGAACATTTCAGGACATCGCGTGTGTTCTAGAACAGTTTCAACTTGCTAGTGAACACCATGGACAGGTATAGTGTTCTTTAGGACACTTCCATTTTCGTTTCTTGAAGAACATTTCAGGATACCGCTTGTGTTCTAGAACAGTTTCAACTTGCTAACGAACATTATGGACAGGTATAGTATTCTTCAGGACACCTCCATTTTCGTTTATTTACGAACATTTCAGGACACCACTTGTGTTCTTAGAACAGTTTTAACTTGCTAGCGAACACTACCGACAGGTATAGTGTTCTTCAGGACACCTCCATTTTCATTTATTTACGAACATTTCAGGACACCACGTGTGTTCTAGAATAGTTTCAACTTGCTAGCGAACAGTACGGACAGGTATAGTGTTCTTCAGGACACCTTCATTTTCATTTATTTACGAACATTTCAGAACAACCGCGCTGTCCGCGGACACCTAAATTGTTTGTTTTTTTTAAAAACTGAAACTAATTACAACACAATATAAAAATGTAAGTTTATTTAACATACATTAACAATTTATGACAGAGAAGGTGAGGCAGAAACGGAAACAAAAACAGGAGAATGAGGGGTTTCAACAGGATTGGTATCAGGGGAAGAAGGGATGGAAGTCTCATCAAAACGTTTTGGGTTATGGAGAGGTTTTGGGGATAATTGACTGGGATATGGTAAGGGGGGACAAGTACATGTGGGACAATGGTATGAGGTTTTTGTTTTAAAATGATCCTCAACAAACGTTTTCAAATTATTAAAATTGGTCAACAATAAATCCATTTTGTCTTTTATGCTTTCAAGAGTGTTATCCGCAACAGTTTCTTCAGAGGTATTTTCTATTTTGGTATGCTCTGTACAAAAAAATATATATATGTTAAATATATATAAAATAATATTAATTAAATGGTTTATATTGTAAAGTGTGTACCATTAGCTTCACTATCTTCTGACATTTCGTCATGTGGGAAGTGCTCCTCTAGCCATTCCAGAGTACTAGACATTTCTATGAGAATAAAAAAAGATAATATATATTTTTTTTAATCAAATACAGAAAGTTTATAAATATATGAGTAAAATGAAGTACACTTACTATTTCAGGTAATATATGTTCTGAGTACTCTGTAGGTCTGGTCTTGCTCTTAGTTGTGGTGTGTCTGTGAGGTAATTATGTTGGGAGCCAATTTATCTTCATTTGGTATATTCCATTTTAGAACATATTGTATTTAAATGAATAGTTAGTGTGTTACATATATGGGTTACATTTCTTATGTATTACTACATGTAATATGTATGTGTGCTACTTTGTGACTTTTTTAAATGTTACTATGTTATAATATAACAATTAAACATACCCTCCCAGACTTTTTAGGTAGTGGTACTGTTGTCCGAACATGTCCGCGGACATCAAAAAAGTTCGCGGACATCAAATTCAGTAGGAGGGGTTCAGTATGTTCTATATTACTTGTACATAAAGTCAAAGTTATTATTGTTAAGTTTTGCTACTAAAAACCTATGAAATTCAGTGAAAAAAACTTTGTTAAAGGGACGTTATGGTTAAGTTGCGCTACTAAAAACCTATGAAATTCAGTGAAAAAACGTTGTTAAAGGGACGTTATGTTTAAGTTGTGCTACTAAAAACCTATGAAATTCAGTGAAAAAAAACTTGTTAAAGGGACGTTATGGTTCCAAATAAAACCGAAAAACCCCTGAAATTCCCCAGTTATGGTAAACTAAGCAACCATAACTCGCGCCACCACCATGCACTGCTAAGACTAACATCCACGACATCAAAGATGACATCACAAATATCATTGATGACATCACTGATGACATCACATGTCTGGCTCATTCTTTTTTCTTTTGCTGACATATTTAGGCCACATGGTTTTCTTCAGTAACAGTCAGAAACTAAAAAATGTATTTTATTTGTAGACGTATCCTTCAAGTAGGTTCTTACAGTAATTCCCTTAGAGTCCAGTCACATCATATGAAACATATACATAGGGGAAGACACAAGCTTGAAAGACAGCAATCCTTTTTGTGCATAAAGATAATCAATAAACTTATCAGCACTTTCTGATAGTTTTGTTGTTTTTTATGGCTGTACTTTCCCTGTATATGGTCATATTTGTATACATTGTACTCACACTACTTTCCTTAGGGTCAAATCACATCAAGTGATACATATACATAGGGTAAATGGTAGCTTTGAAACAGAGCAATCATTTATTTGCATGAAAATAATCAGTTAGGTTATGAATTGTTTCTGCTACTACTTGTGCTTTTTTGCTAACTTCACTTTCCCTGTATATACCCATATTGGTATGTGTTCTTGTCTCTTTGTGTTTTGTCTATAGTAATGCAAATATGTAATACATGGGTTTTATTAGCTACTTATTACATATTTCACAGTACACAAAAATGTATTAAGAAAACAATTATCATTTCATTATTCAACATACTAACATTACGAATATTATACCTTCATCTTGTACGCTGCACACAATGCTATGTTTCTGCATGAGTAGCTTAGTATACTAGATAGTACCCCATAATAGAATGCTATTTATATCAATGCATCGTTCAGTGCACTAATTAGGGTATGATATTTATTGCAATGATCCTTGACACTTTTTTTGCAACATTATAATAAGAATCCCTTGTACACATATTTCATGAAAAGTACATACACATGTGATGTCATCAGGGATGTCATCAATGACATTTGTGATGTCATCTTTGATGTCGTGGGTGTTAGTCTTAGCAGTGCACGGTGATGGCGCGAGTTATGGTTGCTTAGCTTACCATAACTGGCGAATTTCAGGGGTTTTTCGAACCATAACGTCCCTTTAACAAGTTTTTTTCACTGAATTTCATAGGTTTTTAGTAGCGCAACTTAACCATAACGTCCCTTTAACAAAGTTTTTTTCACTGAATATATATAAATATATATATATATTAAAGGGCCTGCGGTAGTGGCCCTGTAGTTATGGTTAAGTTGCTCAACTCATATAAAGAGCAATTTTTTGGGCGGCTTATAACTTTGATGCTGCTCGACAAATTCTCACAAAACATTGCAAAAATAGTATATGGCCACCTCAGAACGGGGGGCAAAGGTATGACAGACACAAGTGATCACAGTTCAAGGATGTTTATTAAACTGTAAATGCAGGGTGGAAAAATGCCTGACCTAAATTTAAATCTGAGATGGGAGCAAGCTTCGACCATCAAATGAAAAAGAAGGCAGTCTTTGTGGCGTCTTGTCAAAGTAAAAAGGCCTATACCAAAATAAAAATGATTACCAAATACTTACAACTAATTACAGAAAGAGTGCAGGATAGGGTTTTCAATAAAGAAATAAGTGTCCACAAATAATACATCAGGATGTGATTGCCAGAGGTCTTCCTTCCCCACACTTTTAGCACGAGACAAGGTGGATCTCCTGAACACAGCATACACTCAAGCTTTCCCAGAACGAGTCAACATGGTTAAGTTTCTTTTCAATAAAAGTCTCTTGCCTTCGAGGGCCTGATGGTTTCAACAAAACAAACAAACAAACAAATAGTCCCTCTCAAAATGAACATTGGGGTGATGGCTTTCCACCCCCTGGATCTCCCTCTGCCGGGTCTGGACCCCTTTCAGACGTCAGTCTCCCTTATTCGGGTTCACTATGGCTTTTCTTACTTTCTCCAAGTCTAAATGTCTTTATAAACAGTTCCTAAGGGTTCACTCCTGTTTGTCACCCTCCCTCTGCCGGGTTCACTCTGGCCACCTTTTGCAAAACAGTTCACTGTGGGCATCCTTCGTCGGATTTAGTCATGTCAACACTCTGTTCATAGGGACTTCAGGCCTCGCCCCTTTCAGCTAGCATCCATCTGCCGGGTTCTCTCTTGCCAACCTTTTAGACTTTGCCCCTTCTCGTTAGCATCCCTCCGCCAGGTTTACGCTTGCCAACTTTTACCAATTTTCCCCTTCTTGTTAGCATTCCTCCGCCAGGTTCACTCTTGCCAACCTTTACGACACACAGTTCATGCGCTAGTTTCACCAAGTGGGATTCACTTCCCTCTTCTTCACAATTATCTGTAGGTCAAAGACTTTCGATGGTACAGACGATTTTACAAGACCCCTATATGACCACGTTGACCTCTTTTTGCCTCTTCCCAAGGCCTTCTGGTTACAGTAGTTTCTACCAGGAGGGGTATCCAGATTTTCCTGCGTGAGCACCCACGTGGTACCGGACCCCTCTGTTAATGGTTTTCTCCCTTTTCCATCAAGCTTTTCACAGTTCAAATTAGCCGTTTGCTATTTTTCGTTCAACACAGTTCGGTTTCTTATCGACTCTTTCCTCGACTCAGCAGCAGTGATGAACCTCTTGGATTTGCTTCTCTTTGGAGTCAAGGTTGGTACCACTGAGACAAGCGTCTCTCCCCGGCTTGGTAATCAGCGGAGGAGGGTCTTGTGTACCACTGACACCTGCTGCAACACACGCTTGCTATTGTTTGCAGTCTTATGTTTCCATCTGCAGAAGTTTCATTGGCCTTGATCAGAAAGGGCATGATCGCTTCTCTCCTTGTCACCCTCTCGGTATGCGTCATCTTTCGCTTCCTCGTGAACTGCGGTGCTGGGTTAGCTATCATGTTGTGCAGTCTTTCGTGCTGGTCCTGTGCTCTCATGCTCCACCTTTTATCCCTGTGGGGAAGGGAAAGGGCCGCCAGGTGTGTGTGATGATTCTGGTCAATTGCCTGACCCTTGTATTGAGACACATCAGGAAAACGGCTCTGGTATTTGTGCATTGACTTTCATGTTGTGCAAAAGTGTTCGTGTCGGAAAAGGAGGGTGGGGCAGTGTTTTGGAATATCCTACGTGGTAGGGTGGGGAAAAGGTGTTGAAAGATGGGTGATACCATGTCTCATCCATCGGTGTCCCACTCCCACTCCCCAAAGACCCCCATCCAGGTGATCCTCCCTCCCTTACTGGTCCACCCCCAGGAACTGGCTCCAATAGCGATGGCTGTGTCCTTGCCACCTGAATGACAGATCTCCAGGGACTAGCCAGTGGAAACCTTCAGATTTCTCACAGGGTCCCACAATTTTTGAAATCCTTGTAGACACAAAGAAAAAAATGTTTTGCTTTCTCCTACAGCTGAAACCGGTGGATGAATTTTCACCAAACCTGCACCAGGAATGGCGGCCTGGTGCCAAAAGCATGCTTTTGTACATTTGGTGTAAATTAGTCCAATCGTTTTTTAAAAAGGCCAAAACCTAGGTTGAAAAAATGTGTGCTATCTGGGTCCGGCCCACTGACTCCTTTCCTGATTCGATGTCCGCGGACAACACTGGGCCAATCAGGGAATGGCTTGGTGTCCGCGGACATGAAAGGTCCATGCTGATTGGATGTTCAGAAATGTGAGGCTCGTCAGGAATTTTTAAACGGTCACCATATTGGATCTGTGGACAGTGCCGCTGACTGCGGACAGCGCTGTGAGGAAAGGGTCTGGAAATCACATTTGGGATTACTTTGTGGCCAAAAGAGGGACTGCAAAGGGTGGGGGAGTGGACACATTTTAATAGGGAGGTCTTTTTATAGGTGAAAAAAGGGTTTGAAGGTGCCGCCGAGTCTGCGGGCAGTGCTGCTGACCTTGGACAGTCCGGTAACAAAAAAGTGTGGAAAACATATTTGGAGTTATTTGGTGGTTGAAAGAGGGCCTTGAAATGGGGGGAGAGTGCAATAAGGTTGTCATGGAACTGTCGTTGTCTGCAGACACACGCTAGTGGGATTGGGCGGTTGTAGGTGAGTATTGCTATTTAAAGGTGTAGTGTGCATACTTGTTAGATGGTTTGATTGTATTGTGGTGGTTATGAACAGTGGCCAGATTCTTGTGGTCATGGGCAGAGGCCATGACCTCAAGTTTCTGGCCACGGTTTACAAGCACTATAGGAATATGTGTACTAAATATAGATTCTGTAGGGGAGTATACTGTATAAGTAATATGGTGGGATGAAATGAGACCACAATGAAAGATAACAGTGGGTATGGATACTTAGTTGCATATGGAAATAAAGTTGGAATCTGGTTCATTTGCTTAAAACATTTATTTGCATTCAATTGTACATGTACATTTACTTTTTAGACCCTCATGAACAGTACATTGTAAATACTATGTTTGGTACAACATTAGTGTGTGTTACACTCACTGTTGTTGTAGTGACTTGAACTAATCATTTAGTCATTGAGAAAAAAATCATACTGGATTAAAAAAACCTATTAAATTTTAAAGAATGTACATGTTACAGAGTGCATGTGTTTTGGTAGGATTGTTTGTTGGAAGTAAGTTGTAAGTAAAGATAGGTTTAAAATAGGTAGATCCCCACTGGTGTATTCTAACAAAATTGGATTTTAGCTGAGGTATTGCAGTAACAATAAGTGTTATGGTATATTTGAAGTGTATTAGAATGAATGGGATAGTTAGATACCCATCTGCATATTCTAACTCTCTTGGATATTAAAATTACTATTGTAGTATTATGGATGTAGTACAATACCCGTTGGCGTATTCTAACTGTTTACTGCACTTAACTTCAGTGAGTACATTTGGATTGAAGGAATATTAAGTAGGCATCTATTAGATTTGCTGGTAACCTATGTTTTAGAGTGATGGATGCTTTGTTACATTCAAACCAATCACGTGTTGTTTTTTTAACATATGCAGTATAGTGGCCTGAAGTGGTTGCAGCACCAGTGTGGTAGATTATGCCAATGGTTGTGAAGGTTTTCTTGCTAAGAGATACTTGGCCGTGTGTAGCTAGTCAGCTTACAGTTATTTTTGCGACCATCTGCATTGTACCTTAGAAGCATTAGTATGATAGATTGGCCAGTTGAGTTTATTTGTATGCTGGAACGATTGTCTGAATTGCAAAAAAGCCATAATATTGTTTGATTTGCATTTTGGAGAAGCTGAAATGGAATGGATTCACAATTTGGTATCGATACATACACAAATCGTTCATTAGGGATGTGCCCTTGTGAAACATGGTTGCAGAGAGTGCATGCATGTTTCCACATTTATGAAATCTGCAAGATTTCATTTGTAGGGATGATTTTGGTTTCTACTACCTGTAGTAAGTACATTAGGAATTCTTGTGTTTACAGTGAATTTTACCATTCCTGCACAGTAGTTTAATTCTTGCCTTATATCTGAGACACTTTAAGTGTTGTCAGGATTATTTGTATGAGGAGCATTTGCAAACACAACTGGCAGTAGCCGTCTAAGTAAATGTTGTGTACAAATGGTGGCAATTGGAAGAGAAGATTGACTGCTACATTTGCATAGCAAGTTACTCCACTTGTGTTTCTGAATTTAAATGGACCAGAAAGTTCTGCTTTTGTATCTTTTGATGGGCCTGCCGTTGTGTTTTGAGATGAGACATGTATCTCTTTCTCTTCTGATAAATCTACCGAGAGTTTTGTGGTTGAATTAGTTGATATACTTGCAGTGTTTGGGGTTTTCAGCGGTATTGCTGAGAGATCTTGAATAGGTTCTGTTACTTTGTTTTTAAAGGGTTTTTTTTAGGTACAGGGTAAATAGCTAGGTGGGGGCGTACAGTGCACAAAGCCTGTTGTATTCTAGGATGCAAGGAATGTCAGTGTTGACTTTGTTTGCATCAAAGTTAACTAGGAATTGACCATTGAGTGTACAGAGATGTGAAAGTACTAGATAACTCATACTTTCTTTGAATACTGTGCTGCCAATGTCAATCAAAGCGTGATCTGGGGTTAGACCTTGCGATTTGTGAATAGTGACAACATGTGCAAGGGATAGAGAGAATTGCTCTCTGCGTACGTACACGTCTTTGAAAAGAAGGAAAGTGTTATTGTGCGACCTATTTTCTTAACTTATACATGTTTGTCAAAGTGGATGTTGACAAACTGAATGTTGTTCTCATGTGGATATGTTTGGAAGCCAACAACTGTACCAATTGCTCCATTGAGGAATCCTTGTTCTATGTCAATGTTATGTTTTAGGATTACTCTGCAGTGTAGACAAAGGCCTTCATCACGAGTTGGGCGGTATCCCGGCGGTATTACTGCTGGGATACTGCCCACGCTAATAACGTTACCGCCACCTGGTCCAGCGCTATTAGCATCGGATCAAGGGTTGGGCGGTAATGGGTATTCCCCATTGGGTCCATTGTATCCAATGGGGCATTTTCGGCACAATTAGCGCATGCTAATAACGCTGCGCCTATTGCACCCAAAAATTGGCATTTTTCCAGCGCATTTACCCCCAACTTATAGCTGGGGGTAAATGCTGCCAGACTCATGTTTGGGAGGACCCTTAAATGCGGCCGTAAAAACGTTGCTGCCACATTTAAGGGCTACTACCCAACTCGTTATGAGGCTCACAGAGTTAATACTCTTTGTAATTCAGCTGTGTTGGAGATACATTTTTCTAAGCTATTTAGTCATGCTGTTGCTTGTTGACACATAGGGAGCGGCATGCCGTGCACTTCAAGTTTGTCTGTGGAGCTGATATTCTCTACCGGTTGCATTTCTTTTTTCAACATTGTATGGTTGAATTGACTACAGCTTGCGAGGGTTGTCATTAAGGACATGCATTTCATATTTTGTTGAGTTAATTGTTCCATGACATCAGGGGCAGTTTGCTTTGCACATATATAGTTCATTGATTAGTCTAGTGTTTAAGATGGATTATGCAAATGTAGTAGGTGGGCCAGTTCTAATGCTTTTTGAAATATTACGATAGGTGAGATCTGCAGACTGATGAATGTTTTGAGTTAGTTCTCTGTAGCAAAAATGTTGGCAGAGATTTACATCTCCAATGCTGCCGAATGTGTTACGGCATTATTTGTGTCCTAAGGTTTTAAAAATAGGTTCAGCTTTTACTGGTGTTAACTGTAGGAGGTCTCTGAAAACAGTTAACTTTCTTCTCCTGCTGTACCATCTCTCCCCTTCACAGCTTCGTGCTTATCCCTGCTGTCTCCTCCTTGAGTCCCTTTCCTCCTTCCTCTTCTGCCCCCTCTCGGGGTGCTCCAACACCTCCGCAGGGCATACCTCTGATTTTTACCCCTCCCCAGAAGTCTTTCAAGGATGGCAAACTTCTCCATATTGCCACTCTAAACTCTTGATCAGCTGTCAAACACTCCTCTGACATCTGCCACCTCCTGAAGGAATTCGACCTCCATGTCCTCAGTCTCACCGAGACATGGGTCATGGCCAGCTCTGTCACGAGTTTTGGTGCTCTCCTCCCTGATGGCTACAATATCCTCTCCGTGCCCAGATCCAACCATTCCGGAGGGGGCGTAGCTCTGATCTTCCCTGAATGGATTCCTGCTTCTGTCATTCCTATGCAGGCCTACTCCTCTTTTAAATGCCTTGTCTGTAGGCTCTCTCTAGCTATCCTAGCCATTCTCTTACTGTGGCTACCATCTATCGGACACCTGGTCAGATCTCCTCCTTCCTCTATGAGTGGGCGGACCTCAACTCTTCCCTCCTGGTCTCGACCACTGAACTCCTCCTTCTTGCAGACTTCAACATCTACCTGGATGCTTCCTGTCCTTCTGGACTCTTTTGTGACCTCTGCGACTCTCTCTCACTCTCTATTCTCCCCTCTGGCCTGACTCACTCTGAAAGGCACACTGGATGTTCTGGTCTCTTCAGACCGTCCCCTTTCGATCCCTCTCACCACTACTCTTTCCTGGAGTGATCACGTTCTCCTTTTTCCCATACCCTCTCTACCCCTCAGGCCAAGCCAACTCCTGCACTGCCACTCACCTTCTTGGTTATCCGACCCATGAAGCGTGTGTCAGTTGAGGCTTTTGCTGCAACTTCCTCACCATGCCACCTACCCCCTTGGCTGACTTATACCCTGACACAGCCCTTCCCTTGCTCCACTCCGCTATTTCTGATACTCTCGATGTTCTTGCCCCTATCACGAGGATCCGTCTGAAGCCCAAAGCGCAAAGCCAAGTGCAAATCTTGGTCCAACTCAGACCTCGTCATCCTTAAACACAAGTGCAGGGTGGGTGAGAGGAAATGGCATGCTTCTGGTTCGTCCTCTGACAAACTGGCCTGTCGCTTGCTCCAAAGGTAATACCGGCTCTCCGTCATCACCAAGAAGAGAGACCACATCCAAGCCTGCATCTCCGTGGCATCTAACAACTCAGCTAAACTCTTTAAAATCTGCAAGGAGCTGGCCAACCCTGCTGCAGTCTTTACCTTTCCTGTCCCCTCCCAGGCCCTCTGCATGGCCCTGGCTTCTCATTTCATCTCCAAAACTCAGGACATCCTGTCCTCTCTCTCTTCTTCTCCCCCCTCCCCCTACTTCCTGCCCTTCTTCGGCCACCTCTCCTCCCTCCTTCTCTGCCTTTCCCCTGTTCTCCTCAGACGAGGTTTCAGACATGTCGATCTGTGAAAGTCTCTTCAAAACAGGTTCACCCCTGTTCCTCCAGAACCATCAAGGACCACATTGAAGCTCAGGCTCCTGCACTGGCTGATTTCTGCAACCACTCCTTCACCACTGGAGTATTCCCCTCACCCCTGAAGCATTCCATTGTGCGCCCTCTTCTTAAGAAACCCTAGGCAGACCCTTCCTGCCCAGCTAACTATTGTCCTATCTCCATCACTCCTTTCCTAGGCAAACGCCCAGAAAAGCTGGTCATCTCCCAACTTAATCTTCATTCTGAATCTGTTGGTTGTCTCCATGACCATCAGTCTGGCTTCAGCGCTTCCAGAAGCATGAAAACTGCTCTCCTGAACATCCGTGAAGACCTGCTCTCCAACCTTGATTCTAACACCCCCTGTGTCCTCATCCTACTTGATCTCTCCTCTGCCTCTGACACGGTCAACCATGCCATCCTGCTCAACTGTCTCTGTGATAACCTGAGTATCACTGATCAGGCCCTGGCTTGGCTGACCTCCTTCCTCTCTAACCGACCCTCCCAAGTCCAACCTGGGTCCTTCCTCTCCTCTATTTCATCTCTACCTGTGGTGTTCCCCAGGGGTCTAATCTCTCTCCCTGGCATTTCAACCAATACCTGGAACTTCTTGCCCACCGCATTGCACTCTCTGCCCCAACTTTCAGTGCTATGCGAATGACACTCAACTCATTTTCAGGCTCCCCTCAGCCACCTCTTCTCCTTCTCTCATCACTGACTGTCCGCCATCCAGGAGTGGTGTGCCCCCAATGATCTCTGCCTTACTGCCAGTAAGACAGAGATTCTCTTCATCGGCACACCGGTTCCTTCCTTTCCTGTCACTCTCTGGCCGGCCTCTCTTGGCCCACTTCCAGCTGCCACCTGTGAGGCTAAAAACCTTGGGGACATCTTCCACCCCATACTTTCCTTCTCTCCTCACATCTCTGACGTCTCTAAGAAGTCGCACTACGAGCTGCACCTCCTCAGAGGTATTCTTCCTTTCCTCTCCTTCCCCCAGAAGCTCACTGTCTCCAGAGCTCTGGTTCTATCTAGGCTGGACTACTGCAACAGCCTCTTTCTAAATCTGCCTGCCTCTACTCTCCGCCCTCTGCAACCCATCCAAAACAGGACTGCTAGACTTGTCCTTGGCCTCAAGGCCAGCGTATCCCTCCAGGACTGAAATCTCTGCACTGGCTCCCAGTGGTGGCAAGGATGAAGTTCAAAATCCTCTGCATTGTCCACAAGGCCTTCTGGGGCCTCAATACCTTCAACTCTCGTTTCCTAAATATCTTCCTTCTCAGGCTCTTCGCTCATCCGCCTCCAACTCCCTCAGGGTCAGTCGCTTTTCCAAGCAGCGAGGTGGTGGTAGATCTCTTTCTTCTGCTGGGGCCTCCCTCTGGAATAGCCTCCTTGCTTCTCTGAACTTGAGGAGAACCATCTCTGGTTCCGGAAGCACCTCAAAACCTTCCTCTTTGCTTCTGCGTTCTCTCTTCCTCTCCCCTGCTGATCTACTGGCTGAATCAGAAACTGCACTGGTTACCTGGTTACCCAGTGATCTTCGGCCCAGGTCCCCTCCCCTCCAGCTGCACACCTGCACTTCCCCCCTGGAAATCCCTGCACTTGGGGACTGTTTCTGTATCCCTAGAGCCCCTACTTGCTCTTGATACCGATGTCTGCACTTACCCTTGCACTTGCCACCAGCTGGCCACACTTTTATTTATTATTTATGGCCTTATTTTTTTTACTGTTATCTTATGTACTGCACTGCCCCTCCTTCTTCCTGCACTTTTCCTCTTTCCACCCCCCCCTGCACTTGTGCGATCTCAATGTCACCTGGCCTAGTAGGATTGCTGTCTGTCTTCCCTCTGTTTCCCCTCCCTTGCCTCGTCGCGCCTTGAAATACTTGTGTATAGGCACATTATAAATGCCATATGATCCATTCATTAATTAATTCATTCATTTAATGATGTGCCAATGACATGTTTTCCTCCAAACAATTCTTTGTAGTCAATATTTAGGAATTACAGCATTAGCATTCTGAGATGAATGAAAGCCAAGATGAGTTTGGAATCCATGTTTACTTCATCTATCAGGTTCTTGGATTCCTGTAAGGAAGGCTGGCTGCCCTCAGGAGTGTCATTATCTAGTATAGCTTCAATCTTTTCTTCTGGTTGGCGTTTATTGTCCATCATTTGTTTCTATTGTATGAAAAAGACATTTGTTATACTGCTTTCATTTGCTTTGAATGCAGCTTCAGATGAGTCATGGTCAGCTAATAATTCTACATTTCTCCAAGGTTTAAAGTTGTAGTACGGCCATGTAATACAGTTCTCTATGTTGTAGAGATTTAATGATAACTTTATATGATTAATTAGGTTGAGTTTCATGACTTTTACTTGGCTTCCTTCACAAGTTGAGACTGACAGGCCGATTCATGGAATAATTAGCACGGCGCAAGTGGGCAAAAACGTGTGAATCGCAGTGGAATAGCGAAAATCGCAGTGCAAGTGCGAAAATCGCACGAAAAGCAGCACACATCGATTCATGGAAGTCCGTGCGCGAGAAAACCAGCGGATGTGCGATAAAAAAGTGCGCGCGCACGTTGGCGCACAGGCCATCTAACAGCGTGCGCCAGGTCACAGCGAAAATCGCACAGGCCAGAGCGATAATCGCACATAGCGCGGCGCACGCAACTAAAGTAGGCAGAACACGGGCGTAACACTCGGAATGGGGAACAACTTGCCAAAACGTGGGCGTCATGGGGGAAGTACAGGGCACAAGTGCGCGGAACGCCCACACGCTAGCCTACAACACGTATTCATGGAATAGAATAGGGCAAAAAAGCGCACGCTCAAACCAGCGCACAGGCACAAACACGACCGCCACAAGAAAGCAGGCGGTAGCGTCTCTGCGGCTGTAAGAAATGTGCGCCAAAAGGTGCGCCAACAAATAGCACCTATATACTGCCATGATGAATGTCCTATACTGTGGCCCTCCAGGACAAATGACGTGCAAAGGGGTACCCACAAACACGGACCCGCTGACAAAAAATACGTGTGCGTGTATACCGGGGTGCGCAGGAAGTGTCACACACGATTTGGCCGGGTGCGTGGATTTCAGGGGTGCGCGGGAAGTTCCACACGCGAATGGGCCAGTGCGAGCAGGGTACGTGTATTTCAGGGGTGCGCGGGAAGTTCCACACGCAAATTCTGCAGGGTACGTGCATTTCTGGGGTGCGCGGGAAGTTCCACACGCGAATGGGCCAGTGCAAGCAGGGTACGTGTATTACATGGGTGCGCGGGAAGTTCCACACGCGATTCCATCAGGGTACGTGTATTTCAGGGGTGCGCGGGAAGTTACACACGCGATAGTCCCAGTGCGAGCAGGGTACGTGTATTTCAGGGGTGCGCGGGAAGTTCCACACGCGATTGGCCCAGTGCGAGCAGGGTACGTGTATTTCAGGGGTGCGCGGGAAGTACCACACGCGAATTCTGCAGGGTACGTGCATTTCAGGGGTGCGCGGGAAGTGCCACACGCGATAGTCCCAGTGCGAGCAGGGTACGTGTATTTCAGGGGTGCGTGGGAAGTTCCACACGCGATTGGCCCAGTGCGAGCATGGTACGTGTATTTCAGGGGTGCGCGGGAAGTTCCACACGCGAATTCTGCAGGGTACGTGCATATCAGGGGTGCGCGGGAAGTTCCACACGCGAATGGGACAGTGCGAGCAGGGTACGTGTATTACATGGGTGCGTGGGAAGTTCCACACGCGATTCCATCAGGGTACGTGTATTTCAGGGGTGCGCGGGAAGTTACACACGCGTTAGTCCCAGTGCGAGCAGGGTACATGTATTGCAGGGGTGCGCGGGAAGTTCCACACGCGATTGTGCCAGTGCGAGCAGGGTACGTGTATTTCAGGGGTGCGCGGGAAGTTCCACACGCGAATTCTGCAGGGTACGTGCATTTCAGGGGTGCGCGGGAAGTCCCACACGTGAATGGGCCAGTGCGAGCAGGGTACGTGTATTACATGGGTGCGCGGGAAGTTGCACACGCTATTCCATCAGGGTACGTGTATTTCAGGGGTTCTGGGGAGTACTACACGTGAATTGGCCTTGTGGGTCCTCCCAGGTGTACGCTCCACAACCTCCACGGCCCCTGCAGGCAGCCCACACCACGGGGGACTACCCTGCACCCCTGCACATGTCCCGCAGGCAGCCCATCCACCATGGGCATGCCCCCAGCCAACCCACATGTCACCTTGCACTACTGATCAACAATGCATGTGTCCCACCACCCCCACCCCCCAGCCACCAGGGGCAGCCTCCACCAGGCCCCCACCCATGTCTCCCACCACGCCCACCCCCCAGCAGTGCAGGGGCAGCCTCCACCAGGCCCCCACCCATGTCTCCCACCACCCCCACCCCCCAGCCACCAGGGGCAGCCTCCACCAGGCCCCCACCCATGTCACCCACCACCCCCACCCCCAGCAGTGCAGGGGCAGCCTCCACCAGGCCCCCACCCATGTCTCCCACCACCCCCACCCCCCAGCCACCAGGGGCAGCCTCCACCAGGCCCCCACCCATGTCACCCACCACCCCCACCCCCCAGCAGTGCAGGGGCAGCCTCCACCAGGCCCCCACCCATGTCACCCACCACCCCCACCCCCCAGCCACCAGGGGCACCCTCCACCAGGCCCCCACCCATGTCTCCCACCACCCCCACCCCCAGCAGTGCAGGGGCAGCCTCCACCAGGCCCCCACCCATGTCTCCCACCACCCCCACCCCCCAGCAGTGCAGGGGCAGCCTCCACCAGGCCCCCAGCCATGTCTCCCACCACCCCCGCCCCCCAGCACTGTGGGGCACCTGCCAGCAGGCCCCCACCCATGTCCAACCCATGTCTCCCACCACCCCCACCCCCAGCCACCAGGGGCAGCCTCCACCAGGCCCCCACCCATGTCTCCCACCACCCCCACGCCCCAGCCACCAGGGGCACCCTCCACCAGGCCCCCACCCATGTCACCCACCACCCCCACCCCCCAGCAGTGCAGGGGCAGCCTCCACCAGGCCCCCGCCCATGTCTCCCACCACCCCCACCCCCCAGCAGTGCAGGGGCAGCCTCCACCAGGCCCCCACCCATGTCTCCCACCACCCCCACCCCCCAGCCACCAGGGGCAGCCTCCACCAGGCCCCCACCCATGTCTCCCACCACCCCCACCCCCCAGCAGTGCAGGGGCAGCCTCCACCAGGCCCCCACCCATGTCTCCCACCACCCCACCCCCCAGCAGTGCAGGGGCAGCCTCCACCAGGCCCCCACCCATGTCTCCCACCACCCCCACCCCCCAGCAGTGCAGGGGCAGCCTCCACCAGGCCCCCACCCATGTCTCCCACCACCCCCACCCCCCAGCCACCAGGGGCACCCTCCACCAGGCCCCCACCCATGTCACCCACCACCCCCACCCCCCAGCAGTGCAGGGGCAGCCTCCACCAGGCCCCCACACATGTCCCCCAGCCCCCAGGTCCTGACGACACTCAATCATGGCAGTAATGGGCAGCATACCCAGCACAAACACCCAGGCAAGGATTGCATCCACCCACATAGTGAATGCAATTACATGATACAACCACAATGGCAAGTATGTAAATGAACACATGTCCGTCACACACACATACGCAATGGGTGCAAGTGAATGTCAAAACCCATATCATGACATGTATGAAACCAATGAGAAAATACCACAAGTGAAAGTAAAAAAAACATGTATTCAAGATGAAAAAGAAGTAAACAAATCAAACATACAACAATGGGGATAAAAAAATAAATGGTCCATGTCCGAGAACAAATGTAAAAATCAAAAAAACAAAGGAATCCAAAAACAAATGTTGTCCAAAGCAATATCATGTCGAAGGAAAATAATGAAAAACCATTGCCTCATGGTGAACACAAATATCAATCAAAAAAATGTTTCTTCAAAAAGCAAACTATACACAAGAATATTCCAGGGTCCATGAGCCCAACACCATAAATGAAACCTTCTACTACCTAATGAAAAAAATATATACAGAAAAGTGGCCATTGTCCGAGCGGTCCAAAAAAATCTCAATAAATAAAGGAAACCTAACACTAACTAACTAAATAACTATATACAATGGCAGCGGGCAAGTCCTGCGCCTCACTCTGTGATGTTGCCGGCCAGGGCATCATCGAACTCCATGTCGATGTCCTGGAGGCGGGACTCTGTCCTGGCCCCGAGGTCTCGCAGGGATAACCCCATGTCCAGCTCAAACTCCCTGCGAGCCTCCTCGAGGCACTCAGCCCGCCTCAAAGCCCGACGCATGGAGAACTCCGCCCTGACCATGGTGAGCCGCTCCTCTTCCGCCCTCTGCCGCTCCGCACTTATCCGCTGGACCAACTGCTCCCACACGGAAGACACTACCGTCCCAGGGTTCCCCTGCCCTCCGGCTGATGCCTGCCCCTCTGATCTTGATGGCCCCGAGTCATGATGCCTCCCACGTCGAGCCCGCTGCTGACTCCGACGCCATTGCCTCTGCCAGCACGACGGCATCCAGGCTGATGGAAACCACCGACGCTGTCGTGCACGTGCCCTGCCCGATGATGCCGTCACATCTTCCATCTGCTGGGGTCCAGTTGCTGTGTTGTCCACCCCTGCTGGACCTCCGACTCCCGACTGTGGCAGGGATGGGATCCCCACCGAGCTGGCTGCATTGGTCAGGGCAGGTCCACAGGGGGCCCTGGTGGCATCTGGGCCGGAAGACGGCAAGGAGAACGACTGGTGTATAGCCTGCACAGAGGAGGAGAGGGCTGCCAGATTGGCCAACACATGCAGGAAACCCCCGAACATGGCCGATCCCAATTGGGCCACGTCGGCACGGTGCACTTCGTGATGACGTGCGTGCTCCTCCCGGGAAGCACGCACGGCATCACGAATCACAGCCGTGCGCATCGCGACCCCAATCAGGACCTTCTCCACACGACCAGGGGTCCCCTCGTCCGCAGGTGGAGGGGAGTCAGGTGACATGGACATCCCCTCCACCTGCGGACGGGCCTGGGACGGGGCATCCCTGCTGGTGCATGGTGGTGCACTCACAGGGTCAGGGACAGCGACATGCACAGGCCCCTCCACGGTGACCTGTGCTGCCTCCTGCCCCTGGCCCTGGACTGCACCACTTGCACCAGCAGGGATGCCCCCACCAGGCCCCATGTGTGCCCCAGTGGCGGCCTCCTCCTCCTCTGTACAAACCACCAACCTGGATGGCTCCTCACCGTCTCCCACCGTAGCAGGCCCCTGTGGGGGCTCACCCACCCCTTCCGCTGCAGCCGTGGGGGCATCCCCGCCGCCTTGCTCCACAGCGCCGTCTCCGCCCTCTTCTTCACTAGCCGCTGCGTAGAGGGAGACAAGAACACAAGCATCAGGGTACTGTACAATGGTCCCCTAGACAGGAAGAAATAGCAGATGAGCACCACTGTCAAAGTACACTTCCATCATGTCCCTCCACAACACATGGGTCAGTCCAGGCAAAACACACACAGTAACAGGCATGGTGCATGCCATGGACATTTCCATGCATGTCCAATGGACTCTAGGAACATTCAATGATATGTAACTCACATGCATCATGGGTCATGCCTATCACATGCACACACTTCACCTCAGTCACATCCATCTGGCCCCATACACCCCAAACACAGCGGATACAAGGGTAATTTGGCTGCTTCACTGAATCTGTGCATTGTCACACACATGTGTCATGCATCCATGGCATGCACAAGTCACAGACACGCAGGTCAGGCACACAGACATGGCTACCATATATGTACCTGGCATCAGCACCCATCCCTCACCCCCACCCATGTCCAGGAACAGAGACTGGCATGCTCTCATGTTTAAAATCTGCATAGGGCTCCCCATGTGGCATTTAAACACATGCAACAACCATGTGGTTCACACATCACTGGTCGCACATCCATTACCATGATGTCCCTGCACACATACATGCATACATGGCCTATGGCACACATACAGGCAAGTGTCATAGAACCAGCACACCGCAACATGCCCTGTCTCACACAGTAATGCTTGGACACTTACCGCTCAACTCCAGACGGGTCTCCCTCTCAAGGATCTGGGCGTGGAGCGCTGGGCGTACGCGTTCCAGGACCCACATCTGGATGGAACTCATGCGGCCCCGGCCCCCCTCCACGAGGCGCCGGGCCTTCACAAGGGTCCTGGACCTCAAGTCCTCCCAGCGCTTCTTGATCTTCTGGACGTTGCGGGTTGCCACCCCGTCCGCGTTGATGGCAACCACACAGTCGGCCCAGATCCTCTCCCGTCCTTCCTTGCTGGCGCGGAACGATCCAAAGAGGGCATCATACTGCCCCAGGACATGCTCCACCAGGACACCAACTTCAGTGGCAGTGAAGCTGGTGCCCCTCTGCCCCTCTGGCCTGGGGTTGCCACTGGTGCCAGATGTGGAAGTGCCCGACATGGCAACCCCAGAGGCAGGTGTGGGTGGGCAACTGGGTCCTGGGGCTGGGCTGTGGAGCGATGTAATCCCAGTCGGGAGTCTTCAGTTCCAGCAGGGGTGGACACAGCAACTGGACCCCTGCAGATGGCTGATGTGCAGGCACCAAATGGCAGGGCACGGTGGCAGCAGGCAGGCAGGCAGCAGCAGATGGCACGTGGGAGGCTGCTCGGGGCACTGGGGGGCAGTAACTCGGCCTTCTGGGCAGGAGCGTGGTCTTCCGTGTGTTATCGCGTGGCCAGCTTGATACGGAGTGATTTGGCACGTGAAAATCCTGCACGTCAGCGTGAAATTCGAGGAAAGGCCCTCAGCGCGTAAGCGCGTCTGTGACGTGACCCGCACGGGTGTTCCCCACACAGCACGTGATGACGGAGCACACGTGGAAATACTGCACGTCAGAGTGTCATCGCGTGTAATTGGACAAAAGTGCGCGTACACGCGATTGGCCTATGTACGTGTATTTCAGGGGTGCGCGGGCACTTACACACGCAAGTACGTCAGTGCACCTGTATCCCGTGGTGCGTGGGAATTTCCACACGCCATTGGACTGGGAACTGGATTCCAGGGGTGCACGGGTCACACGCTCGCCTACAACACGACACGCGCAAAGCATAAATTAGCGCACTTACAAAATAACAAGCTCAGACGCCAGGATGAACATACCGTTCCTAGCAGCAGTGGCCGTGGCCTACCAAAGGAGGAGGAGGAGGATAGTCAGGGCCAGAATTTTCACACCCAGAACCAGCCTTTTCGGGATGCCTGACGACCAGGTGTATGGGAGGTACAGGTTTCCACCACACATAATACTGGCCCTGGTGAGTGAGTGGGAGGATGACCTCACATCACCCACCCTGTGCTCCCAAGCACTCAGCCCCCTGGAGAAGGTCCTCAATGTACTGCACTTCTTAGCCACTGGATCATTTCAGCGGACAAGTGCCATAGTGGGTGGGGTGTCACAGGCCACCCAGTCACGCTGCCTACACTAGGTCTTGAACATCATCACTGCACGCCCATCAGTCCGCAGGCACATATACCTGCCCAGAACACATGCAGAAAGGCATGCTGCCGCCCTGGATTTTTATGGTGTGGCACGATTCCCCAAAGTGCTAGGTGCCATCGATTGCACCCATGTGGCTCTACGTCCCCCCAGGGCATCTGAGCACATCTATAGGAACCGCAAGCACTGGCATTCCATCAACGTGCAGGTAGTATGTAATGCCAAGGGAATCATCACCTCAGTATATGCCAACTATCCCGGGTCCACCCACGACAGCTTCATTTACCGAATGTCCACCCTAAGCCGGGACCTAGAAGCCGGGCGGCATGGCGATACATGGCTGCTTGGTGAGTATGAATGCCACTGCACATGCATGCATGTTGGATACTGAGCAAGGTCACAACCCCACCAATGATACCAATCACCACCTCCACAGGGGACAGTGCCTACCCTCTCAGCCCCCACATGATGACGCCAATTCGGAACCCCACCACGCCACCCCAGGTAAGATATAACGCAGCCCACATTACAACCCGGGGCATAGTGGAGCGCACATTTGGAGTGCTGAAGTCACGCTTTCGCTCCCTTGACCGTTCTGGCGGGCAGCTGTTGTACGCTCCCCCTGTAGTGTGCAGGATCATAGTGGCAGCATGTGTCCTGCACAACGTTGCAACACGCCGGGGCCTGGCCGTGGACATGGTGGTGCCCCCCCATCCCCAACCACATGCACAGCCACTGCGCATGGGAGGGGAAAGGGCACGGGGGGAGGCAGCCCGTACACAGCTAGTGGCTAATTACTTCACATAGAAATCACACCCCTGTGGAGTGCACACTGCCCTGGCACATTCCATCTGACAATCAATGATGACTCAACCTGACACTGATCCTGAATGTCTGGAGAAAGAACCGTGAAAACCATATCAGCCTGAGATTGTTCACCTGGAAGTGTCACAATGTGTGCATCCCTACCCACACTGACACCACCAATGCAGTTTTGTGAAGTTACAAATTCAAGCAGCTGAAATGAATACCCACTTGCAAAATGCAACAAGAGGACAGTGCCATGTCAGCCAACCCAACCCCAGCACCGCCCCACGACACACCGTGCCATGTCATGCTATTTGCACGTAAACAAAGTAATCCCCACAACATGACACTAGTGTCACAATGTACAGTGTCCCTATTAGAAACTTGCTACACCTGAAATGCTCACAGTAATGCCGGACCAACAACAAACTTGAGCACGTACTACCATTAACATGACATCACTAATGTATAATATTAGTAGTCTCACCACCTGGAAATGCCTGCACTCCCACCACTACCAACTGTGCAGTGTTGGCGCCTGTAGAGTTGTAGGTGCACTGCTGCCAACATGGACCACATCTCCAGACTAGAGGTCCTTGTGTAGACATGAGGAAGGGACCTGCAAATTGGGAGGTAGACACAGAAGATGAGTTACACATCAATGCAACATGCAGTGTACAACACAACAGCATTATGCACTAGGAATGTATACACAGTATTGACTACAGACTGCCCACACAGCTCATGGGAGTCCAACGTCACTGTGTAATTCACTGTCACTTGGGCACATCCTTTACAAGCCCTTGGAAACGGGAAGCAGGAGGGGTGTGTGTGACTCAAACCCAAGCATCTGAACCAAATACATTACAAGCCTGCATGTGCCCAGCCACAATGCAGCGTATGCCCACAGGAACCACGGAAGCCAACAAATCGTCCCAAAAAAATTGGGAATAAAAGAAATAAAAATAAAAAAGAAAAATAAAAAAAAATAAAAATAAAAAATGGCCATTGAAGGGCCCGGGGGGGTTGGGGAGGCCACCCAGGAGGTCCGAGGACAGGATGCACACCAGAACCCACCTGCGTGGATCCTGGGGAAAAAAAAACACCTCCATGGGCTCATGGCCCACACGGCTACCCTATTGTGGGAGTATCACTGCTGTCGCTATTATCACCATGTGCAGCTGCATCCGGAGGTGGTTGCACTATGGGAGGCAGCCCACGCAAGGCCCTAGTCTGCTCCTCCATGGCTGCAAGCATGCGGGTGTGGTAGGTCTGGTTCTGGAGGATGAGTGTGCGGAGGTCCCCATGCAACAACTCACGGGATGCCCGGACCTCCGCCCTCGTTGCCTGCATCTCAGCTGAGAGCGTACGGGTGAGACGCTCCAGCTGCTGTTCTGTCCTTTGGTGTGTAGAAGCCTCAAGCTCAACAAGAGTCGTCCTGAGGTGAAGGAGCTCCTGCCTCAGGGCTTCCCTGTGGCCTTGGGACTCAATGGAGATGGCCTCCTGCAGAGTCGCCAGTGCCGCCCGCCTGTCCCTGTTGGACCCCAACATGTCCTCCCTGTGTGACTGGCAGATGGTGTCGGTTGCCTGCTCTAGTCGCTCCATCAGCCTTTCAGGGGGGACAATGGAAGTGGCCACCCTATCCATGGCCTGAGCCATCATCTCGGATGATGCTGCCTGTTGGGTTGCCATACCGTAAATGGATTGCTCCCATGCAGTATTGCCAGGTGCCGTACGGCCACCACGTTGGCGGGCACCACACCTGTCTGGGGCAAGGCGAACTGCGCCTTGCTGTGCCGACACTGCCTGAGGCTGCAGGACTGCATTCCCCCTCTGATCTGCTGGCCCAGGAACAGGATCAGATGTCGCGGAGTGTGACCCTGCATCCGTAACCACCAAAGGCGTAGCTGCCAACGCTGACATCCCCATTGAGGGTTCTGACCCTGGTGCAGGTGGGTGAGACAGAACAGAATCCCTCCCTGGAACACTCACCTGCGACGGCACGTAGGTCTCATCCGAATCAACACCTGAGTTCAGCTCGGGGGAGGTGCAGCCAGAGACACCCCTTGAGAGCAGGACCTGCAGCACTTGTGGGTTCTCACCCACCACCACACCACGTCCCTCACTGGTGGTTGGTCAGCCCTCGGGCCCCTCCTTGGTCAGCACCATCTCCACAACCCCAGCAGTATCAGGTGCGTCTTCCCCTGCAAAGACATAAAAACAAAGAAATGGAAACAGGCATTAGCACCATTGCACACAATGAGGGCTGAGAAGCAAGAGAAACAGTACTTGTTTGACACATGTCCCACATGACTAAAACCCTCCCATGCATGCAGCCTCACTGCGTATGAAGGGCAGGCAAATGGCACACACTGATGACACCAAGATTGATGATGAACACATTTTCTGCATGCTGCCTGGCAGTGGCATCACACATTGGCCTGTGATTGGCAGGTGAAACACACATGCCATCACACAGATGGCATGTACCATTGCTATTGAGTGAAGATGGAGAGGAGGGCAGCACCTATGCATACTGTCCAGTTCCCGCATGTAATAGATTTTCTAATTCTAACAGGTCAGATTCTTCACCTGGAGCTGCCAGTCTGAAATGGTGCAATTGCACAGGGACATGTTTGAACAAATGATATCCAGGTAACAAAGTCACTCAACTTTACCATAGCCATGTCAGACATGTGACTAGAGGACTGTGACATGCCTAGTAAAAGTGGTGGAATGGTAAATATCTGACTAAATGAACAGTGCTAAATTTTGTAACAATGTTGTGGCAAGGTGACACTTCAAGGGCAACTGGCGTGCAGTTGGACTACATGTCTACTGTTGGCAGAAGGGATACAGCTATGGCCAAATGCAGCTGCGCAGGATGTATTGCATGAAGCACATGGATGACCCATACGACTCAGGCGCACACACTCTCACCTGGCACACAAACAGAAGCCCTCACACACACCATGCACATGGATGACACACACATGCACGTGCACTCACCGGACAATGCCTCGTAATCAGGGAGATCTCGCACGCCTTGGATCTGTTCCTCCGTGACGTAGGTCCCAGCGACTGACTCATGTGGAGTGAGTTCCATGTCTACTACTGGAGACCCACCTCCAGTCACTAGAGTTGCGGCATTACTTGAGGCCAGCTTACTCTTTGCCCTGCGCTTTAGGTCATTCCAGCGCTTATAGCAATCATTGGCTGTGCGCCTCACGATTCCAAGGGCACTTACGATGTCTGCAACGGTCTGCCAGTGTGCCTGGTGTTGTGCAGGTGTGGTCTTTGATCCTGCAACAATGACCATCTCGTTGTCATGTGCGGACACATACTCGACAAGTGCATTCAGTTCGTCAGCCGTGAAGCTGGGCTTCCTGGACGGGCCGGACTGTGTAGCCGTGTCTGGGGCATCAGCCTGTGCCGGACGAGCACTCTTCCTCTTCCGCTTGGAAGGTGGTGGTGATCCTGAGTGTCCTGCGCCGCTCTGGACACTAGGGGCAGGAGCCCTGGTGGACTCTGTATCAGGAGTGTGGGATTGCACACTCAGCATGGGAGTTGGTGCAGGCATTGGCTCTAGTGTGATGGTGTCAGGGGGAATGTCAGCAGCATGGACTAGGACCGACACTGTCCTGGCTGGGTGTGTGAGGGCTGGGGTGGATGGAGCCGCAGCTGCCCCTGCAGCCTCTCCGCCCTGCCTACTTGGTGCAGCAGATTACCTTGCTGCCCCAGATGCACGTGGCATGGTGACATCAACGTGCACCAGCGCACGTGTCATAGGCCTGCTGACCTGGAAGTCAGCCATGGAGTCAGCCAGGTCTGGTGCCACAATGGGCTGGTCCAACAAGGGCTGAGCATGGATGGTGTCAGCCACATCAGCCTCAACGGGAGGGGGGGAGGATTATGGGTGCCCTTGACTGGTCCTCCACACATGGGGGGACAGGCTCACCCTGCAAGTAACGACCACGTCCCCTACCGGATCCACCACGGCCACCACTTGTGGCTCTTCCACCTTTGCCACCCTTACGGAATCCTCGCCTCCCAACCATGGCACTGATGTTGATGTGCGTATGGGAGTGGCTGTCAAATATTGTCCTGGGCAATTGGGGGTCAAAGGGGTTGGGTACCAGATGGTAATTGTACCCTAGTGCTCTTGCAAGGCTGATTGTAACCCCTGGGGAAAGATGACGGGTCACGCTATGCACAGGAGCCCCAAAAAAGGGAGATGACGTGCACGCAACCCCTCCTAGACCACGTGTGCAGAAAGAAAAATCTGCACTACGCTGTGGCACCCAGTAACACAAGAATGAACGTATGCGTGTCACACGCAGCCTAGAATGACCTCTGAAGGGGTAGGCTACACACGGGGCAAGCACAGATGTTAGATACGTGCGTGACTCACCGTCTGCCAGGAAAAAGAGCGTGAAAAAGAAGCGCGTTTGGTTGGCAACACCCCCGCCAAAAGAAGATTTGTACGCTGTCTGAGGAGACAGGACAACAGTAGAAGGGAACACTGTTTGAGGGAACAAGCCCAGGTAAACCAGTAAAAGAGAAAAAAGAGAAAAAGCTGTCAGAGGTAACAGGGAATACGAACTTGAAACGCCGTGAAGGAAATCGCGTGTGAAACGACAAGAAGTACAGAATTCACCCACTCGCTCTCCAGGAAAAGCACGTACAAGGAAATGGTGTTCTACGCGTACCTTTTATACAGGACCACACGTCCAACGTCACTTACGCGCCGTGTACGCGCTAGGGCCATTTCCACCAATTACACGCTTTGTGACTTATGCGTGTACGGCCATTTCCACCAATTACACGCTTTGTCACTTCTGCGTGTACGGCCATTTCCACCAATCACACGCGATGAGACTCTGACGTGCAGTCTTTCCACGTGTGCTCTGTCATCACGTGCTGTGTGGGAAACACCCGTGCGGGTCACGTCACAGACGCGCTTACGCGCTGAGGGCCTTTGGTCCAATAGAATCGCGTATGCGTGCTGATGCGCTTACGCGCTAAGGGCCTTTCCTCGGTTTTCACGCTGACGTGCAGGATTTTCACGTGCCAAATCACTCCGTACCAAGCTGGCCATGCTTAAGCACACGGAAGACCACGCTCCTGCCCAGAAGGCCGAACTACTGCCCCCCAGAGCCCCGAGCACGCTCCCACCTGCCATCTGCTGCTGCCTGACTGCCTGCTGCCCACGTGCACTGCCATTTGCTGCCTGCACATCAGCCAGGGGTGCTGTTGCTGTGACCACCCCTGCTGGAACCGAAGACTCCCGACTGGAATACCATCGCTCCACAGCCCAGCCCCAGGAACCAGTTGCCCACCCACTCCTGCCTCTGGGGTTGTCATGTCGGGGCAAACACCATCTGTGACCACTGACAACCCCCGGCCAGAGAGGCAGAGGGGCACCAGCTTCAGTGCCACCGAAGTTGGTGTCCTGGTGGAGCAAGTCCTGGGGCAGTATGATGCCCTCTTTGGAAGTTCCCGCGCCGACAAGGAAGGATGGACTCGGATCTGGACTGACATCGTGACTGCCATCAACGCGGAGGGGGTGGCAGTCCGGGACTTACAACATGTCAGGAAGCGCTGGGAGGACTTCAGGTCCAGGAGCCTGAACAAGGCCCGGCGCCTCTTGAAGGCAGCGGATGCCAAGGGGCGCCGGGGCCACTTGTCAGAAGAACAGATGGGGGTCCTGGAACGCATATCCCCAGCGCTCCACGTCCAGGTCCTAGAGAAGCAGACCCGTCTGGAGTCGAGCGGTGAGTGTACATGCATCCTGGTTGTGAGCAGGGCGTGTGGTGATCATTCGCCATTGTGCCGGTTGCACATCTGTTTGTATGGGGTGGAGTATGGGTGGGGGTGTACAGGGCCGTGGGGCTGACACATGCGAGGGCTGTAATGTGTGAGACATGGATGGTGCTTGTGTGTGTGGGCTTGCATGGCAAATGCAGTTGTGCGTGCACACATGTTTGGATGAATGTGTATGTAAGTAGACATGTCCGTGATGTCAGGCATGTATGTTGTTTTCGACTGCATGTATGAGCACTGTGTACATGTGCATGTGTGTGTATTTGACAAGGGTGCAACAGTGATGCAACATGGATGCATGTGACAGCGGTATGTGGAAGCCTGATTGGCAGATGTGACATGGATGCCCGTCTGAACAGTGCGACACTTGGCAGAGGTGTAGACATGCATGCAAGTGTGGTGGTGTGTGTACATGTGTGGTGCACTTCCTGTGTTGCATGTGATGTCTGGCTCCCCTTTGGCTGCTCATGCTGTTGTATGTGTAGGGATGGTGCTGGCAGTTGCGATATGGCTGTGGTATGGCTCATGTGTGCCAGTTGCAATGACATGTGTGTTGGGGATTGTGATGACATGTCTGAGGTTTGCCAATGTCACTCATGTGCAACTGTCATGCGTGTATGTGTCCATTGTACAGTGCCCTGATGCCTGTGTTTTGTTTCTCCCTGTCTGCAGCGTCAACTGATGAAGAGGGCGGAGAAGGTGTTGTGGAGCACAGCGGCGGGGATCCCACCGCCAGCCGGAGACGCAAGGCCCGGCTCCCCTCCCGTGTTGTCATCTCGTCGGGGAGTGAGGAGTCCGGTGCCGCGTCCCAGGCCGCAGCTGCCGGGGGGAGGTCCAAGAGGCGGAGGTGGCAGTTGGACTCCTCGGCAGCAGAAGGGGCAGCTGGGACCCCACAGGGCCCAACAGCGGAAGATGGCATGGAGTCATCCAGGTTGGTGGGGGGTTTGGTGGAGGAGGGGGCCGCGCAAGCACCAGAGACAGGGTCTGGAGGTGGGGATCCCACTGGTGCTAGTGGTGCAGTGCAGGACCAGGGACAGGAGGCAGCACAGGCGGCCGCGGAGGTGCCTGTGTGCAATCCTGTCCCCGATCCTGTCCCTGCATCATCTTGCACCAGCAGGGATGCCTACGTCCAGACCCGTTTTCAGGCAGGGGATGAGCTGACGTCAACTGGCCTTCCTCTGCCTGCGGACGTGGCCATCCAGGTCCGGGTTGAGCCTGTCCTGGCTAGTGTGGCGTTGCGTCAACGGGCCATGCGAGGTGACCTGCAGTCTTTTCATGGAGAGACTGCACGTCATCTCGAATGGCTCGTTGACCACGTCAGCCTGCTGGGACAGGTCACCCAGGCCGGATTCCGCTGTCTGATGGGGCTTGCTCCGACCCCCTCCTCAACTGGACCCCCTACGCGCCAGTCGTCCTCTGTGCCATCTTCCCACCCATCAGTCACCTGGGTGCCCTGTGGAGCTGCCTCTGACGGTGCGGCCAGGCTGGTGGAGGAGGCATCCCTGCCACAGTCGGGAGTCGGAGGTCCAGCAGGGGTGGCCACATCAACAAGTGCACCCCAGCCGGCGGAGGATGTGCAGGCAGCAGGAGGCAGTGCACGGGCAGAGGCAGAGCAGCAGCAGCAGCAACATGGTGGGAGACATGAGTGGGGGCCTGGTGGGGGCTGGCCATGGTGGCAGGGGGGTGGGGGTGGTGGGAGACATGAGTGGGGGCCTGGTGGAGGGTGACCCTGGATGCTGGGGGGTGTGGGTGCAGGGGGACATGAGTGGGGGCCTGGTGGAGGGTGACCCTGCACTGCCGGGGGGTGGGGGTGGTGGGAGACATGAGTGGGGGCCTGGTGGGGGCTGCCCATGGTGGCAGGGGGGTGGGGGTGGTGGGAGACATGAGTGGGGGCCTGGTGGAGGGTGACCCTGGATGCTGGGGGGCGGGGGTGCAGGGGGACATGAGTGGGGGCCTGGTGGAGGGTGACCCTGCACTGCCGGGGGGTGGGGGTGGTGGGAGACATGAATGGGGGCCTGGTGGAGGGTGACCCTGGATGCTGGGGGGTGGGGGTGGTGGGAGACATGAGTGGGGGCCTGGTGGAGGGTGACCCTGCACTGCCGGGGGGTGGGGGTGGTGGGAGACATGAGTGGGGGCCTGGTGGAGGGTGACCCTGCACTGCCGGGGGGTGGTGGGAGACATGAGTGGGAGCCTGGTGGGGGCTGCCCATGGTGGCAGGGGGGTGGGGGTGGTGGGAGACATGAGTGGGGGCCTGGTGGAGGGTGACCCTGGATGCTGGGGGGTGGGGGTGGTGGGAGACATGAGTGGGGGCCTGGTGGAGGGTGACCCTGGATGCTGGGGGGTGGGGGTGCAGGGGGACATGAGTGGGGGCCTGGTGGAGGGTGACCCTGCACTGCCGGGGGGTGGGGGTGGTGGGAGACATGAGTGGGGGCCTGGTGGAGGGTGACCCTGCACTGCCGGGGGGTGGGGGGGGTGGGAGACATGAGTGCGGGCCTGGTGGGGGCTGCCCATGGTGGCAGGGGGGTGGGGGTGGTGGGAGACATGAGTGGGGGCCTGGTTGGGCCTGCCCATGGTGGCAGGGGGGTGGGGGTGGTGGGAGACATGAGTGGGGGCCTGGTTGGGGCTGCCCATGGTGGCAGGGGGGTGGGGGGAGACATGAGTGGGGGCCTGGTGGAGGGTGACCCTGCACTGCCGGGGGGTGGGGGTGGTGGGAGACATGAGTGGGGGCCTGGTGGAGGGTGACCCTGCACTGCCGGGGGGTGGGGGTGGTGGGAGACATGAGTGGGGGCCTGGTGGAGGGTGACCCTGCACTGCTGGGGGGTGGGGGTGGTGGGAGACATGAGTGGGGGCCTGGTGGGGGCTGCCCATGGTGGCAGGGGGGTGGGGGTGGTGGGAGACATGAGTGGGGGCCTGGTTGGGGCTGCCCATGGTGGCAGGGGGGTGGGGGTGGTGGGAGACATGAGTGGGGGCCTGGTGGGGGCTGCCCATGGTGGCAGGGGGGTGGGGGTGGCGGGAGACATGAGTGGGGGCCTGGTGGGTGCTGCCCATGGTGGCAGGGGGGTGGGGTGGTGGGAGACATGAGTGGGGGCCTGGTGGAGGGTGACCCTGCACTGCCGGGGGGTGGTGGGAGACATGAGTGGGGGCCTGGTGGAGGGTGACCCTGCACTGCCGGGGGGTGGGGGTGGTAGGAGACATTGGTGGGGGCCTGGTGGAGGGTGACCCTGGATGCTGGGGGCTGGGGGTGCAGGGGGACATGAGTGGGGGCCTGGTGGAGGGTGACCCTGCACTGCTGGGGGTGGGGGTGGTGGGAGACATGCATTGTTGATCAGTAGTGCAAGGTGACATGTGGGTTGGCTGGGGGGCATGCCCATGGTGAATGGGCTGCCTGCGGGACATGTGCAGGGGTGCAGGGTAGTCCCCCGTGGTGTGGGCTGCCTGCAGGGGCCGTGGAGGTTGTGGAGCGTACACCTGGGAGGACCCACACGGCCACATCACGTGTAGTACTCCCCAGAACCCCTGAAATACACATTCCCTGCTGGTATCGCGTGTGGAACTTCCCGCGCACCCCTGAAATACACGTACCCTGCTCGCACTGGGACTATCGTGTGTGGAACTTCCCGCGCACCCCTGTAATACACGTACCCTGCTCGCACTGGGACAATCGCGTGTGCAACTTCACGCGAACCCCTGTAATACACGTAGCACGCTCCCCCAGGCCCGATCGCGTGAGAAAGTTCACGCGAACCCCTGAAATACACGTAGCCCGCTCCCCCAGGCCCGATCGCGTGAGGAAGTTCACGCGAACCCCTGTAATACACATAGCCCGCTCCCCCAGGCCCGATCGCGTTAAAAGATTCACGCGAACTCCTGAAATACACGTAGCCCGCTCCCCCAGGCCTGATCGCGTGAGTAAGTTCACGCGAACCCCTGTAATACACGTAGCCCGCTCCCCCAGGCCCGATCCCGTGAAAAAATTCACGCGAACCCCTGAAATACCCGTAGCCCGCTCCCCAAGGCCCGATCGCGTGAGTAAGTTCACGTGAACCCCTGTAATACACGTAGCACGCTCCCCCAGGCCCGATCGCGTGAGAAACTTCACGCGAAGCCCTGAAATACACGTACCCTGCTGTAATCGCGTGTGGAACTTCCCGCGCACCCCTGAAATTCACATACCTTGCTCGCACTGGGCCAATCGCGTGTGGGACTTCCGGCGCACCCCTGAAATACACGTTCCCCGCTTGGCGTTTGCTGTTTGCCAGCCCGGTGAACTGGTCCAGGGTTAGCGCAGCCCTTTGCGATGATTTAGCGATTTTGATGGCTTTTCCTTGCGCGAGGGCGTTCTTCGGGGCGTTACTGGCGCTGCTGCAGGGTCGCTGCGATTCTCTGCGCCACGGCTGGTTTGGGAGCCTAAAATCCATGAATACGCTGTGCGCGGAAATCGGTTTTAGCGCACGTGCCTGGCGCAGACAATCGCACGCGGACAATCTGCGCCAGCCGCTTGCGACACTTTTCTGCGAAATTCTATGAATTACCCTCTGAATATTTGCCAGTTGTCTCATTTGGTGTGACATTGCTTTTGTATGAGTAGTTTTGGACTATGTCGTATAAACACATGTTTTCCAAACTAGTATTTCTGTTTGGGGGATATGTGTCTATTAAATTGTTTTTTAAAATGTCCTGACTGTTGGGATCATGTGGCTATTGTTTCTATCTCTTGTTAGGATTTTAGTACTCTTTTTCGAGATGAAGCTGGACCAAGGTTTAGCCAGACAATGGCCCTCATTACGACCCTGGCGGAAAGTGACTGACCGGAGCGCCACAGCGTAAATAGCGTTTCCGCCATTGCACGAAGGAGCAAAGTGCGGCCCATTCCGACCCATCGGGCACGAGCACCACGCCACGGCGGAAGTGCAAAGTCCGCAATGGCGGAAATGACCCCAAAACGGCCCACACCGCCGCCGTACGGCGCCCTAGGTGCAATACCGCCACCCCTCCTAGCGGTCACCGCAGTGTGCGCCCACCGGAAAGTACGGTGACCGGAAATATACGGAAACGGAAGTTAAAACATGGGCCCGGAACGGGAAACATCCCGGCGTACACCTATAAAAACACTAAAACCACACAACCACTAAAATCACTACCCTGAAACACACCCCAACCCGTCACCCACCCTAGCGAAACCAAGAAAAATGGGAAAAGTAGCGAAGAAAGCGTGCAACCGCAAGCGGCAGGTCCACTTCTCCCGTGAGGAACTCACCGTGCTAACAGAGACCCTCCAGGAGAATGCTGCCGTCGTCTTCTCCACGCAAATGACCAGAACGGCACTTGCAAACAAGAAGACCATATGGGCTCTTGTGGCACAGCGGGTAAGTGCGGTGGGGACCGCACCCCGCACCCCACAGCAATGCCGCAAGCGATGGGACGACCTGCGGATACGCGTCCGCAGCATACTGTCTGCCAACCGCAACATTGCCACAGCCACCGGGGAAGGTCCTGAATCACCCATCAAGTTGACCCCCTGGGAAGAAATCTGTGCCTCCACCATCGGAATGGAGAGCATAGAGGGAGTCGGAGGGATGGAGAAAGGAGTGCAGACATCCGAAGATTCAGGTAGGTGGCCCAGATAAAACAATGCCAAATCCACACAGTCCATCCATGTGAAGTACCATGCGTCTACATAGTGCAACAGAAACACATGTCCAGGAGAACGTCCACACACATCGGCCTGATAGCGCACGTTAAAACCCACAATAAATACATAAATAATTAAAAACCCCTAATACACGCACTACACGTGCAGCAGGCACACCCAAAATGCAGGCTGCCAAACAACTGCACCCTCACTCCACACACAAATGAAAGCACCTCCAAGGCCCCGACCCAAATCACCCTCAGGTACCACCCCAAAGCATGTGATACAATGCCATTCCAATTCCCACAGACCCATCAATAACCCTCGCCCTCCTTTACTCCACCACAGGGTCCGATCCAAACGACGAGCTACAGGACACCCCTACCAGCACACCTGCAAAGAGGGCCAAGACCAACGGCCAGAGACCCTCCACCTCAGCTGCACGCATCAAGACACGGCAGCAGCACAAATCAGGTGGCAGCACAGAGGAGGGAACATCAACAGGCACCCCAGCAGCCAGCATGGCCACAACACCACCACCACAGGTCCCCCCAATGGATGCCACAGAAGGCACTGCCTCTGGTGGCAGCAGCACCATAGGTGACACCCCATTGATGGCAGCATGCTCCGACACAGAAAACGGGGATGTCGAAGTCAGATCCATCCATGACCTGTCCCAATCCCCCTGTCTGTCCCATCCCGTACAACATGAGGATACCACGCAGGTGCAGCCACAAGACGACGACTGGCCATCCCCCACAAGCCCTGTGGCAAGTCAACATGAGGACAACAGCCCCTCTGTGACACCCCCGCAAATGGCCATGGCCCAGCAGAGGCAACAGTCCCTCGACAAGTTAATCGTCCAACAGCAGCAAATGGCCACACTCCTCAAGGACCATGCCGAAGAATGTGGGGGCACTAAGGCAGACATAGAAACATCAACTGAGACACTTAGGGCAGAAATGGAGAGAGGTACAGAGACGCTAAGGGCACAAATGGAGAGTAGCACCGAGAGCCTGAGAGTCCAAATGGAGAGAAGCACCGAGAGCCTGAGGGGGGAACTGCATGCGACGTCCAAAGACGTATGTGCCGAACTTGCCGCAGTGCGCCGTGTGCTCACTGAGCTCTCGCAAACCCTTAGGGACATGCATGGACGTGAGCAGGCAGACACATCATCCGTTGCAAGTTCCGTCCAGGGCAGCCCCCAACGTAGATCTGGAAGGAACCTGCGCTCCACAGGCAGGGGTGCCCCTGATACCCGCAGAGGGGGCTTGCAATAGCGACAGCCCACTGACAATGAGCATCTTTGGACACTGGTGTTCGGGGGGGAGGTAGGAGGGTGGAGGGGGTGTGTTGGGCTCACTTGGGTGGCGGGTCGATAGGGTGTTCAACATGATATCACATATGCCATAAAAAGTGCACGATCAACCAATGAGATGTGTGGACATTGATCTTTGTGTACTAGGCCATCATAGGCGTACAGTCCATATTGTGCATGTCCCAGACACACGCAGTGCCACGAGTCCCGTGTCCATGTATCAGCCACCAGGCGTGAGTGCTAGAAGCATACATCAATGAGATGCTGACGAATGTCACGGGCCTCCGGGGCCTCGCAGACTCCATGAGGTGCTGCCACATCCCCCCCCTCATCATGACCATCATCAGGTGCTTGCAGTTCTGCGTCAGGGGGCATGGGCACATTTCTACGTACGCACATGTTGTGGAGCATGACACATGCCATCACCATCTTTGCAACCTTCTCATGGCGGTACAGGAGTGCCCCGCCAGACCTGCTGAGGCAGCGGAAACGGGTCTTCAGTAGGCCGAATGCCTGTTCTATGACTACACGGGTACGTGAGTGGGCATGGTTGTAGTCCTCCTCATGCTGGTCCCGTGGGTTCCGGACTGGTGTGAGGAGCCATCTCTTCAGTGGGTATCCAGCATCACCTGTATGTGGACGAGAAACGTATGATGTGGAATGCCATTGATACGTACGCACACCCCCCGCCCCTTCCTGCCAGGTCATTGCCAATTCACATACCCCACATCATCATGCATGTAATGAGACTCACCGAGTAGCCAGGATCTGTTCCCTGCGTGTCGCTCCATGTAGCGTGGTATTCTAGAGTTCCTCAAGACCATAGAATCATGGGTTGATCCAGGGAATCGGGCACAACAATGTGTAATGATCCTGTTGGAGTCACACACCATTTGTACATTCAGGGAATGAAATTGTTTCCGGTTGCGGTACTGGGCCTCCATGGTATGTGGGACGACCAATTCCACATGGGTGCAGTCGATGGCACCAATGCAACCCGGTATGCCGGCTAGTGCATGGAATCCCACTTTTGTGTTGGTAATTTCCTGCTCCGAGCGTGGTAGAGAGATGTAGTCGTCTGCGTGCTGCAGGAGGGCATCGAGCACTTGCAATAGTGTCCGTGAGAACAGTGGCTGAGAAATGCCATGCAACTGTCCGACTGTGTGCTGGTAGGTGCCTGTGGCCAGGAAGTGGAGTACAGACACCACCTTCAGTAGGGGTGGGATGGCGGTTGGGCTATCAATCATGCTGACAAGGTCAGCCTGTGTCATGTCCACAATGGCGGCTATGGTGTCCCGGTCCAAACGGTAGAGGGTGTGGATCTGCTCATCAGTGAGGTTGAATGGATGTGCTCGGAGGCGTGGGATTGCGGGCTGCCTGCGTGGTGGTAGTGGCTGTGCTGGCGGCCCTTGCTGGCCCTGCCTTGGCCTCCTCCTCCTCCTGCGTCTCCTCCGTGCGGCTGGTTGTAGATGGTGTTCGTCTTCTTCTTGGAGTCGGAGCACTTGCAGTGCTATCAGGTCCCCCAGGGCCAACATCGCGAGTCCTGCCGGTAGCATTTCGGTGTGGTTGTGGGAGGAGGCTGGCTGTGCAATTTATGTGTTTTCAGGCTGTATGGCCTCCACCTGTGGTGATTAATTCCACCTGTGCAAACTGCTCTCCCCTTTGGCCGAGCACGTCCCGCGCACAACGCTGCAAATCGGGGAATGGTATCTTGCTATTGCAATCATGTATTTGTACCCGATGGCCGTGTAAGATTGGTTGATATGTTCATTCTGCTGTGGTCCCATTGTTTCCCATACTATCTGTGCAGTCGCGAACAGACTTGTGAAGGGTCAGTGGAACGTAGTACTCGAGTAACGGTGGGCCCTCATGCATCACTGTACCGAGTTGCAACGACGGGCGGGGCGTCCCATTTGTGGGTGAAGGCAGTTGCCATTTTCACACACAGCCGCACTCGATTGAATAATTAGTGATTTCAAACGGCCACAGATGCCTTTTCGACGTGATGTTGCAAATGAGGAATTCGAAGGGCGGCGCTTTCGGTTTCCAGCTAGCGGCGAGGAGATGCCCACAGGTCTGACTGCAAATATAACGTTCTATTGTTCAGTGTCCTTGAGACAGGGCCCATGGCGAGGGAGCAATGATTGATATGAATAGTTTGGGATGCGCAATAGCTACGTGGGAGATGAGGCCGGCCGTTCCCAGATACATGTTACTTCACAACACTGGAATTACGGCCTGGGGCACTGTGGATTTAGCAGGCTGCATAACGCACACACTCAATGGATGTTTCTAATGTCATGTGAGTAAATAATCAGGCGTTTTGGTCCCGGGATGGGGGAATGATGAATGGATGCATGGGCAGGTGATTTGATACAGAGTTTGCCATGTACAGGGCTTCTTGGGATCTTTCCGCCTCACCTACGCTATGTGATGCAGGGCTGCCTTAGTGGGACCATCGTCTATCTGGCCTTGTTGAGCCCTCCCTGTCTCGAGGCGCACTCAGACACTTGTGTCCATGCACGTTGACATTCCCATCTGATGGAATCTGTTTTGACAGACGCATGCACAGGTACACTCGTTTGTGATGGTGTTTGCACCTAGATATAGATGGTTATGAGTCGCAAGTGGTTTTGGGGTGGTGATGATCCTTTTGAGTGGGCTAGCATGCATATGGCTGTGGATTTCGTGTGATCATTGAAGTGAGTTGTTTGAATGTAGTTCTGATGGCCATTCTGTTCTTTTTCTTTTCTTTTGGTTGACAGGTATCTCCTCCCCTTTTGCCACTGCCATCTGTATGCCACTCCTGCAGATGGGGTTTACTCCCGACACCTGCTGCTTCGTGTTAATCAGTGGAGCAGCATTACGATCTTATGGGACGATCGCCAATGGCCCACATGCCCTTACGCAGTACTGGTGGCTCGGAGCAACATTTCGGCCTTTCAGCTGGACTAGTGCCTCCCCATTGGGACGGCCCTGCGGTTCTGTGCGCTTCCATGTTGCCTTTTCGTACGTGATTGTGGCTCTGTGTACCATGGGGGAACAGGGCGACACACAGGTAGTGGCTGGTCATTTCTTGCGGATGCAGCCCACGATGGTGATTAGTGCTTTGGAGTTCATGGCCTGATGGCTGAATGGGCTTGGTGACTTTGATGTGCATTAAATTTCTATTCTGATTTGGCCCGTGTAGCGTTTTTCTTTGCAAGTGATGTGGCATATGCCGATTTGGGGGGCGATGTGTTGTGAGGAGATCTGCATTGTGTTCCAACTTCGGGGTTTAGTTGCGTGGTACTGTGCTGGGCGCGTTTGCCTACGAAGCCCAGTGAGGTCAGGGATGGGGGCTGCCAATATGACTGTTTGAATGTTGTCATGCTCAGGGGCGGGGGATTGGGTTTTGTGTAACAGATGCCGGTCAGCCAGGTGGACTGGTGGAATGATGTGATTCTCGGAATATTGCTGGTCTCAGGTGCCTGTGTTAGCATGCGTTTCTTGGTAGGGGACTGTGGTCATGTCCATTGGGATGGCTTCTGTATTCGTGCCATCTGTGCCCTGCAGCTCCCATTGGCACCTCTTGTGTTTCTTTTGTTCGTTGCCATGCATGGGTGACTTGTACATTTCAATGGTTGCATTGTGACTTCATTGCACCTACGGGGAGTTGTACTTTGTGGGCAGGGAGCGGTGTACAGGCACTCAGTGGGGCCGTTTACGGTTGATTCGCGATGCCGTACTTCTCGCCATGGCGGAATGGTACATTACGCCATGCCTGATGGCGTTCGGTACATGTCCGCTAGGGTCGGAATTGGCGTACCCTTGCGCCATGGTGGTGTTTGCGGTTTGGCATGGCGCGCGCGCGCGTGCTTGGTGCAGTTAGCGTTGGCGTTCACTACGGTGTCGCTAATGGCTTCGTACTTTGCGGTGACGGGTCATAGTCGCACCGAGCGCTATTCGATGGCGGTATTGCATTTCCGCCATCGTTTTTCGATTTCCGCCAGGGTCGTAATGAGGGCCAATGTGTTCAGATTTGCCGTATAAGGCTGTTCCTGTTAAACATTCTGCAGCTTCCTAGCATCTGCATACTCTACGGGAGAGCATTTTTATACCGAAGCTGTATACATTTTGTGACAGTGTTTTTTTTTTAGATGATATGTCATGCCAGAGGTATTTTTGCTCTGTTTTCTCAGCTTAGGTGAGATAGGTGTTGACATATCTTGCAACTGCAGTGGAATTGTCTGCAATGTATTTGATGTCTATATTTGCATTCCAGAAGAGTGCAATGATTGCACTGTAATCATTGATGTACTTGGATGCTTTGTTCCTTTTAATGTTGTGTTTTAAATGGATTTCCCTTTTACACTGTGTCTAACAGAAGACATTAAGCTATTTACTTGTCCTGTTGTGCAAACTGGTCTATGGAAACCAAAGTGTCATTTGGTATACTATTTACATTTGTTTTTATATTGACATTGGCAGTATTTGCCGCACTTATGTTTTTGGAAGCGTAAGATTTGTTTACATAGGTCACTATCTATAGTTTCTGAAGGGATGTCACAGGTAATGTATTTTTTAATAAATTATAAAACTATGGCCTCACTGACATTGCCAAATTTGGCTGCATATTTTATCCACAAAAGCATGTCGATGTGTGGTGTTCCTCTGTATTGATATTGTTCTGACTTGATGGTCGTGTAGATAAATAATACCTCTGTCCACAAGTACCACAAGAGTAAGAGCAACAACACTACTTGAGCAATCTTTGAGGCCACAGGTGTAGAGTGACATCAGCCTGGAACCGGGAACGCCGGAAGAACCCCCTGACCACTGTAAGGCAATGAAGGGTTATGTTAAGCAGTGATAATTGACAACAATGGTAAGGACATTAGTGACAATGTAACAGCAGCTTACCTATAGTGGGCAGGTGGGAGGTTGTAGGCAGGTACTATGCTGACAGCAGCGGCAGGTTGAGGTGGGAGAAACCTGAGTTAGGTATGGAACAAGAACATAATAAATCCAAAACACAATCCGAGGTTAGGAGCCAAAAGACAGAACTGGAGACAGGAAAATCCAAGTACCAAGTTCAGTAACCAAGCCAGTGGTCAAAAGTCCAGGTGATCAGAGAGCATGCCAAAATCCAGGTAGGGAAAATCCAAAAGGCAGTCCAAACAAACGTTCCGTGATCAAGTTAGTACGTGAATAACAAGAGTAATCCAAACGCCAAGCAGTTCTCTGTGAAGAAGCTGTGAAGCAATGTTTCCGCGTTTGCTCGCCCCCTTGCAATACGAGCATGGTCATGTGACGCAGTCACGTGACTGCAGCTGCATGTCACGTGGAACGCAACGCAGACAGGGATTGGTGTTGCGGGCGTCTTCGGGCATGTGACGCGTGGGTTTCCCTACGCCCGTGTTTCGCCACGGAGCGTGAAGGAGTCGCCATGGCAACCGCCAGCGTGGAAAGGGGCGTAAAGACACTGGTCCAACAGCCGGGAAACCTATGTGGCTGTGCCGCTGCTGCTGTCGCTGCCGTTGGGAGTGCATGTGGGAACTGGGAACAGTAGCAGGTGAGCGATTGGACATGACAGAGGACACAACAGATATTCTTTTCTAAAAAAAAAGTGTTCTCCGACTGGAGGGGTATTTTTATTTCAGATGAAGTGCAGCATGGCAATGAAGTGATGGTGAAAGTACCTTGATATATTAACAGTGTCAAGAGAACAGAGTTTTCCTGGAGCTTTTATATCTATTCCTTCTTTATATTGGTTTGCAGTGTGCAAGAAGTCGTGCAAGTCATCCTCTGCATATTCTGCACAACTTAAATTAAAAAACCATGTGGATGGGCCTAGGTTGCTTAGCATACAATGTACATCAGCGTGATGTCGGAACCAGTATTCATTTGTACCATGCATGTCTGCCAAGAGATTTGTTATACTTGATTGCAAAACATCATCTTTGTCTTCTATCTTTTGAAGCGGTTGGGTAGCAGATATGTTTGAGAAATTAGAGTAGAGCCTGTTTTTAATGTGTGTGTAACTCCAAAACATAAAGTTGCTAGTTCACTTTAAACAGGAGGTGGAAAATGTATTGTACATTTTGTCTAAATGTGGGGTCTTCCGAATACATTCATAAAGAGCGATGTTCTGATGCACTAATTTGTGTCGCTCTTTCATCATATCTACCTCCTGTTCCTGTCGGAAAGAGTAGAGGAAAAGAATGTGCTTCTACAATTTTCTCCCATAGGCTCATTGGAGAGCCTTTGGCTTGACACATTTGATAGGTTTCTGATGCATCTTCTATGGTGTCTTTGGAGGGTACTGGGTGAATTGTATACTGGTTTAAAATGTTTGCTGCAGTAACAGGATCTCCACGTTCAAATTGGCCAGTTTGCAGTGAATCTTTAATTATTTGGGTTATTTCTTTTAAGTTTTCCTCTTTGTTTATTTCTTTGTAGTATTCATTGACTTCTTTAAGGTATTGTTGGGCTTGTCTAACTTTGTTTAAGTCAGCTAATTGTTGCCATTTTCTTTTGTCACTTGTTGTTACACCATTAACTAGTGCAATCAATGATGGATCTATTGGCCGTTGTACTCCTAGAATTTCTACAATTTCTTTAAGAGCAAATGGCAAATATACTACTTTGCCACAAATGCATTTTAGTAACTCAGATGTAGGCAATTTGGCCGTTTTAGGTGGAATGTGTATTATAGCTTGAAATTGGTGTACTTTTGGGATTATAATGCTCTAATACAAGTTAAGTTGTTGGAGAGCTTTTGGAAGTGGGAAGATTTCTAAGTTATTAGTATTAGAACGTGGTGGCATTTTGCTATTGTCCAGCTTTGTATTGCAGTATGTGCAAACTATCGAGGGGACAGTTATTTTGTTTTTATTTTCAGCTGTTAGATATAAAGCTGATTGGAACCATTGAGATTCCTCATTGTCTTCTATTTTGTAGGACATATCTACTATTTTGGTGCTCTTTTTATAAAAAGTTCTGCGACAACAGACACATACTTTGCATGGCATTTCAGCAGATGTGTTTTGAAATGCAGCAATTCATTTTTTGTATGTGTTTGTAAGGTGGGTGCTGTTTGTGCAGTTTTTGCTAATGTTTTCAAAAGTTATTGCATTTTGTAAGTCAACTTCAGTACCAAAATATTTACTTTGGATCTGTTCTATTTCTAGAAGGAGTTCTTTGGCCGTTCCATGTAGGAGGTTGTTATTTAAATTTTGCAGCTCTAGAGCAGGACTGTTTGCATAGTGTAGTATGTGCACAAGATTTCATATAGCGGAATGGTGGGTTGCTACTATTTTTATGTGATGGAACATGCTTTTGCAAGAGGTTCATGAAATGCAGGCTAATGAATATCCTCATAGTCCTGTGTGGATGTGCACTGGGCAGGAGTCCAGGGTTTGCGCAAAGGTTTTATTCTACTTTTGTCTATTAGTTTTACATAAAGATTTAGGAATTGTCATAAAGATTTGAAGGATATTTGTAGTACATTATATGTTGAGCCGCATGTCCATTTGTATACTGGATGGTTTGTTTGGGCAAATGAAACATTGGGTTGAAGGTTTGTTGGGGATGTTTTCTCTGTAAGGGTTTCTTTTGGTATAATGGTGCCTCCTACATTGCATACTCTCGGCCATTATTATCTATGGCAATTGCATTTCTTTTTTCTTGTTTATAAGTGTCTTCATTGAAATATGGCTGTGTGCTGCTTGAGTGAATCCCTTCACTGTCACAGAAACTTGAAAAGGTATCACTTTTGACATTGCGCATGTTTAGACATACTTTTTGTCATTTATTGATTCATTTAGTTAGTGATTTTATTCTATTTAATATTAATATAAACAACATTCTCATTACTAAAAATGTGCTGTCAATTACAACAGGTTCAAGGATTTGTTTTCTGCTATAGTTTTTAAAGGTATATCATGACTTTGCTGATGTTTTTATAAGATTGTTAAGAACTGTAAGGTGGACATTTTTTTAATATTGATTTTTTGGATTGATTTTTTGTGGCCATGCTAATATTGGTAGGTATAGTGTTAGGTTTATTACTTGGTCTGGTTTTGTTTGATCATGTGTTTTTAGTTTTATATTTTGCAATAGGGGAGTGGCTGGTTTTCTTTTGTTGAGTGTGGTCACTAACTGTTTTGTTTTATTGTTTTCTATGAATTGTTTTAGAAGAGGATGGCAACATGTCTTGTTTGTATTCTTATCTGCTCTATTTATTGTTTGTTTTCTATTGAGTTGCTTTTTAGTTGGCATTGTGTTTTGCCTGTTTGGAAAAAGAGAATGTTTGTGTTTGAAAATTATGGAATTTGTATGCATGTATTATGCATGGGTGTGTGTGTGTGTGATTTAGCAGTGGGATGATATGTGTGGTTGTGAAGGTGTTGAGAGTAATAGGATTAACAGGTGTGATAGGCTTGGGTTAATAACTAAGGGAGTGGTGGTATGATGGAATAATTAGGGGCACTATAATGTTTTAAGGAAACAGTGGTTGTTGCAATGGTGTGATTTATTGCATAGGTATGAGGGTTGTGTGAATATAATGGGAAAGGGGTGAAGAAGTGTGTCTGTGTTTGTTAATGTGTGTTAGTGATTTGGAAAGGAATGAGTTTTAAAGTTGTTACGTTGAAATTAGGATCTTATGTGCTTAAGGGTATGACATTTTAAGGAAGTAAGTTGTGGTGTAGAAGTTGTTGCGAGATAGCTGTGTTTTTCAGTAGTAAGGAATGGGTGGTGTTTTGAATAAAGAACAGTATTTAGAGGGGAATCGAAAGAGTGTGAATGTTGCAATATAATAAGTATGAGTGAAATACAAGAAAAAGGTTTGGCTTTTATGAAGACTGGTCTGCTTGGCAACACCTTACTAGTTGCTACTTTTCCTTATGTTGAGATCCTTCTATTTGCTGGCCCGTCTCAAAGAGTGATGCAATTAAAAGCCAACAAACCACACACAAAACTGAACAGAACAAAATTACTCATGGAGAACTGCACCAGTTATAATGTTGTCATCAATGTTTTATTAAAAAAACTTCACAAAGTGTTCATAGTGATAACACGTGTTTCGGCAATCGCCTTCTTCAGATCAATGCATATACCATTTTGAACGTTCATCTTTATCTGGTCGTTGACAAGATTATCAAATTTCATGACTGCCTTCATATCTCCGCGTTGGCTTCACATTAGGACCTAATGTGGCTTCCTAATGTTAAGCCAACGTGTAGACATGAAGGCAGTCAGGGATCTAACCCATGAAATTTGATACTCTTGTCAACAACCAGATAAAGACGAACATTCAAAATGGTATATGCCCTGATCTGAAGAAGGCGATTGCCGAAAAACGTGTTAATAAAACACTGATGACAACATTCTAACAGGCGCAGTTCTACATGAGTAATTTTGTTCGATTCTGAGTGAAATACAATGTTGGTGAGTAGAACAGAATATTCTAGGCTATTGTATAGTGAAAGTACATTGTTACAATTAGAGCAGGGAACATGCTATGCTCATGTACTTACTTTTGTAGGATGTGAAGAGTGTTCTTTCTTCATTAGATGTTTTCTTCAATCTTCTTTTTTCCTGTAAGTGTAAAATAAGGTTAGTGGTTATATGTGGTAGTGGCAAAGTAATTTTAGTAAGAGAGTTTGTTATTTATTAATAGTAGAAGTTGGTGAGAAAAATAGTTAATTAAGGTGGGTTATGGGTGGTGTAATAAATGATGTTATGTATGTTGTTAGAAAAATTGGACTATGGGTCTTATTATAAATGAGCTAGTCTTTAATTAAACGTACCGTTAAAAAGTTAACAGTAGATTCTTTGGACTGGCATACTCTGTGTTTAGTGGTAGGGGCACTGTACTCCTGGCAGGTCTTACCTGCTGGGAGTTGAGGCCGCTACCGTCAGGCTTTACACTGAAGCACCAGCATCATTACTAATGGTGCTCATGGTTCCCATGGAGTCATATAGGACTGTATGAGAATGGTAACTTAGTATACTAATATTGATTGTGATATTTTGGTAGCATTGGAATGTCAGGTTGTGGTAACAGTAATACAGGGTTGATGGCAACACGCCGGCTACTGGTGGGTTTTATCAGCAATCCTGTAATGAGGCCCTTTGAGTAGTGCCGTTTGGGACATGATAAGGTGTAGGGCAAAAATGGGTGTGTAAAAAAGATACATATCTAGGTTATTTTTGTGCTGGTGATTTTAATAAGAGAAGGGCTGTGTTTGTGGTGCAATGTATGTGTAATGTGTTGCAGTGTTTTCAAAGAATAGGGAAAATGTGGCTTAGTGGTAATGCAATGGCAGATAGTAGTTGGAGCAGTGTTTGGTGTGTTATAGTAGTGGTTGGAAAAGAACAATAGTGTATATATGTAAAGAGAAGTTTTGTACATAAATACTTTGGGCCCGATTAATGGAATTGTTTGCTCAGTGCAAGGTGATTTTGCACTGCTGAAAAGTGAGTTTGCACTGCCGATAGAAACCTTCATTCATGGAACTGTGCAAAGTGTATTTTTAGAGTGGAAAGTTTGTGCAAATTCATTTTTGCAGTATAAAGTGAGTTTGCACTGACTTTGTACTACGAAAATACACTTTGCACAGTACTATGAATAAGGGTTTGTGTTGGCAGCGCAAAGTTACTTTTTAGCAGTGGAAAATCACTTAGCACTGTGCAAAACATTTGATGAATCAGGCCGATTGGCAGTGAATACGTATTTGAGAGCAGGTGGAGAATGGTGGCACTGTAAGGTATGTAATGAGAAAGGTTGGAATGTTTCATGTTGATATGGAATAAGAAATGGAAAATGGTGCACATTTAAAAGTGTTTAATTTTAGGAGGATTTTGCTGAAAGTAAAAAAAATACATATGTGTATTTACAGCAGTATTGTTTCTAAGTATTTTGTAAAAGAAAGGAAAAGATGATGTGAAAGATTTGAAGAACATTTTTATGTGGCACTTGGTGTGTGGAACTTTAATATGTTGGCAGTGCAAGAACATAACTGCCACTTTATTTTACCAGGTGTAGAGTGCTGCCATATATGGCATTTGATAGAGTGGTTAAAAAGAGAATATGCTGATTGGGAATATTATTATAGGGTAAGTGGCAGCAACCGTGTATATATATATATATATATATATATATATATATATATATATATATATATATATATATATATATATATATGTATTTGTAAATGGTTTCCAAAAACAATACTTTATAAAATATAAGCATACCTGCAGTATGCCTTCTTAAATGCAGATGTGGTTGAATCTGCAAGTAGAAATATTGGAAAGTGTCACAGTAGTTTTTGATGTAGATGGCTGTGATTAACAGGAGATATTTACTCCTAGAATTCAAGCATACATCGCAAGGGTTGAACTGAGATGACATGGTTAGGTGGAGGATTTTTGGATGTTATCGGTGGATGGATGTGTGACTGTTTGCAAGCAGCTAATTAGTGAGTGTTACAAACATGAAAGTGGAAAGGATAGAAGAGCTGCTCTGTGCTACGAGGTACCCAGACACTCTGGTAGTCCTCCGACAGCAGGACTGCCATCCGGGTCCTTTGAGGATGCCTGGCATGGAAAGGGGACTGTGGAGATTAGCCAATGAGGTGCTCTGGTTGTGGTTTACAGAAAGACAGAGTAGCAGGTGTTTCGTTTGTTGTCGGCAGGGGAGATGGTTGTGGCTATTGCCTGGCAGAAGATGAATGTGTGGATGGTGGGAGATTGTTGCATGCATTCATTGAAAGGTTTCCTGAATCTTGTGACATCTCTGCTACTATTGGATTGCAGGGAGTGGAAGATTGGTGGTATACAGTTTCTGGGCTAAATTGGGTGAGTTTATTATCATTTTGTAAGAGTATGGCTCAATGTAAATGCTCAGATATTATTATTGTGCATTGCGGAGGAAATATTTTGGGCTATGTTACTCCAGTATCTTTGAATGTTGCATTAAAGCATATGTCTCAAAGCTTAATGAAACTATTTCAACATGTAAAAATATTTTTTCTGAAATAAATCCAAATGTGTTTTGTGTACAAATAAAAGAAGCTAGGCACCATGTGAATAAAGGTGTATGTGGCTTTTTGAATGGTTTTGGCATGGCATCTTTTCATAATGAAAATATCATGGTGGATGGTGTAAACACTTTTCGGAGCGATGGAATGCATTGTATTGATGTTGGGAATCACATTTTCTTTTCAATGTTAAAAATGCTTTGAAAAGGTTCATGTGAACAACTTAAATAGGAAAATGTGGAGTGTATAGGAAAGCATGTGTTAGTATGTGTAGGATATACAAATGAGTTGTAGAATACATTGTTTAAATTGAGGGTAAACCTCCCCACCCCCTTTGATTGGGCTTGCTGTCCGCAGACACTGCTTTAGCCTGCGGACACTGCACCCGCCATCTGGGTCCTTTGAAGATGCTTGGCATGGAAAGGGGACTGCAGAAACCACAGACTGTTGAGATGTCTGCAGACACCCAGGGATCAGCAAATCAGGTTTCTTGGCTGTGGTGTACAGGAAAACAGTGTAGGAGGAGTTTTGTTTGTTGAGTGCACTCAAGATGGCTATGACAATGTCTTTGAGGAAGCAGAGTGTATGGATTGTGGGAGACTCTTGGATCCATTGGCTGAAGGTGTATTCTGAGCACTGTTGATTGTGTAAAAATCTTGGATTACTACAATTAGAAGTTTCATGGTATGGAGTTTGTGGAATGAAGTGAGCGGAATTACTCCCCTTTTGTGAGAGAATGGTTAATTTAAAGCATCCGGACATCATTGTTGTTCACTGTAGAGGCAATAGTTTGGGCTGTGCCACTGGAAGTTCTTTACAGTTTGAAATAAAGTATACATTTTGCAGGTTGATGGAACTGTTTCCACATTTGAAAATCGTTTTTTCACACGTTTATCAGAGACAAATGTGGAAGCATTCAAATTTATTTTGACCACAAATTGAAAAAGCAAGGTGCAATATTAACAAAGCTGCATGTGCCTTTTTGCGGGATGTTGGAATGACATCTTTTGATAGGACAAGCACTATATCCGACTGATGATGGCTTTCAGATTATTGTTTAAATATTCAAAATACATTAAAGCAATTTTTGTCAACACATACAATATGTAATTAAGTATTTGCCCCTTCCCTCTATAATTTATTCCTACATACCTATCTAAGCTAACACTTTCCTGCACTAATAAATCAAAGACAGTCATTAACATTTTTTGACTATCTTCCTGTGTATTTTGTGAACATTTTTGATTTCCACTTGCAATAGCTACTAACTACATTTCGAATTGACAATGCCGAATCAGTACGGTAGGTTTTCATCTACAGATATTTTAAGAAATGAAAGTTTCACACATAGCTGCTTGTCCGCTGTGGAAGCTATTTATTGCATCAATGTGGCCATTTGAAACAACATACAGAAAGCTGCATTAGAATAGCATTCAGCTCCTGTTTCATTACTAAATCTGCAATGAGAGTATGTCATAGTTGAACAATTTTCCAAATCCATTAAATTCTGTTGTTTTTTACTATTAAGAGAAATGATTTTATTAGAAGTAGTTTCATTGACTCTTTATGTTTCCTAGCTAAGTGCTTAGCAGGTACACATATAAGGTTCAGGTGAGGAACAAGGAGTACACATAACCTATTCTTCAATTAAAGAAATATCAGCTGTCACATTTCTTTCATCAAATTTATTAAAAATAAACCTTAAATATTTTTCACATGTGACAGAGCTATGTATGCCATTCCTTCTTTAAACACTGTATGACCAATGTCAATAAGTGCTGCTTCTGAAGTCAAACCTTGTGATTTATGAATAGTAATTGCATATGCAGAGCATAATGGAAATTGTGCTCTCTTCACAAAGGTATCCTTAAAAAGCATGAACCGTACAGAGGGCTGAGAAATCAAATGAGTTTCTTCTACACAATCAAACTTTACTTCAACATGTTCAATATTTGTACTCTGAGGAAAAGTGTTAAGTGCAATCACTCTTCCCATCGCTCCATTGACTAGACCAATTCCTACATTCAAGTTCCTCTTTAACATTACTCGTGCAGTGATGCACAGTTTTAAAAATGCTTCTAGACCTGCTGTTTTAGAAATTGAATTTTCTAGTTGAACTAATCAAGATTTTCCTCTCTGCATACTCTAAGTCTAGAGATTGCCTCATATTAATAGTAGGTTCCTGCAATTCAAAACAATTCCAAAAGTTAAAATTACCAATACTTCCTATAGTTGTTTGACTATCCTTAGATTGCAGCATTTTGAAAACTGGTTGACCTTTCACAGGAGTTAATTGTAACAAATCTCCAAAAACAAGTACATGTTTACCTCCAAACAAAATGTTGTAGTCAGTCTTCAAAACCTCTTGCACTTGCAAGTGAATGAAAGCTAGCTTCAAGTTAGACACCATGCTCACTTCATGTACAATAAAGGTATTTCATTTTCTAAGAACCTTCCCTACTTCTTTTGCTACACTTGATACAAGTTTTAGATACTCTAGTTTGTTGTCATGCTCCACTGGTAACATCAACAGTCGATGTAAATTAAAACCTCCTGCATTGAATGCTGCTAAGCCTGTTGGAGCATAGTAATACATAAAAAAGAGCAATCAGATACATTCTGGATCATAGCTATTATTGCATGAATTAAAACAGATTTACCAGTTCCTGCTCGTCCACTAACATACAACAATACAAGTTTGTATTGGACACAAGAACATGAATGCTTGTCATGCTGTAAACCATGTAAGAACCTATCTTTAATTTTATAATCTTCTTTTTGCTCTATATTAAGTTCACTAACTTTTTCATCATAATTTGCATCTGCAACTTTAGTTTGTTGCATTGTACTTTCCACTTCTTCCATGGGAAGCTCAATATCAGTTTGAATAATTGGCTCACCAAGCACATTTAGACTTCCGGCTGCAGAATCGTGACTTCCCTCAGTAGTCTCTTTTGCCAATTGAGCTGCCAAAAGTTCTTCTTGACTAGGTTATTTCTCCAGTAACTCCAAGTACTGATCAAATTTGGGATATCTAATTAAGCTTTTTTTTAAGCAAAAAATGATTCTTCAAAAGTTTCAAAACCTCCAAGCAAATCACTCTCTGCACGCCACGGGAAGAACAACTGCAAAAGACAAAAATGAAATAATTCCTTTTTCTCTGCAGTTTGACAAGACAGTTTGCCTTCTCATGTCTCACTAGACAACCATTACATCATGTACTTTAAACCTTCCTCTGTCGCTGTTTGTTTCAATTTTTCGATATGAGTAGTATTGTGCTACTTCATATAAACAAAGAACCTCCAACTCTACAGATTGATTTGGATAATATGTATCAATCAAGTTTATTTTCAGAATCTCTGTACTATCAGGTACTGTTTCAGCTAACTGCTGAATTTCATTCAAAGGCTTCAGTACACAATTTCTAGTACTAGCTGGTCAAGACTTAACCAAAGTACATTACAAATGCATCCATACAGAGGCAAACTGGTTAGCTGACCTGCAGCTTCGTAGCTACCACACTCTCTATGTGAGAGCACCTTCAGGCCAAAGCATAGAGGATTCTGACTAAGGGCCTCATCATGAGTTTGGCGGTAACCCTTAAATGCAGTGGTAACACTATTACCGTTGCATTTAAGGGTCCGCCAGATCATGGCCTTGGCAGATTTCCCCCCATCTCTGAGCTGGAGGGAAATCCGTGGCAAAATTGACAATTTTCAGTGCTATTACCGGCGGCAGGGAAATCTGCTGGCGGTAATAGCGCACATTTTCCCCATTGGGACCAATGGGGAATGAGGAATTCATGAATGGGCCCAATAGGGAATAGGCACTAACCGCTCCGCCAAACCCGTGATCCAGCGCTAATAGCTGTAGGGGGTTTGGCGGTAGAGCTAAGAGCGCCGGCGGTATAACCGCCCAACTCGTGATGAGGCCCTAAGACTTTATCTGCTGAGAAATCGGCCCATACCTCAGTTGCATTGCTCTTTTCAGCTTTTGTCATATTTGCTGTAACATAATGAGCAACAGCTGTTATATCATCAGCAATATACTGTACATAAGTATTGGTATTCCAAAGCTGAGCAATGACAGGATTATAATCATTAATGAACTGGCATTCCTATTTTTAAATGATAGGTATTTCTTGGTGACTTACCAGTAATATGATGACATCAAACTATTCACTCGACCAACTGGTGCCACAGACCTTGGAAAGCCAAATCTGCACAAAGTGTAGTACTTGTCTTTACATTTGTATTTCTCTGACAGTACTTTCCACATGAGTGCCTTTGAAATATTTCCACCTTGTTCTTTAGATCAGCATTCACATGCTGAGCAGGAATGGTAAAAGAAATATATTTGTCTATGTATTCCATCACACAGCAATCACTTTCTTTACCAAACTGCGGAGTATCTTTAATCCACGAGAACATATGTATATATGGAGCCCCACGTGCGTGGTACTCTTTCATCCAAAAGAAATGTTCCACAGTGCCTAGTGGACCATTTTGTTTATTGCATATAAAGTGTAACATGGCTAAAAATCGATGATGAAAGAACCGTGATACACTTACAGGGTCCATCGAACACAATTCTCCTGGTGTCATGTTTTCTATAACTTCTTTCTGTGAATTACTTTCAAGAATCCACTCTGTAAGATCATCCCAACCATACTCAGTCACAAACCAAGTTGGAAGGCGCAACTTTTTGATCATGCATCTAGTCGCGGAGTATCGCCTATACTAATATTCCCTAGCTCCTCTGATTGTAGCAAGAATATTAGTAACTTTATCCTCGAAAATTTCATTTTTTCCTTTCACCTGTTGCAGCATCTCACGTGCAGTTCTGGTCTGAAGTGTATGAGCAACAGCATAACATAATGTTGAAAATTCACTTTCATACAATAAGTGAAAAATAGATTCAACTTTAGTGCGGAATAGGGAATCTTCGGAATGCATTCTTGTACAGCGATATTCTGAAGAAGAGATTGCATCCTTCCAATCATCCAATCTGCCGCGGTAGCAGTAGGAAAAAGCATAGGGAAACAACAGGCTTCTAAGGTAGTTTCCCAGACACTGATAGGTGCACCTTTTGTTGCTTTAATTTTATACAATTTTAAACTGTCGCCATTACTTCACATGAGTGTAGAGGATGAATAGTGTAATGTTCATACAAACTATTCCCTTCTGCAACAGATAAATGTTGGAACTGACCTTCACTGCTTTTGTTTGTTGACCCAACATCAAGCAGAGACAAGTCTGGCACAGTCAGACTGCCTTTGTATAAATCATTATGCCCCAATAGAAATGCCAATGTGTTTTTCACCTTTCCAATATCTATCTGCCGTTGCCAAATGTTCTTCTCTTTAGTGGCAACACCATTTACTAAAACAAAGAATCTGCAATGTCATGCTTCACTCCTAGAGTGTTGTTTGCAATCTGACAATAACTTGGAAAAGTTGAACAGTTTGCAATGCAATCACTTCAAACATGTTCAATTTTGTAAGCACACCATAAATATCTTGGAGGAATACTTGTTTGATTATAAAACCCAACACAGTGTCTACAAACATAAAGTACCTCACTTGTATCAAATCGTTCTTCTGCAAACAAATACAGATAACATTCTTTCTAAACATTTTCTAGACTGTGTGTAATTTTCTCTTCTATGTACACTAGTTGCATTTGAGACTTATAAAACGTGTGTCGATAACATAGGCGAACAATGTCAGGTCTTTCAGTACAAGACAACTCAAACATTTCAATACTTTTTTTATACTGTTGAAAAATCAAATCCTTTGAAAGCATATGATCATCATTTCCACTTCCTGTAAGTGTTTCATCAACGTGCACATACTCTTCCAAAAGCATGATATTTATCATTTGCACTGTAGCAACTAAACATTCTACAGATCCAGTCAGAAGTGTTTGATTCAAAAGTGCAAGAGACAGAAGTCCTGTTTTTTCACAAACGTCACAGTCATCTATTCTTTGTAGCATCTTGATCTGTCTTTGAACATTATTTTTTTGTGCAAAACTTGCAAAAATCTCTTTAAGACTTTACAAGAAAGCATATTAATATTGCAAAAAGAATTGCATGTCCATTCCTCACGTTGCTTTTTAGGTTTTACTCTAGACTGACCTAAACTTTCCATTTCGGTATTATAAAACCTTAGGATTTCTTCTTTTTTTTAGAAATCACACAATTTTGGACTTCATAGATACACTCACTCTCATCAAGGGGCACATTCTTTGCTTGAATTTAACTCTTCTCATTAAAAAAATCTTTCTGTATGAGAAGTGTGTTTCCACTCTCCGCCAAACACGTCACAAAAGTTGTCATGTGTAAGTACATGAACTATTTTTACATTTCAATGGAATGGTGTAGTCACCTTAAGTAATTTATTTAGTGTATTCAATACAAACTTGAGACATTTTCTTTTCATATGAATAGCTTTTTTAATTATTACTTCTACTTTTTTCTGAACGTATCAAGATTTTGGTTTCACACTTCTTCAAGAATTTGCAAACACTCGAGAGTGGTACATTTTCCTATATATATCTTTCTTCCTCTGTTTCAAATTCATAGTAGATTTATTATCTTTTCTTCTAAAAATGTTTGTTATTTTACTTACTACTAACTGATTTGATACATTTGTTCTTTTATTGCTTTCACTAAAAACATTCTGGGTTCCATGAATTTGTTCAGTTGGCACATCTCCTATTTCAAATTGCAGCTTTTCAAAAGTATTATCGATATCAGGTATTGTTGTATTATCTTCAGATTTTGTATGTACAGATTTCCAAACACATAATATTTTAAATGTTTACTTCCCTGCATGTGATTCTTCCTTCTGGCACGTTGTTGCTTGCTTGATGGCATCTTCGAAAAAAGCTGTTAACAAAAAGGTTTGGGATGGTGAAGATCAGTGATTGTGTTTTTTTAATATTTCAATACATATTATAAATTGTTGTTTCTATAAAATGTATTGAGTAATTTAGCTTGTAATTTAGTATAGTTTATATGTAAAGTAGGGTTTTCCATATTGTATTGCAGAGTTTTCTGAATAGTGTTCAAGCAGTAGTATATGTTATGCTATTGTTTTGTGTGACAAAATATAAATTTCCCATGTCAAATGTCCTTGCTTGTTTTTCTATGGGTATGCCATGGCAAATCCCATACTTGGGGCATAACTTTCACTTCATATGTGCATCCCTTATCATGAATTCCTAGCCTGTGAAACAAATTGTCACTATGATATATACCATAGCTCCTGTTTCATTCATGCTTAGCATCTTGGAAATGTACTTTGTCAACCACACATGCATCACAAACTGAGAAACTCAGTTACCTTCCATTGAAACTCTACTTTGCTCATCTTATTTACATTAAATGTAATCGTTCACACACCTTCTCCAATCATATGAGGCTCATTTTAAAGAGGTATGTCAGCCTATTAGGCAAAAGGCATTCCTTCACCAGGACTGTGGATGAAGGGAGCATGTTCTTCTCCCTTTACATTCATTGATCACTATAAACTGAAGGTACAAAGTGGGCCTCTTAGTCCTGACCACAATAAACATGACATACATTAGTATAACTTGTTAATTCACATACCTAAAGATGTTGCAAAATAATGTATTACACATCTTTGGTTTGATGTAGCAACTTGGCATTCATGAATCTCTGGTGTGTCCTCAATTCATGAGGAGAAAGTGATAAGGGAGGAGAGCTAAAACGTAATGTTGTGCCACTCAGTTGTTCCTCCTAGGTCCAGTTGCCTTACAAGCCTCTACTTAAGAACTGTATGCCAGCTCCAAGCAGGCAACATTGAGTACACTTCTGGTCATGTGACCGGGCCCTGCCACTCGCTTGCTACCTCCACCACCTATTCAAACAATCCTCCTAAGGTGTCCTCAGCAAAGGACATGCAAAGACATGGACCTCACCTGTTTGTACCCGTTCAAATATCATATGGCCAATAGCCTGATCCGCTATGCTGCATTTCACCTACACACTAATCGCTACTACGGCTACCCAACAAAAGACGTAACCATGTGTGTCCTCCCTCCACTGCCAATCTCAACTCTCACTAGGATTTATATGGCAAAGTGCCCTGGGCAGCCCCAGATAGCTACTCTAGTGAACCTCATCAATATTGCCCTTGCCCCCATCTCAGTGAACATTTCTTTAGTAATACCTGGCATTCTGCAGCCATAACATATCAGAGTACAATTACCAAATCACTTCTCAAGAGAGGAAATGTTTACTGGCAACGTATAAATTGAAAGTAATGTTCCCTGTAAGGTAGCAGAATCCATGAATTACCACTAAATAAGGAAAATAACATTTGCCAACATCCTAATAAAGTTAATATTGATCAGCTGCACTCCATCATAAGACTTGTCATACTTAAGGCCACACTGAAACACTTCCAAAAATCTAACACAAAAGGAGTTACTAAAATTAGGTCATAGTGAAGAGCTTGATGTCCAACTTTGAAGCACAAACACAGCTGTAATATTTATCAAGGGTAGAGGTAGGCTGTTTAATAATTTAAATTACTATACACCCCCATTCATTTGACATCTTCCATTGTCTGTGTATTGTGTAACAACATATGTAATCACATATCATGGAACCCAAGTAGGTTTGTGCCCTCCCAAAGCACACCATTTCCAAGCAAATTATGCATGTGGCAGATATGGTTGAAGTTTATTATTTATAATGTACTGCCAACATTTTGTTTTTGTCTACCACAAAGGTTATACTCATGTGCATGCACTGGTTCTCAACATTATAGTACCCATACTATTCTACTTTCAAATCTGTAACCGATATTTTAGACTCAATTTCACATATATTGTTAGTGAGTAAACTGTACATAGCTGAGTTACATAATGCAACAATTACATTAGAATGAACGTGCTGCAGTATAAGAAAATTGCCCATGTAGTGCTCTGCTCTTAGTGCTTGAGTAATGTGGGATGGTATGGAGCAGCTCATATAGCATAAATAAGAAAATCAAAGTAGAGTTCCACTGGGTGGGCACTGAGTTTGTCAGGTTGTGATATATCTATGGTTGAGACAGTAGATTCTTTGGATGATAAGCCCAAATGAAAAGTGCGGTAATCTTATACGTCACAGCAACTCTTTCTTTCACAACCTAACAATTCATGATAAAGCATGCACACATGCAGAGAAAGCTATGCATAAACCATGTCATTTGCAAGGTCATAACTATATAAAAGAGGCAAGCACATTTGATAGATTACTGCAGAAAAGCTGAAAAACAAACAATGAGGCCTTAGCCACTATGAATTCACCTTCTTCACTTTGCTTCATAATTTCACAAAAAGTATTTACCTGGTATAATTTGCCTGAAATGCCAAAAGACTTTAATAATATCTACCATACTGTAGCTATAACTTCAGAGTACAATTCCCAAACCGCTATTCAAGAGACAAAATTATCACTGCAAACTTACCAGTTGAAATTAACTTTCCCAATAAGCTGGCAGAATATAGACATCTCCACAAATTAGCAAAAGAACATTGGGGAACATCATAACCAAGTTCGCAATCATCAGGTGCACTACATCAAAGGATTTTTAAAATATAAAATCACATTCAAACACTTCCACAGCTCTAACACAGTAGAAAGTCACTAATATAGGGTCACAGGAAACAGCTTGATATACAACTTCAAAGCACCAACACAGCTGCAATATTTGTCAAGGGTAGAGTTATGTTGCTTAGTTGACGGTTTCTTATGCAACCTCAGTTGTTTCACATCGTCCAATGTCTGTGCATTATATAACAGTATATGTCATCACATAGTATAGTACCCGACTGGGTCCCTGTCCTATGAATGTACGTCATTTACAAGCATATTGTGAAAATACCAAATATGCTTGCTGTTTATTGTTTATGAAGTACCACCAACATTTTATTCTGACTAGTCCACACATTGAGCTCATTTGGGGTACATAATGCAACAAAGTTCAGAAAGAATCCATGTTCTTGCCTAACAAATAACTTGTAAGAGTTGTGACCATATACTTACAGAGCAACAGCACATTATTTTTAACAAACACAGAAATAATAAAAAATATCACAAAGCCATATTATCAGAAAATTATCAAATAATTACTTCAACAAAACAGTGAGAAACAACCTTTAATTGAAAATAGATTTTTCTCACACATAACCATAGAATAACATGTGCTACTGCTTGATCACTCTCCTGAAAACACTAGAGTAAAAAATGGAAACCCTACTTCCCAAATAATACTTATAAACTTTTCTAAATCAGAAACCTACATTCATCTACTATAAACAGCAATTCATATTATACATAAAGTATACACAAACACACAATCACTGACCGTCAGCTGCTCCAAACAATGGATAGATCTTCACAATAGCCAAACACAGCACATCTGCACACTCTGAGTTCTGGAATCAGAATGTCAAAAGTTCACAAAAAGGTAACTTTCATAGCTTTCAGAAATCAATAGCACAAAAAAGATTACTGTACAAAGCATAGGATTGGTGGGTGTGTAGTACTACTGCACAAGGGACACCAAGTTCAAATTCTAAAGTCGCAATATTATACAGTATTCAAAGGAATAGCCATCCAGATTTGTTAATGGAGATTTTTAATTGTGTTTTCAGCTGACACGTGTTTCGACCCAAGGGGTCGTTCTCAAGGCTGTCACATTAATTAATGAAAAAATATATTACACAAAGGAAGAATAACGTGATAAAACAAACATATAACCAACCACAAGTGTGTAACATGAAAATGATCAAGAAATATATATGTTCATTCATTTATGCATTCATATATCATTAATTATACATTTCGGGTGTACATACCCAATTCCAAGTTCATGGTCCAATATTCAAATGGATACAGTGGGCAGATGGGGGGAAGAGAAGAAAGGGAGGTAAACTTTAGGATGGGGTCAATGCCTACATTGTTGATTGTGATCTTATTGAGGTTCAGAATGGTATCAGTAAACATACATTTTGCAAATGGTTTGTGTAACGACTCATCAGATGCCATTTCTGAGGTGAGTTACCCACAATAGTCATGCGTGGTGATTCCCCAAAGATCCTCTGAGAAAGTGCCACTCCAAAGTGTGAAAGTGTGTCCAGTTAAGAGCAATGATTCGTGAGTATGTCAAAGAAGCCTGGTGCAAGTGTATATATTAATTACACTCACCAAGAAGTTATGGGGATGAATACCTCTACAGAAACAGTTATTGCAAGGTTCCAGGAATACAACTGGGTGTCTCCTAGACTGTTACCTGGAAGGCAGAAATGCTAGTTTAAGAATACATTAAATCATCAGCAACCGGTTAAAGGTCTGATGCTGTGGATTGATGAAATAGCAAAGAGTCTCACTAACATTGGTGTAATTAGCTTACCAATTGGGTGCACTGTGTAGCCCCCATGGATTCAATAAAATTGGTCTTTCAGAGGGTTCAGTGAGATGATTCAGTTGTAGAGTCAATAGTAGGTATCAATACCTAAGGATGACAAAGTAAGCAGGGCCGTTCTGAATGAGGTCTACTTGTAAAGTAAAGTAGATAGGTCATGACAGTCAAAACAATCAAACTATCTATGAGTTAAGATGAATACCATGATCCATAATGGATAAGTTGGAGGACATTACTAATGGTTAATAGCATTGTATGATGATAATCATCAGGTATCTAAAAGCGAAAAAAGATGTAACATTCATGAATCAATTAAGAAGTGATAAATTCAAAAAAGGGTGAACGCGTTTTGCCATCCATTATATAAAGATATTTGTAATTGGAAGTTCATGCATCAGTAAGGAAGTGGTAAGTTGTAATGGGTGGGTTGAGCCATCCATTATCTGAGGAGACTTGTATTATTAAGTAAAGCACTAAGATAGGATAAAGATATAAATTAGGCATGCTGGAATCTTCAAACCCTTACCTGTGGTCGTCTATATATGGGTTAAATGCCCAAATACTGCAGGAGTGTGTGGTCCTGGTCGCTGCTGCAGTGTGTAAGTACTCAATTCTGTCTGCTTGCTTGGAGGCAATGGCTTCTGACGTCACACGCATGCGCATGACGTCACGTGCACGTACGTGATGATGTCATGTGCACGCACGTGGTGACGTACGTGCTCGTGACACATCCGTGACGTCACGGATGTAAACAAAATAGCACTGTGCTCGCTAAAGAGCAAACATTGAGAAACCCCATGGTAGTGAAACCATTTAGGGGTATTAGGATAAAGAGAATGAAATGGGAAAATCCATGATTAATGAAGCTTGAGGATAAGATGTGAAGTTAGCAGATTGGTCCAAAGAATTGCCATGATGCCCATGTGATGTTAATGAAGGGGGCTTGGGCACGATAATGTTGGCGTCAAATCTAGTCAATGTAGGGTGATATGAGGAGATGCACATGCCAATCCCTCAGAAACTCATATTAGGTGTGGAGTGGCAGATCTACTGGTGTACTGTGATCTCATAAAAAACATTAGTATAGTCAAGGCAGAAATTGCTAGAAAGGTAGGTGAAGAGGAAACAGGGAAATGAACTGTTGATAGGTCGTTAAATAACAAAAATACCAGCAATACAAGATAAAAAGGAGTCTGATGGACAGCTAGTCATCCAGATGGACATAAAAAGAGAATAGAATTGAGGTATTTGGGCACCGATAATAGGATTCCAAACATAATAGTTGGGAGGAGACTCTTGCTGTGCTGTCTGCTGCAAGAGGGTGGGTGAAGTCCAAAACATAGTGGAATCACTGGGAGTATTGTAATTGGAGAAATTGTAGTTAAGTGTAATAGTCACCCAACTACAATAGTTGCTCACAGATAACGGGAAGACCAATGTGGCACATGAAGATTGGTAAGTCAGGTCAGAAACGGGACCTGCATGGCAGACCTGTTATAGGTGGAATAATAGAGAGGGTCTTAGGTGCCCACATTCATAATATATTCTTCAGACTATCAGCCTTCAAAGTTTACAAAAAGACATTCATCTCATGATCTGTGTTTAGTCTATGAAGTACACAACGTAGGTTACAGATTAGTTTGTATTCCATGTGTCTCAATTTTAGCTTGAGATCACCACCTCTTTTGCCAATGGTAGCCTTTTTTAATCCAATGAAACGTATATCTTCCAAATTGTCCATCTGGTGGCATTCCTGCCAGTGGCAGCAAGTGGCAATACGTTGTCTTGTTTCTTGAGACTTGACAAATGTTCTCTTATCCTAATTCGTAGCTGTCTGATTGTACTTCCCACATAAATCTTTTGACAGACACACACTATTGCACAGACAACATGCTTAGTTCTACAATTAATAAAGTCTATGATTGTCGTTTTGATACCCAAATTGTTAGTAAAGTCCTTAGACGCTGGATGTGTATATTTGCAAAGTGTGCAACTGCCACATTTAGAGAAACCCCTCATGAAAAAACTTTCCAAGACGACTATTCACACACATGTAAAAAAGAAAAGGGGTATAACCGTGGCTACACGACACACAACCAACCCATTGATGATGTCCTTACTGCAATTGCACGGTATACCCGTGAGTAACAAACCAGCACCAGTACCAGAAACTGAGTATGGAACATGAATGACAAAAGAGACAGTTATGCTACAATGGTAGTTAAAAAGAGTATATAAAGTACGTGATTAAAGAGAGCATGTCAAATGTTCTAAAATACTCAGTGTACTCCAAAAACAGTCAGTTTAAGGATTACTTATCACATATAAATATACAAATACAATAAAATGACATCCATCACAAATAAATACACAAATACAATAAAATAACATCCAAAAACGTTTTCTAAAATAAGCCATCACTCATAGCCATGGCTAGAGTGCATTGAAATTTTCTAGCTGCGGTACAATATGAAACATTTAGGGGTAAGTCATAGTGATTTGTATACATATATACGTAATAGATATTTCTTAGAAAGGACTCTTTCAGGTACAAACAGCGTACGTTTTAACGCACATTGAGACCTATCGCCGTGGATATGGTCCAACAAACCCACAGCTGCAACCCTCCCAAGTTGTTGCTGCGGTTAACCGACCCTCAGAAATTCAACACCCCATTGGGTGATACCGTAGCTGCGGTTATTCATCTGTTTAAAAAAATATATATCCTTCTATCTGTAAAAACAGAAAACATAATTTGTTAAAGAACACTCACACTTTAAGAAACACTATTTAATACACAGGCTTTTATGACCCTCATATCTTGTATGCAGTGCATCACACGCACTATATAACAACATTTGTGCATATAACACTGTTGTTCTCTTTGCACATACTAATCATTGGGTCATTGGGAAGCAAATCCAACTTGGATTGAAAAACAAGGTGTGAGTGGTGGTTGTGAAGCATCAAACTCTACACATTAAAGGTGCTGCCATCAACAGCCAGACACTTATAACCCCTGCAGCACTGGAGAACTCAATTTCAAGAATCATCACAAATGCTAAAGTCACAAAGAAGGCTCTTCATAAACTGTCTACAAAAAATGTGCTGCTCCCATCTCCAGCGGTACCACTATGTTTTGAAAATAGGTTGGCCTTTCACAGGAGTAAACTGTACAGCATATGGTGCAAGTCCACTGGGATTATGACAGCGAAGCAGCTCCAACAAAATACAAAATTGAAAAATTACTAAAATGAACTTCACCATCAGTTGTACTACCTCTCAGAAAACTCAAAACAGCTAAGAGTACTGCATAGCTGAAAGTGCTTTAAAATTGAAACAAATACAATCAAATAAACCTTCAACCTCACTAACATAAATACAAAAACTAAATGCCTGCATATAAACATACATGTCAACCCTCCAGATTTAGATGGGAGACTCCCTATTTATTGATTAAAAATATTGCTATTTTTTTACTGTCTCCCTTTTAAAATAATTATAACCCCAATGCAATCCTATGTGAAAGTTACACTCCCCCGATTTTTGTGATAAAATCTCCGTCCCTGGGGCTCCACAATGTTGGCATGTCTGTATAAATGCCATTGATTCACACATCTCATTTTGTAGGTCCACGTTAGCGAAAGTAAAAAAAGGCATCAAAAATACATCTCACACAATCAAAGCAAATTAAAGAAATGATCAAGGACACCATCTGATAGCAGTGGTTAATATAACTAACGCACAAAACACTGCAAATAAACCTGCAAATATGTAAATATTAACACTTACTTTCACATCAGCCACACTCCTGCCATGTACAGAGGGAGAGTTCTACAATCGAAAGGATAAAACTGCAGAAAATGGTAGCTTTTATACTTTCAAAAATGAATACCAAAAAAAAGAGGACTATATACTAATAAAACTACTAAAGTGGATGACACATTTTCACCTCAACCTATCACCGAGAGCAACATAAATAGAAAAGTAACAACCAATAACAGACAATGAAACTCATGGAAATCTATGTTCTCCCCACCCAGCATCTTTCATAGCCGCGGCTATTCAACACGGCTCCAGATCTTGTTCTGTATCCGCGGCTCTGCATATATTTTTTTACAAGCTCAAAAGCCGGCCTTCAAAACTTCAAATGAAATAAGAGAATACCTAAGCAGATAAAATAACACATACAGATACAATTCTGTGCTGTATCATCCACATAACAATATTATTATTAAACAGAAAATGTATGGTTTATAGACAATTCAACACTCTAGGAGATTCAAGGGGTGTTTTTACTGCAGCAATACAGGTTTTCCCTAGGTCAACAAATGCAATAACAGTTGACACCTGTATGGACAGCTAATACAGGATCGAGTGACCGCTGATTTACCTCATACGCTATTTATTAATGCATGTAGTTAATCCCAAATTGATAGACAATGTTCAGGAGCAACAGAACATTTCAAAGACACTATATAACTCATAAAAACAACTTAATAAAAGCACCCTAATTAAAACCTAATCGTAAAGTGCAATGTGATCCACAGTACATGTTTAGGATACTGTTGAATATAACCTTTTCACCCTAACTTCTTGAAAATCCAAAATTGTTATGGATCATCATATATATCCCACCATCTATTGTCTACCTGACATGTTTTGTTCTAGTAATCATTAACAACACTCCATAGAACTTCCTCAGGGCCTCCTGCTCCTTCTGAACACTAGTAGAGTATGGCTAGCAACTGGTGAGATAATTTAACTAAGCTAAGATTCACTAAAGCCGAACTGAACATGTTGGCGGACACGCTGGTCGAGAACTCTGCAGATGTCTTCTGCAATGACCTACTGCGCCAAACACAATTGAGGAAGAAGGCCATCTGGGAGGAGGTCGCCCGGAAGGTGTCAGTGGTGGGGACAACTCCCAGAACAGTTAGGGACTGCTGCAAGAGGTGGGCCAATCTAGGTCTCCGGGTGTGGAACCTCCTTGCTGCACAGCGCGCCCAGGGCATGGCCACAGGAGGGGGACCACCATCACCAATAAAACTGCAGGCCCGGGAGGAAACCTGCAGCAGCATAATGCACATGGAGTCGATCGAGGGAGGCAAAGATGCAGAGGCTAGAGATGTCACATTCAATGAGGCTGGTGAGTCCCTGTACACCCAATGTCATATCACACACCTTGTAGACCCAATGCTAATGGGTAGGCCAACATGTCAAGTATGGTGTACCCGAGGCCAGTATAGCCCTGCTGGCAGTCCACCCACCATCAACCTCATTGCACACATCCACATCGAACCTGCCTGCAACCCACACCCATACACCACACAGGTGCCCTGTATTGCCCCCACAAATTGCACCTGCAGGCACTCAGACAGACATCCCCCTGACACTGCACAACTGCTGTCGTCACCGTCGTGCTACCACATGCCCAAAGTCACGTCAGTGTCATGTACCCCCACCACCAGCAGATGACAAGATGCACACATCAATGATACATGTTGCACACGTCCCACCCACCATGCCCCATCCCGCTAAATCACCATCAAAGCAGCAAATGCCATAGGCAACAGACACATGTGTAACACATCATGTGACAATCGGACAACCCCATGTCATACAGCTTGTGTGGCACACCCATAACATCCAAAACGGAAAACACCAGTACCCCAGGCAACAGGCACTGCGCACACCATGTACGCACACTGCTCATGCACCCACAGAGCATTCCCTGACAAATGCCTGTGTGCACCATGCCATGGCCCTCAGCATGTCCATGCCAACGCACATACATTTAAAATCACTAGTACTTATGTCTGTCTGATGAATCCACAACCATCACTGATACCCTGCCTTTCTGACCCACACAAGCACATCATCTGGGAATGATGCCGAACAGCCTACCACATCGCGGAACACCAGGGCACGCCGCTGCCGGCCAACCACCACCTCCACCCAGGAATCCAGTGCCTCCAGCAGCAGATGGGAGCAGGCTACTACTTCAGCCACCCAGCCACCACCCGAAAAGGAACCACCTGTTGTCCAGCCACCCACCCGGAGAGGAGCCACCTGTTGTCAAGCCACCCATCGACAGGAGCTGCCTGTTGTACAGCCACCCCGTGACAGGAGCCACCTGTTGTCCAGCCCCCCCGACATGAGCCACCTGTTGTACAGCCACCCCTCCAACAGGAGGAACCTGCACCCCTCATGCAAGTGAGTCTACCCAACGACATTGGGAAAGATGGTGGGCCTGATAATGTATCCAGTGACCACCGCTACGCTGATGCTGAGGGATTCAGTTCCATGGGCCCAATGAGCCGCCAACCCATGCAACCACCACCCCTGGGCAATGTTTGTGAATCGAGGGCCGCCTGTCCAGGATGGAGGCATGACAAACATCTATGCACACAATGGTGCAACAATACCTGGAGGAGGCCCGGATCATGCACGAGACAGTTTCAGGAGCACCGCACAGTTGCTGGGCCAAACCACACAAGACATATACTATTTGGCACAGCATGTGAGGGAGGGGAATGGGTCAATCGCAACCCTGGTTAAGTCCATCACTGTGTTGGTGCAGACACTTGCTGAACAACGGCACATGCCCTTGCCATTGGCACCATCCTCAAGCAACACTCCCACAAATTCACAACAAAGTAGCCCAAGGCATAGAACACTGCGGCTGACTCGCCCTGCAGAAGTGCACACCGCTCCACATAAACGTGGATGAAAATAGGACACAGACTCGGTGTGTGCGGGAAGGGATCGTTGGGGAGGCATTGTGGGGAGGGATAGTTGTGGAAGGGGGGGTGGGGTGGGATAGTTGGGTAAGGGCTCTGTGGAGGGATAGTTGGGGGAGGGAGTGAGGGGAGGGATAGTTGGGTGGGATTGTATAGGTAGTTGTTCAAAACAAAATCCCGACTGTACATTGACCTTTCAGTGTGAGTGCACTTATATATGTGCAGTGTCCAGGGCCCAGTGTGCTCGATGTCCAGTGCCGTATGTGTAGCAGGTGCTCAAATGTAGTGGTGTATAGGGCCTGCATGTGTGGCACGTCCATCATTGCCATCGCTGCGCTGGCCAATATCCTCCTCCTCATCTGTCTCGTCATCGGCCTCTGGTGGCAGCTTGTCCATGTCAGGGGCAGGGGACATTGCGCCTGATGCACATGTTGTGCAACATGGCACATGCCAGCACAATTTTGCCCACCATCTCAGGGCTGTACATGAGGGCTCCCCCTGATCTGCTGAGGCACCGGAACCTGGCCTTTAACAGGCCAAAAGTCTGCTCAATGGTGCAGCAAGTGCGTACAAGGGCACAGTTGTATGCCTGTGCGTGCCTGTTGCAGGGTTGCCTGACGGGGATCATTAGCCATGTCATCGGGTGATACCCAGCATCAACTGCACGGGATCAACAGAAAGGGTACATGTCAATTTCCTGGTCATTCCATGTTGGCACAGGCTGCATAGTGTTAAATTGAGAAGACTAACATGCACAGGCAGAATTGAGTTTAGATAACATGTTTTTTTTGTGTACCAGAAAGGAACTTTGTCAGGATGCGTGTGGGGTGTGTGTTGTGCTGTTGCATTCACATGGACCATTCACAGAAAAGATTACCTCTAACAATTTCCCAACAACTGAGACAAATTAATGTAAATGTCATTAATGTGTCACATATGAAAATCAACTATATGTCCTGGGACAACAGTACTTTTAGCATTTGATAGTATGCATTTTTGAGTTAGTGGTAGTACCGGTATGCAGACTATATTACGAATCCTTTATGTAGACATGCTTTGATATCGTAACCCATACGACGAAGGACATATTGATGAAATATGTGTGTGTGGGTTAAAGGGTTAAATATTTGCTATAGGTATTTTGGGGTGTGAAACGGTGGATCGGGTGATGCCGCCACCTTGAAATCATATATTAGTGGTAGTGAAGAATTTTCCCAATTCAGAGGTTTTGGTCTAAAAGCATTCCATTTACTGGTGTTACTATTGAAGACATGACACAGGTACTAACCATTAGTGTACCTGTTAAATGTGTTTGTGCATCCACAGGTTTTTCTGGGGTGGCAGCTTCTGAATTCTCTTGCTGAGTATCATGTGTTGTGTTTTTCCTTGACTGTGTATTTGCCTATCATTGTCACTATGGTGCGGTGCATTCTGGTGCATGTGGTTTTGGTTCATTGCTGGACCAAATAGATGGAGGTATGTATGCACTGTATATTTTACATATATAGAAAGAAGGCGGTCAAGGCCTTGCTCTCTGGCATGCTACTACTGTGTTGCACCTTCAGTTGCACCTACACACTTGCACATTTCATGCCCTCACAATGCTCAGTAGGGTCATGTCCCCTTCAATGTGTGAGGTTTATTATTGTTACAATTATGGATAATGATGTTCCTTGCTTTTAGTCCTCATCTACCTTTGCCTTTTAATGACCTATCGTGTCTCTGTGCACTTTCACGGGGATTTGGTAATTGTGTCTGGAATTTGCAGTAGGAGTTATGATGGATTAATGCATGCAGTGTGCACATCCACTAGTCATGGGTGTCATGCTGGGCCATATTTTGTACACTCCACATGGCCTTGTAGTTAGACTCAACCAGCAGCTAGGTATGCTATGCTGTTCAGTGCCCACCCCCAATTCAACCCTCCAAATGGCCTTCTATTTAGACTCACCCAGCAGCTAGGTATGCTATGGTGTTCACTGCCCCCCACCAATTCAACACTCCACATGGCCTTGTAGTTAGACTCACCCAGCAGCCAGGTATGCTATGCTGTTCAGTGCCCACCCTCAATTCAACACTCCACATAGCCTTCTAGTTAGACTCACCCAGCAGCCAGGTATGCTATGGTGTTCACTGCCCCCCCACCAATTCAACACTCCACATGGCCCTGTAGTTAGATTCACCCAGCAGCCAGGTATGCTATGCTGTTCACTGCCCACCCCCCCATTTCAAAACTCCACATGGCCTTGTAGTTAGATTCACCCAGCAGCCAGGTATGCTATACCGTTCACTACCCACCCTCCAATTCAACACTCCACATGGCCTTGTAGTTTGTCTCACCCAGGAGCCAGGTATGATGTCCAGCGTGTCGTGCCATATACCGGCACAGCGTGTAGTTCCGCAGCACCATAGAGTCATGTGTAGAGCCAAGGAATCTTGCACAGCAATATGTGATGAGTTGTTGGGTATCACACACAATCTGTACATTGAGGGAATGGTACAGCTTCCTGTTGCGATACACTACCTCCACAGCATGCCTGACCACCAGCTCCACATATGTGCAGTCACCACACTAATTACATCAGGCATGCCTGCAAGTGCATGGAATGCTATTTTTGTGGCATTAACCTCCTCAGCAGTCCATGGTAAGCTGATGTGGTCCGGTACGTGGGATAGGAGTGTATCGAGCACCTGGAAGAGTACACAGGAGAAACAGGGTTGGGAGATACCATGCAGCTGCCCCACTGTGTGCTGTTATGTGCCTGTGGCAATAATGTGTAGCACAGACACTACCTTCAGCAAGGGGGGATGGCTGTCCGGATATGAATGAGGCTGACCAGGTCATCATGTATGAGGTCCACTATGGTGGTGATGGTGTCCCTGTCTAGCCGGTAAGGGGTCTGGATCTGGGCAGGGCTCAGGCTGGATGGGGTGGCACTTAGGCGAGGGATTGGTGGCTGCCGGCGGGGTACAGGGAAATGCGTTGCGGGAGGCACAACTATATAAGTAGGATTTTCAGCACAGTATACAGTAATTAGTAAGTGGTTCAGAGAATCAGGAGTATTAAAGTTAAATGTTTTAGGTGCAAGTGAGTAAGTCTCGAGGCCACTCGAGACCCGAAAATGAACTGCACAAAACAAAAAACGATTGTTACCAATCAGTGACCCTATAATGCACTCTTTGTAGGACACTATATCCCAGGGTTAATAAAGGTCTTCGGAGGTAGATAGCCTCCTGTAAAATGGACTACAAAAGTAGGTATTTCACACTAGCAACTTAAACTCTTTCGTAATAAACATTAATGATAACATGCATTTCCATGCGTAATGATCTTGTTTTTCTTACAAGTCAGAGGTAACCAAGGAAACTCAAGACAAGACTTTGCAAACAAGCCATTCTGTATTTCAGTAACACATTTCCAAGAATACAGTGAAGTTTATCTTTACATCCAAACCTAAAAGTAGGTCAATAACTCAAGTCAGCAGTTGTACATGATATTGTAATCTTCATATCAACATGATTAATTATGGGACAGATAACCCAGTACACTTCTCTCAGAGGTTTTTCATGCCCAACATATTTCGTATTCAGTTGAACCCATCTTCAGGGAAGGAGCGTTTCATTCTGTAAAGTTTTCAATAGGAGTTCATATTCTAACCTAAGGGATAGGAAATATACTATTTAGGTACTGATATACTTGTTCAAAAAATACCTTAATGAGATTGAAACCTTAATTAGGATACCAAGCACCAACCTTGTTTGGCTACGTCTGAGGTAGTTCAGCAATTCTACCTGTATGGTAAATGAAATGTCTCTCTATATCAGAGTTAAATCTGCATCTACTTCAAAAATGTATGAATGCTAGCTAAGAAGAGAGGATAAGCAACTTACCCGGCAAAGCAAGTTGCTCCGAAGGCCGGGCGGTAAGGATGTAGGGCTGATGCTCACACACTGTGTTAGCTGGTGGGAACAAGAAAAGGTAGAAGTATGGGTAGTTGAGAGTCCTCTTGGTGTAACAAAAGAAGACTCTTGTCTGGCTGTTTAGCTCATGCTCCATTAGGAAAATAGAGCCCTGAACGACCATGTTATTCAATTAGAGACCTAGTCTGACAGTACAATAAAATGTAGACAGTAAATACTGATGTGTAGCCATAAAGCCATGCATGTCCGTGGATGGAACGGCTGTGTGGTTTCAGTTTTAGTTTTAAATATTAAAAGGCTCAGAGACAAATGTGTCCTAAGCCTGCGATAGACTCCACACTAGCAGTCGGGAACATGAAAAATAATATAAAAAGCGAGCTTACCAGATCTCTCACAGTTTGAGCTACCAGCCAGCCGTCTACAAGTTGCGCTGCTCGAGCGTACACTGTGTTATTGGTATCCATGTCCACAAACACGCCATCTTGGTGTAGGAGGGACACTAGGGCTGGGTGAACACCTTGTGTTCTGTACAATCAAAGAATAGCGTGGGGCTAAGCTGCTGTAACCTGTAGCAGGCGTACCTACGGGTTTAAAAGTCCTGGTTTTCCAACAAGAATCACGATCGCTGGGATCTATCAGAAGGTCAGATATAAACTTCTAACAAGTTAAAAGGAACAAAACTGTAACGATAATCGGAATCATAGTTAAGCTAAAAAAGCATAGAGTGAGGCAAGGCTCACTCATGACATCCTGGAGTGAATATTAGATGTGTGCAGGGAATGGGGCAACATCGCAGAAAAATCTGCGGTGTGCCCCATAACCCGCACCAGGTAAATGTAGAAATAGATGGCCAGTAAGTCATCCAAAACGAAGAGTAAACTGTGTTAGGAGAGTGGGAGAAAAGGAGGGGAGGGGGTTATAGGACCTCTGGGGAAGATGAACAGAATCCCTATACGGGGCTGTTGTAAGAAACGCCTGGGCTCTTAACAAAGTTCTCTAATACGGCTGCTGCAGTAAGGCGGCGCTGAGTTTATCCTCTAGATCCTATCTAATCATGAAAGACAGCAGCAGGTTGCGAGCAACCGAATATTTGAACAATGAAAGAACAACAATTTCACTTGCAACCCTTCTGCTGGGGTGCCTCGGCTCTTGGGCTCCTCCCGCTCACAATCTCTGGTGTTTAAGATGTTTAAACGCCAACACTTGCAGGATAACCCACTCACACTCTACTTGAAAATAACATAAGTGCTTGCCACAGTATTCAGACTGGACAACAGTGATCAGTGATCCAGTCTGTTATGGTATATTTTAAAGGGGTAAACATAGATCTTAAAAAAAACACATGAGATCAAAGTCACAATTCATGCCTCTAAGGCTAAGACATTCTAATAGGTCAATCCATAGGATCTCTCTTTGCAATAATCTATATTATCAATGCCCCCCTCCCTCATTGTCCCATTATGGTTTGTTCTAGGATAATACACTTCAGTTGTACGATAGAATGCCTTGCTTCTATGAAATGCATTGCCACTGATGACTTGAGATTTTTTGTTCTTATATTAGACTTATGTTCAGTCCATCTGGTCTTCGCTTTTCTCATAGTAATCCCAACATAGTAAAAACCACATGGGCATTTCAATGCATAGACAACATTTGTACAGTCACATGTACAGGAGTGGTTCAATGTGATGGGTTTACCTGAGTGGGGGTGTGTAATGGTATTGCCTGGCAGTACGTTACTACAATACTGGCAGTTGTAGCAGGATTGGGTGCCTTTATGTTTATTCAATCTAGTCTGGGAGGTTGGAACTTCAACTCTAATCAAACTGTTCCTTAAATCTCTATGGTTTCTGTAAGCAAAAATGGGTAGTTGTTGAAAGTGGTTTGCAGTTGGGGATCCTTTTGTAACATTGGCCACTTCCTCTGTACAATCTTTTTTGTCTTCTTGCGCTGAGTGGAGTGGGTTGGACGTACAAGAGTCATCTCTCTTCTGCACTTTAGGTGTAAGTAGAGTTTCTCTATCGATCGTATCCACTTTCTATGCAACATTCGTAATCAGTGTGCTGTTATAGCCCCTATCATGGAACTTTCTTTCTAGGGCTGCAGATTGCCTATCAAAATTCTTCTTTTTCTGAGATATTACTCCAATATCTGAGGAACTCACTCAGTGATACACTGTCAATAGTACGGCGTGTATGAAAGCTGGTTGCTAGCAAGAGGCTATTTCTATCCGTAGGTTTAGTATAGATTCTGGTCTCCAGATCACGTCCTTTGGTGTAAATCTCAACATCCAAGGAGTTAATGATAGATTTACTTGTTTGGGTAGTGAACTTTATCCTGGGATGCATCTCATTCATCATCAAGAAAAAATCTTCAAGTTCATATTCAGGTCCTTTCCAGATGCCAAAAATATCATCTATGTATCTTACAAATATAGCTAGATGACGCATCCACCTTGGTGAAGTAAGGACATGTTCTGTTTCTAGATAGTGCATGTAACCCATGCTGGTTCTAGACAGCTGTAGGAAGTACCGAACTTGAAACTTGAAGAAATTGTACATTAGCACGAGTTTCAATAAGGACAATACAAAAAGTTTGTCTCCTTGGCAGTTGTCCGATCTAAGCAACAGCCATCCACTGCTTCAAGGCCGGCCCCGTGCACAATGTTGGTATATAAGGACGTCACGTCCATCGTGAAGAGGGTATCTCTGCCGTCAACAAATTGAAGAGGGTATCTCTGCTGTCAACAAATTCAGTCTCCTTGAGCTTCTGCAGAAAGTGAGTGGTATCTTTTACGGAGGTAGCAGTATCTTGTATGAGAGGTTGCAGAATTTTTCCAAATATCTTGCAAGGGGTGCCAATAAGCCATCCATGGCTGCAATGATGGGACTCATAAGTTTGAAAAGGTCAATTTTTTCTCTCAGTAGGTTGCTGTTATGTTGTGGAACAAAAGGTAAACCCTTCCTTAGGACCTGCAGTTCCAATCGTGATAGTCTGTAGGAAGAGATATTAACCACTATGTCCTTTTCCGGACTTGTTTCTTCATCTGAGATTTTTGGCCTTTTTCCCCTTTTCTCAAAAACCTGCTGCACCTGTGATGGAGAAATCTACCACCGATATAGAGGGTGTTGCGGCCACCGTATTCGGGATAACTTTGAGTTCGGTACTAGAGGCTTCAGATGAACTAGTATCCGGATTCAAAGGTCCTGGTTTGGAGGTACGAGGCTGGTAAGGTTGTATGGGTCATTGGCCGTAATACCCCTGCCAACTATAAACAAAGTCCAGTTTATAATCCTGGGTATCTCGTCTGAATTTGCTAACTTTCTTGACTTCCAATTCTTGTTTATATTTGGCTAGTTACAACCTGCTGCACATTGGGGATTTGCTGTTCTATGCTGGCCCTCCTTCTCTTCATGTGCCTCCGCTGCATCCCCCGCCTCACTCCCTCTTCAATCAGTAGCTCTGGAGGCTTGTCCTCCAGCTCCAGTACTGCTACAGCTAATGCTGGCATTGTGGTTCTGTAAGGGGTGTAGGGTGTGGGAGTGGTCCTTTTGTGCTGTGGAACAGCCCATTGGGTCCACCTGTGCTGATTTTGAGCACCTGTGGCATGTTTCTACACACCAGTATCCACTTAACACCTGATCCGCGATACTGGTGTTTCCGGCATTGTTTTCACTTTGTTACCGGCATGTCCATGCCAGTGGTTGCGTGTCTGTGCACCTCAGAATGTGCACTTACTTATGCCATGCCGGTCTCACAGGCACAGCTTTGGCGTGTCTCCGGAGATACCGGCAACAGTGTTGCTGAATGCGGTGGGTCCCTCGCGATGCCAGTGTTACCGGCATCACAACTCGGACTACACCGGACCAGAAAAAGGTGCCGGTACGGATTTACCGGCAACCCTATTTCTGGACCGGCAAGCTTGTAATGAGGACCAGTAGTTCTTAAAAGTTGTCAATACAATACATAACTGCTCATGAAGATATTTAAAGTGGATGATGATAAACTATACACAGTAGTTAGGTTATATACAAGATTGAAGTTAGGTAAGTTGGATAAAGTTCAAAAACATGTAAACCATGGTTTGGACACAAACAATGAGAGTATAGTGCATAGAGAGTTCTACAATCAAAAGAACACAACTATATAAAGTGTTAGCTTTCATACTTTACAAAATCAAAATCACAAAAAGAGGACTATATTTACTATCCAAAATACAAAAATGGCAGACACATCTTGCGTGTAACATACCACAGACAAACACAGAATTACAACAGTAACATCAACCAATTACAAACAACAAAACACACAGATCATATATATCCTATTCATAGAAATTACTAGCAAGTCAAACTATGAATAATTTCCCCGGAAACAGAGAAAGACTTCAGATATCATGGCTGGTTTAAAAACTGTGTGGCTGTTCGATGAAAGTTGGCTGTTTTGGTTAAAGGATTTCTGACAAACAAAATATAAACATGGACCTGGGATTGAGAGATTTTACAACTAAATGGTTTGGAATGCGGGAAATGCATTGGTTCCAGGTTTTTCCCAAACTGTTAAGTCTGAAAAGTACAGGGCAGCCAGACATCATACTAATTCATTGTGGAGGCAATGATTTGGGGAATGTATGAGGTGTGTCCCTTACTTTAATGATGAAACAAGATTTTGAAAAATGAATGGTACATTTTCCTCACAGAGTCTTTATCTTTTCCAATCTGACTCGGAGGCAGAAATGGACATGGACCACCAAAATTAATGGGAACATTGAAAAATCACAGAGAAATGTTAATAAAGTAGTTTCATCATTCATGAGAGACCACAAACAATAATGCATTTCAAACAACCACATACAATTCGACGTGACCAGTTTCTATAGACATGATGGAGTACACCTAACCGATGAAGGAAAGACAGTGTTCATTCATAACATCAAAACAGTACTGCAAATGTGCTAAAATACTACACCCAGTGTACCCCAAAACAGTCCTTTTAAGGACTACTTATCACATATAAATACACAAATACAATAAAACATGACTTCAATTTTTTTTAAATAATACCACCGTTTATGACTGCGGCTACAAATAGTTAGTCAAAGGGGAAGCTCACTTTGGGATTTATAATACAATAGAAGTTCAAAGATCAATACAGTAAAACACTGCTTGTGTACTTATTGTTGCATGCTCGGGGAGCACGGGAACGACACAGAGACGTATGACATTTGTGGTGGAATCTATGCCCTTGCCTGGGTGGGGCATCCTTTTATTTCCGCACACACGTGGGTCGTCACCTGACACTGGTGATGGCCCACGTCACAACATCTAAGTAAGGTGGATAAAGAAAGCACAATATAACACATGACTGTAAACTAGGTGAGGATACATAGGAACAATTACACAAGATGAAATAGCATGGGTGACAACACACAGGCTAAAATGCAGTGTATGGGCATTGTAAAGAACTCATGGTGACAACAGTAAAAACAGACACAAGTGATCACAGTTCAAGTGTGTTTATTAAACTGTAAGTGCAGGGTGGAAAAATGCCTAACCTAAACCTAAATCTAAGATGGGAGCAAGTGTTGCCAATTCCTTACATCTAATTACAGAAAGAGTGTGGGATAGGGTATTAAAAATAAAGAAGAACGTGTTCACAAATAATAGGTCAGAATGTGATTGCCTCAAGGTTTCCCTTCCCCATGTTTTTAGCATTGGCCAAGATGGGACTTTGGAGCACAGCACACACTTGAGCCTTCACAGCACGAGCTAACAGTTCCGTATAAGCTTTCAGGTTTTTGGATCGTTAAGTCTCTTTGTAATGAAAAGTCTAGTGCCTTCGAGGCCTGATGCTCTCAACAAACAAAACACTTTGGGTGATGGCTTCACCCCTGGTCGCATACCCCTCAGAAGTCATATTCAACAAATTAACAAGACAGTTCCTTTCTCAGTGAACTTTGGCTGATAACTTTCCACCCCTGGATCTCCCTCAGCAGGGCTCAGGGTTCAAGGGGTCACTTCCTTTCCCCCTGTCTTGTATTACTTCTTGCTTTTTACAAATCTTAATGTCTTTTTAAATAGGATTTCAGCCTTTGCCCCTGGTTGTTGGCTTCACTCTGCCGGGTTCACTTTCGCCGACTTTTGTTTTTCGGCTTCCCTCTGCCAGGTTCACTCTCGCCGACTTTTGTAGCACACTGTTCATTTACTAATCTTCACCATGTGGGATTTACTTCCCTTACCTTTCACAATTCTCTGCCGGTCAAAGACTTTTAATGGGACAGAGGATTTTACAAGACCACTGTATGACCACTTTGACTGTTCTTCACCTCTTTCCAAGGCCTTCTGGTTAAGGTAGTCTTTTCCATTGGGGATTTGCCCAGAGATTCCTGCGTGAGATTCCTACGTGAGCACCCACATAGTACCGGACTCCCGTGTATATGGTTTTCTCCCTCCTTCATTAATAGCATCCTTCTGCTTTTCAAAGTTCAACTTAAGCCTTTAGCTACTTTTCATTAAACACAGTTTGGTTTCTTATCCACTCTTCCCTCGACTCACCGGGTGTGATGAACTGCTTGGCTTTCTTTCGCCTCAGAGTCAAGGTTGCTACCACAGAGACAAGCGTCTCTCGCCAGCTTGCCAATCAGCAGAGGAGAGTCTTGTGTACTGTTGACATTCGATGCAATACGTGCTGGCTATTGTTCACAGAGTTATCATTCCCTCAGTGGAGGTTCCACAGGCTTTGGTCGGAAAGGACATGGTTGACTCGCTCCCTTTCTCCCTCTCGGTCTGCGCCGTCTTTCTCCTCCTCTTGAACAGCCGTGCTGAGTTAGCTCTTACATCATGCGGTCCTGTGCTGTTGTGCTCCACCTTTTATCCCTGTGGGGAAGGGAAAGGGCCTTCAGCTGTGTGTGATTCTCTTCAGTTGCCTGACTTTGCCTGACCCTGGTTTTGGGACACGTCAGGTAAATTGCTCTGGGGTTAGTCCATTGTCTTCCGTATTGTGCGAAAGTGTTCGTGTGGAAAAAGGGGGGCAGTGTTTTGGAATACCCAAAATGGTAGTATGGGGAAAAGGTGTTGACAGAAGGGGGATACCACGTCTGAGTTTGTACTTATAATGGTCAATCTAAGTCCTTGCATGTAGCAGCATTGGGATGCTTTAATATGGGCACTTTTGCCACTGGGCCGGTTCTCACTGACTGTGGAGTACAATGATTGCACTAGTGTAATTACTCAGTCTGTTCTATGATTTGTAATAATTTTTGGGGAATTTAAATTGTATTTTCATAATTTGCAACTTTTTCTGTTCATTTTTCTGTCTGTGTTTTCCACCTGCATACCCATATCTCTCTCTGGTATGTACAATTATTTATTTATGACCTTTGTTCATGTATATTACTTCGAACACTGCATAACTCATGTGATTTGTAATTTATTTTTAATTAATCATTGTTTTACTAATGTCCATGTTATGAAAATGACAGCCTTGATAAAGACAATGGGCCTCATTCCGAGTACGGCGCTAACCAATGGCGCTATTAACGCCTTGGTTGACGCCGTACCCGGACCGGCAGCGCCTTGGTGGATGGCAGAATCACCGCCCCATTCCAAGGTTGGCGGGCGGTAATTCCCCATTCACCAAGGCTCTTCCCCATTCCCAAATGAGCCCCCATGGGGCTCAATGGGAATGGGGAAGATGCAAATAACGGTGAGCGTTCATTACGGTCACCGTTATTGGCTTGGAGGCCCCTTTGCGCCCTCGACTTTAACACCTGCTCAAAGCAGGCGTTAAGGGCGAGGGCGCAGAGGGAACTCGGAGTATGGCGGTAAGGGAATACCGCCACCGGTCTCGTTACCGGTGGCCGCTATCCCTTACCGCCATACTCGGAATGAGGCCCAATGTGTGGAAACACGTGTAAGCTGTTTCAAGATTGATATGTCTAACTGACTGTTCTAAGAAACTTCAAGAATACAGATTAAACAATCAAATAATTATTTTGCATAATGCTTGTTACTAGTATACATCTTTTTGTGCTGATTGATTTTGCATTTTATTGGGTAATACCATTATACTAGGCTTGCAGCTGGCATACTGATTAACACGTTATTGTTGTTCAGCGCACTGGGAGTCCAGTTTACCCACATACTTAATTTGTTTTGAAAATAGTTTGCCCTTTAACTACCATTAACTGTAGGAGGTCTCTGAAAACAATATCATGTTTTCGTCCAAACAGTTCCTCAGAGTTGGTTTTTAAGACTTCTTGCGTTCTGAGATTAATTAGAGCCAACATGAGGTTGGACACCATGCTTACTTCATCTATCAGGAGCACTTTCATTTGTTTTAGAATTCTGCATAACTCAGTAGCAGCTTCTGCTGACAATTTGTAATATTCTAATTTGTTTTAGTGTTCTACGGGGGGAGTAGTAGTTGGTGTAAAGTTACACCATCTATGCTGTAGGCAGCTCAACCTGTGGGGGCTGTTACTACAACCGAAAGGTTGTTGTTTGTTAAGTTTTGTAGACATTTGCTGTGTATTTTATTTAAGAATTTTGTGCTTCATCACTTACATACAGGAGCAGAGGTTAATACTTTTTACAGCTATAGATTTTAGTTTCATGTTTAAAACCATGTTCAATTTCTTGAATGATTTCTAGATAAATGGTGAGTTGCTCATCATTTAGCTGAGATTCCAGAACTGACAAGTATTCCTCAGATTGTTTATATTGAGAGAGAATTGTTATAGTTTCCACTCATTCTGCGCGTGTGCAATTCCTTATGCTGGGATTTACCCCATTGCCTTTTGCTGTTCTTGAAAAATGTAGTTCCACAAGGTTTGTGATTTGCATTTTTTCCAATCTTTTATTGTTTCGAATTCATATAACAGGTGGTGCCGACACATGTTTCGACCTAACAGGTCTTTTTCTAGGCTACTGTTCATAATTATTGAATACATATGGATTGGATACATATTTGGTGCCAATGTGGTCCGAAGATCGGGCATTCACCATTCGTGATTGTGTTGATATCGTTTGACATTTGTGTTTGGACATATTATGCGTGGGTGATTTAATTCCCAGTGATCGTGATATATATACAGATTCTTAGTGATTTACAGATTGGTTCATACATTTTGCAGTGAAAAACAATTTTCAATATATAGTATTAGGTACATGTTTAGGGAGAGAAAAGAAGAGATTTCCGTATGTTTGGTTGGCAATGGTCCTAATTGGTTTAGAGTGTTTGGTAACGATTGAGTAATTGCAAGGGATCTCACCTGGTAGGTAATATAGAGGGATTGTCTTGGTTCCTGCTTGTTGCAGGCAGGTCAGGTAGTTACTGGGTAGTTGTAATAGCAAGGGCTCAGTCCGCCCAGTGCCTGGTTTAGAAGAGGTCAATACCTACGAATAAGGAATTATGGTAAACTATTGTGAATATTTCAGACCCAATGGCTGAGCTAAAAGGAATAGTTAAAGGACATGACTCCGTGGTTTAGTTCATGCATGGTATCAGTTGTTTCCATTGTGTGGCCACAACAGTGGTGATGTGCCCAGTTGGGATTCAGTTTTCGAGGTGATTATCATAATTAGGGCGCTGGTGCCCTGGGACCCTTCCCTCACTGGCCTGGAGCGGCTGCCGTGGGAAGGGCCTTAGTGCTTTTTGTGCCAAGGATGCATATAGTATACTTAGTGCTGACCCAGATTGTGATGGCCAGGATCTAGGTTTATGCTGTGTTAGGCTTTATTTGTGTGGGCTCTGATCACATGGGAGCGTCGGTGCGTGAATACATATGATATTACGCATAAGGCATTTTTGCACAGTGCCTGTTCTATTAATTGCAGGTTGGTCATGGTGTGCAGACGGCGATTCAGGTGAGTATTGGTGAGTAAAGTCATTGGTGCCCAATATCCATTCCTACAAGGTGCCCCAGGGGGGTGGCAAGTGTAGGAAGGGTCCCAAGTGCTTATAGCACTGCGCGTGGGTGTTTTGATCCGGTTGGTGTGCAAGGTTGCTTGTGTGTTCGTTTGTATTTAGTCGCGGTTCTTGGCCGGAGGTGCCGTGGGTGTCTGTATATCTACCTGTTTATATTGGTACATGGTATTTTCTACCTCAGTCATGGCTATTTCTGTTTCATTTAGAATGAGAGAGTCTCCAAGTGGGTCTTGGCTTCCTGTAACAGAAGGGTGACTGCCCTTAGGAGTTTCTTTGCCTAGTTGAAGTTCAATTTTTTCCTCGTGTTGGCGTTCATTGTCCAACATTTGTTTGTATTGTTTGAAATTGTCATTTGTTATACTGCTTTCATTTGCTTTAAAGGCAGCTTCAAATGAGTCGTAGTCACCTAATAATTATTTTTCTTTTCTCCAAGGGGTTGAAAAGTTGGAGTAGGGCCATGTAATACAGTTCTTTATGTTGTGGAGTTTTAAATGATAACTTTACATGATTAATTAGACTGGGTTTGGTTACATTCACTAGGCTTCCTTCACGAGTTGAAACTGAATGTTTGCCAATTGTCTCATTTAGTGTGACATTGTTTTTGTAGGTGTAGTTTTGGGCAATGTCATACAGACACATATTTTCCAAAGCAGTACTTCTGTTTGCATGGCATGTGTCAAGTAAATTGTTTTTTTAAAATGTCATGGCTGTTGGGATCTTTTGTGGCTATGTTTTTTTTATCTCTTGGTAGGATTTTCGTACTCTTTTTCGGGATGAAACTGAGCCAAGGTTCAGACAGACAATGTGCTCAGATTTGCCATATCAGGCTGTACCTGTTAAACAGTCTGCAACTTTGTAGGACCCGCATTCTCTATGGGAGAGCATTTTTATACTGAAGCTGTACAATTTCTGTGATAATCTTTTGTCAGATGATATGTCATCCCAGAGGTCCTTTAGCTCTGTATCTCAGCTGTGTGGTGCTTCTCAGGATTGATATTCTTTTCTCCAAAAGAAGTGTTCTACTTCTCGGAGCAGAAGGGTAGTTTTATTGCAGATAAAATGCAGCATGGCTGTGAATCGATGGTGAAACTACCTTGATACATTTACGGGGTCAAGAGAACAGTTCTCCTGGTGTTTTTATGTCTATTCCGTCTTTATTTTGGTTTGAAGCGCGTATAAGTCTTGCAAGTCATCCCATGCGTACTCTGCACAATTTAAAGTATCAACCATGTGGGTGGGCCTCGGTTCCTTAGCATGCAACGTACATTAGCGTGACATCAGAACGAGTATTCTTTTGTACCACACATGTTTGCCAAGAGATTTGTGATACTTGACTGCAAAACTTCATCTTTGTCTTTTATTTTTTTAAGCAGTTGGGTAGCGGATATGTTTAAAAAGTTAGAGCCTTTTTTAATGTGTGTGCAACTCCATAACATAGTGTGCTAGTTCACTTTCACTGAGGAGGTGGAATATGTATTCAACATTTTGCCTGAATCTGGGGTCTTCAGAATACATTCGTATAGAGCGATAGTCTGATGCACTCATTTGTGTGCCCCTTTCATCATATCTTCCTCCTTTTCCTGGAGGAAAGAGCAGAGGAAAAGAATGTGCTTCTACACTTTTTTTCCCATGTGCTCATTAGGGATCCTTTGGCTTGATGCATTTGATATGTTTCTAATGCATAATCAATTGTGTCTTTGGAGTGCAGTGGGTGAATGGTATACTGGTCTAAAATCCTGGCTTCTGTAACAGGATATACACGTTTAAATTGGTCCGTTTCTGGTGACTCTTGAATAATTTGGGTGGTTTCTCTTAAGTTTTCCTCTATGTTTATTTCTCTGTGGCCTTCATTGTTTTCTTTTAGATATTGTAGGGCTTGTCTAATCTTGTTTAAGTTGACTAGGTGTTGCCAAATTAGTTTGTCTTTTGTTGGCACACCATTAACTAGTACAATCAAAGATTGATCTCTTGGCCGTTGTAGTCCTAGAGTTTGAACATTTTCTTTTCGATCCAATGGTAAATATACTGCTTTGTACGGATGTCCTTTATTAACTAGGATGGAGGTAATTTGGCTTATTTTGGTTGAAGGGGTATTATAGCTTGAAATGGGAGCACTGTTTGTATTATAATCCTCTCGTACAGGTTGAGCTGTTGGAGAGCTTTTGGAAGTGGAAGATTTCTAAGTTATTAGTAATAGCACATAATGGCATTTGGCCATTATCCAGCTTTGTGTTGCAGTACATGCACACTCTTGAGGGGTTAGTTACTTTGTATGTACCTTCTGCTGTTAGATATGAAGCTAATTGGAACCATTGGGATTCTTCATTGTATTCAATTTTGTAAACTAGATCTATTATTTTTCTGCCCTTTTCATAAAACATTTTGTGGCAACAGACACATATTTGGTCTGGTATTTCAGCAGGTGTATTTTGAAACGTAGTCATTTCTTTATTAGGATGTTGGTGTTTATGAGGTTTTCGGAAATGTTTTGTGAAGTTACATAATTTTCTAAGTCACCCTGAGTTCCAAAATATTTACGTTTGATGTGTTCTATTTATTCAAGGAGTTCTTTGGTTGTTCCATGGAGGAGAATGTTATTTAAATGTTGCGGTTCTACAGCGGGACTTTTTGCATAGTATAGTCAATGCACAAGATTTTGTATAGTAGAATGGTGTGTCGCTAACATTTTGATTTGGTGGAATGTGCATTTGGAAGAAGTTCCTAAAATGCAGGCTCATGTATGTCCTCGCAGACCAGTGTGGGTGTGCACTGGGCAGGAGTCTATGGCTTGTAAAATTTTCATTTTATTTTAGCCTTTTACTTTTACATAGTGATTGAAGAATTGTCGTAAAGATTTAAAGCATTGTTGGCATACATCACAAATTGAGCTGCATGTCGATTTGTACACTGGATGGTTTGTTTGGGTGAAAGGAGCATTTTGTTCAAAGTTGGTTTGAGATTTTTTCTATAAGAGTTTCTCTTGCCATAATGGTTTGTTCCACCATTTCATACCCTCGACCACTATTGTCTAAGGCAATCGTTTTTGTTGTTCTTGTTTATAAGCTTCTTCATTGAAGTATGGTTCTGTGCTGCTTGTGTGAATCCATTCACTATCACAGAAGTTTGAAAAGATCTCTATAATGACGCTGTGCACGTTTAGAAGTACTTATTGCAATGTATTTATTAATTTAGTTAGTGGTTTCATTCTGTTTAAAATCAATATATACAATTTTCTCTTCCGTAGAAAAGTGTTGTAAATTAGAGCTTGCAGGATTACTCTCCTGCGGTAGTTTTTAAGGGAAGATCGTGACTTTTTAGATGTTTTTATAAGATTGTGAAGAACTCTACGGAGGAACATTTTTTGTAACATCATTTTTTTGGATTGCTTTACCGTGACTACCTTAACACTGGTAGACAGGAGATTGGGTCCATTAGTAGGTCTGCATTTCTTTGTACATCATTTTTTACTTTTTGTTTTTGCAAAAAGGGCCTTACCTTTTTTAGTCGTGGCTGGTTTCATTTTTTTGAGTGAGGTTACTAGCTCTTTTGTTTTCATGTTTTCTAAAAAGAGTTTTAGAGGTGGATGACTATGTGGTGTACTTTTAGTCTTATCTGCTCTTCTTTTTCTTTCTTTTCTATTGAGTTGCTGTTTAGTAGCGATGTTGTTGTGTCTGTTGGTAAAAGAGAAATGTTGCATTGGAAAATTATGCAATGTATATACATGTATGGTGCATGGCTGTGTGTGTGTGACTGTAGAGATGAATAGAGTGCTGTTTGATTGTGACGTGGTATATTAGGTGTGGTTGGGAAGAGTGTGAGAATACGAGTGTAGAGGAGTGATGATGTTGGGTTAGTGAGGAACCAAAGAACTAATGAAGGACTGGGTTTTTTTGTTTGGAGAGGCCCAGGACAGTGCCCAATGGAACTCGTACTGTCAAAAGAAAAAGAGTCCTAGCTCCTCTCGTGACCTCACCCTTAGGGATCCAAAAAGAGCTGTTCGGATGCCCTCCTTAGTTGCAACAAATTACACTTACAACCATCAGTGAAAAAAAATATATATATTGCTATGCTTTATTACAAAATTCATTACATATTAAAAGATTTTTTTTTTAAAACAGCATATCAACCACAATAATTCTCATGTGTGGAGCAACGGAGAAACACTTAAATGTAAATGAAAATTGAACATGAGTCAAGAAAGAAAACAGAAACCCTAAGATAGAACTAAAGGAGATCTGTGTCAACGTGAAGAAAAGTACCTGCACCTTTAGTAAGCAAGAAAACAGAAGCACAATTAATATAGCAAATGTTACTCTTTTGTGGTTGTTATTAACACTACAAACAAAGACATCCAATTGTATACTAAACAACACATAAAACATACAAAATATGAAACATTAGCATCTTAGGTCAAACCACAAATCTGATGTCTAAATATGAATCTCTTAAATTGATGATGAGATCCTATTATGAATTCTAAGTATACAGCAGCTCTTAATGCCTTGTTGAAACCATGACATCTTTCTCAAAGCCAAAGAAACCCGACATTTTTCATTCCCACAGTTCCTCAAAAGGGTTGTTAAAGGGAAATTCTTCAGGGGGGATGTACTGTAAACAACAATCGGAATTGTAATTACTGAGATAAATCACAGTATTGACAGTGTGACTTGATGCAAGGAAGGGGGGCCAGCTCTTTGAAGACGGCTCTTATCACTGTGTAGTGCCAACCTCTCTGCCAACTCAGTAATAGTAGCAGGGGTAACAGGAGAGTCTTGGTGTGCGGAAATTCTGCTCTCTGTGAATGCTACTTTTTCTGTATTTGGTCAATACATGTGGGTTCTTCTGCATCTGTAAAGCTCTTCTCCATCAGTTCCTCCAGTAGCCATTCTGAGTCGGTCTCCATCCTGTCGCACGCAACTGCTTCTAGGATTTTCAGGCATCAAGCAGGACCAGACATCTCCAAGCGTGCCGTAAAATACCAAAGCTCCTTCATCAGGGCCAAGCCCTCTTGTGTCAGTGAACCTCTGCTGAGTCACTAGCCTCGAGAGAATGGAGAGCCAGTTGGTGAGGAAGGCAGTGGTGGTGTGATGGAATATGTACAGTGAGTGTTCTGTTTTGAGTAAAAGAGTGTGTGTTGCAATGGTGGTGTGTAGATGAGAATAGAAGGAGTGTGAATGGTGGAATATAATGGGCTAGAGTGAAAGAAATGTTGGTTTTAAAAGGGTAGTCTGGGTTAATTTATATAGTGGAACTGTACTGCTATAATGACATACATATACCTGGCATATTAATGTACTTACTTTGTCAGATGCGAAGGGTATTCATTTTTCAGTTGTTGATTGAAGAGATGTGATTCTTTCCTTAATAGTAAAAGAAAGATAGTGAGGATATGTGGTAATGGTGAAGTACTGTTAGTAAGCAAGGTTCATATTAAAAAAGGACGGAGGAGTGGCGGACGGTTAAACATTGCTGCTTTTAGGAGCATTTTCATGAGATTTAGGATATGTGTATGTGCATTTGCAGAAGCTCTGTAACATTTTGTAAGAGAGGAAAAGTTGCTGGAAAAGAGTTGTAGTACACTTTTAAATGGCCGTTGGTGTGTGTAAGTTTAGTGTGTTAGGAGTTTATGCATACTTGCCAACATGATGCATTCTAATCCGTAGGTGTTTATGTAGTCCTAGGGCTTTTGTTTGCATTATGGGACTTGTAGTTACACTTTAACCATCATGAAAGTTTGAGTACAAGTCACAGAATGTAGAGAAAAAAGTAGGTCTGCATAAGCAGCTGAAGATTGGAATGGGTTATGTTAGGAAGTATACATGTTCTTTTAATATATTATACTGGCACACACTGAGTGCCAATTACAAATGGTGTACACATCTATTCTTTTTCTGCTTTTACTTTCTTTTATGAAAAAATGATACAGTGCTGCTGTAAATGCAGATAGGCATTTTTTTTTACTTTGATATAAAGGCTTCCAAAAAATATTTGGAAAAGCACAGCATTTCATATGTATATTTGATATACATGTTACAGTTTTGAATCTTGAAGTTCAGTCGTGTTTTTTTTCTTTGCATTCTGGGACTTGTAGTTTCAGTTTTATAATGGGCAAAGTCAATTGGAAGTGACAGAATGCAAATGAAAAAAGAAAGACTTAAGAAGCACCTATACATTGGAATGGGTTATGTTGGAAGGTATGTATGTGCTGCCAACATAATAAACTGTGAGACACTAAGTGCCACTTCAAAATGGTCTACGGGTCTATTTTATCCGGTTTCCCTTATTTTATGGAAAAGTGACACAGAGCTGCTGTACATGAACATATGCAGTGTTTAACTTTCATCAAAATGCTTCTAAAAAGACATATTTTGAAATGCAGTGCATTCTAATTGTTTGCTGCTTCATGTGAGTAGGTGATGAATGCTGCAATGCTTGGCATTTCCTAGAGTGGTTAAAAAAGAAGAATATGCTTATTGAGAAGCTTATTACAGGGTAAGTAGCAGGAACCCTCTATACATACATATATGTGAAAGCGTTAAAGAAAACATTTTTAAAATAAAAGCATACCTTTACTATGCTTTGTTAGATGCAGATCTTGTTGAATCTGGAAATAGAAATCTTGGGCAGTTGTGCAGTAGTTTTTGATGCAGATGTCTTGTGCTGTCACAGCACTGGGGGTGGCTTTTCAAACAAAGAGAAAAGAAAAGCTCAGAAGTGTTGCCCGCCCGGAAGTGGAGGCCCGGGGAAGGCTTTGCTTGCAACATGTATTGCAGTTTGCAAAAACACATGGAAACTTCACACACATATTTACAAACTGCAATGCCAATGCTGCAGTGAGGGGCGCGCGGGTTGCAGGGAGCTCACAGGACGGGGTGGTACTCTGTGAGGACAAGAAGGGAAAGGGAGTGGAAGAGCGTAGATGCGCAGGGTTGGCAAGGGACAGAGAGGTGGCAGGGGAGAAGGAGCATAGGGAACGAGATTGGGCGTAGCAGAAGATAGAAGCCGGTCAGTAGGTGGGGCTAACAAGGGCTAGATTGCAAGCCCAGTAGTAGAAATGTAGAGTAGAGGGATGGGTCGTGCTTAGAGAGATACAGGGTATTGTGCCAGTGTGGGATGTGGGCGAGGAGTGGATAAGGATTATATGCAGGTGGGTGGGCGAAAGAGTAAGGAGGAAGGGCCAGTAAGAGGCTACAGCAGTTGTCATGGTGACTGAGCACCATAGTGCGACGAGACTAGGTTTGGTGGAATGGTAAGTGAGAAGGGGGCGGATCTCATGTTGAATCTAGCTGCACTGACGGTGCAGGGGATGTAATACGGAATGGGAGGTGTACATTTAATTAATTTTAATTGAATGAATGTATATTGCGCAGGCCATGGACCCATAGGCTTACGGGGCCCAACAGGACACAACATGAAACAAAGGAGATCCGAAGGCATGAACAGGTAACCAAGTAAAGGGGCAGAGTCTAAATGTCCTTAGGAAAAGAGGAGTGTCTTCAATTTTTTTCAAAGACATCAGTAAATTCAACTTTGTTTGCACCATTTCATATTTTACAATGAAAGCATTTCTTGTGGAGTGGGCACGCCCGTTGCATCCCTGAGCCCGCCTCGCTCAGCATGATGAGGGTGTGGATTACCTGGATTCGCATGCACGGTGTTTGTGGAAGGGGTCACATGGTGAGCCTGTTGGGTGGTGACTAAATCTTAGGCCTCGAAGAGCACAGGTGCATGGTCTTCGCATGAAGATGAGTTGAATTTAATTTATCGATGAGATGTTTTGATAGGAGGGCCGTTTCAGGTAATAGAAAGAGTGACATGTAAAAAGGCCCCCCTGGAGCACGGCAGTAGCTGGCGCTTACACCTGGTCGCTGCAGAAACATGTCACAATCATTCATGTGCCGGGGGAGGTAACATCCGTTTTAAACATTGTCCTGAGAATGACACATCATTGTTCCCCTTGCAGTGCAGATCCCAAAAAGCAGAATACTGTCAGAATAATTGTTCTGTCGAACTTGCTCACTCCCCCTGCCCCACCCTCCTTCTACTTGAGACTACCTGCTCGTTGCTGCTATTTCCTATTTTTTTTAATACCACATTTCCTCAGTTGCTGGTGCTTTAACTGCATGAGATGTACTACCCTCCTCTCTCGTGTTTTCTCTCACTCTTGCTCTCTTTCTCTCCCTCTCTCTGTGTAGCAGTTTCAAATCCCTGTGCTTGTCTGCTCCCTTAGCAGGCTTTCCCCTCCCCCTAACCTTCCCAGGTGACCTCTCTCCTTTTTACTATGCACTTTACGTTGTACACTTGGCATTACTTCCCCTGCCCTCTCCCTGCTTTTCCCTTTCTGGAAACCATCCCATTGTTCCTGTTTTTGTTCTCCATCACTTCCTTCCGTTTTTCTCCCCCCCCTTACTTTAGCACTCGGACCTCTGTCTGCTTTCCCATCAAAAAGCCACTCAAAGTTCAAAATCTGGACCTGAATGGGACAGGCCCCTCCCCTGTCCCCTTGTTCTTTTCCAGGTCGTTCTCTGAGGTGTTAAATTCTCATCAACAATGCATTGAAAATCGTAGAAAATGTGACCTAATTGCCAGCCTTATTACTTGGCTGGCAGATTCCTTGTGCAGCCGGTAATTGCGGGATGTATGCATGTGCCAGTAATTCAGTAATGATGGGAATTGTGGTCATTCTATTTCATGTGAGTGATGATTCATGTAAGCTGCGCATCCGCTCTGCTCTCCCTGGTTTGGGCGGCTGGCGGCATCTTTCTTCTGGCGCTACTCGCTGCTCTCTGCCACCCTTTAGTGGACTGCTCTACAGGACACACACGCCCCAGGGTGATAGTCCACGGGAGATAAAAATACCTAGCCATTGGTCACACTGAGTCCCTGATGAGAGTGAGTCTGTGAATATGCGGTGCCCTTAAAGATACAGGCCATTAATAATATCGAGCTTCTGAAAATACCGATAGGGAGCTATTAATAATTATGAGACATTAATGATACTTAGCCACTTATGAAACGTAGTCTGAGAATACTGAGCCACTGATTATAGTGAGCCAATGAGGGTGAGGCACTGATGATTCTATGCCACTAATTATACTATTCCATTGATAATAATGCAACACTGACCACACTGAGATACTGAAAATCCCAAGCTAGTGATAGCAGTGTGCCACTGATACTAATATGGATCTATGACATGTGTGCCATCTCATTGCAAACCAACTCACAGTAGCCATCTCATTGCAGCCCGACTCACAGTAGCCATCTCATTGCAGCCCAACTCACAGCAGCCATCTCTTTGCAAACAAACTCACAACAGCCATCTCATTGCAGCCCGACTCACAGTAGCCATCTCATTGCAGCCCAACTCACAGCAGCCATCTCTTTGCAAACCAACTCACAGTAGCCATCTCATTGCAGCCCGACTCACAGTAGCCATCTCATTGCAGCCCAACTCACAGCAGCCATCTCTTTGCAAACAAACTCACAACAGCCATCTCATTGCAGCCCAACTCACAGCAGCCATTTCTTTGCAAACAAACTCACAACAGCCATCTCATTGCAGCCCAACTCACAGCAGCCATCTCTTTGCAAACAAACTCACAACAGCCATCTCATTGCAGCCCAACTCACAGCAGCCATCTCATTGCAGCGAATCTCACAGCAGCCATCTCATTGAAACCCAACTCACAGCAGCAATCTCATTGCAGCGAAACTCACAGCAGCCATCTCTTTGCAAACCAACTCACAGTAGCCATCTCATTGCAGCCCAACTCACAGTAGCCATCTCATTGCAGCCCAACTCACAGTAGCCATCTCATTGCAGCCCAACTCACAGCAGCCATCTCTTTGCAAACAAACTCACAGCAGCCATCTCATTGCAAACCAACTCACAGTAGCCATCTCATTGCAGCCCAACTCACAGTAGCCATCTGTTCTGACTTGAGTGTCGTGTAGACCGTTGAAACCTCCTCACCTCAAGTGACGCACAGGGGAACTAAAAGAAACCCGCTGTGCGACCTTTGGGGCCACAGGTGGGAGATGTTACTTCCCGGATCAACGGAACCTCTGGAACACCGATGCTGCTGTCAAAAAGAACGAGGTTAAGTACCAGGCAATTACAATATATATCACATTAACCAAAGGATCTGAATAGTCTTACCTATCTGGTGTTAGTAAAACCCAGGAAACCTAGAAGGGAGGTTCGAGACTCAGATGAGGCGGTCCCATGAACAGTAGAACCGCAGAATAGCGTGGATGCAGGATAAGCCACCTGTAGGACTGAAGGTGTGACTTGAATCCCAAGAGGGAAATGGCGTAGGAGTTCAACAAGGTACCAAGGGATAATCCAAAGGCAAGTCAGGGTCGTGTCCAAAATCCAGCAACAGTTAAACAGTTCCAAGCAAAGGTACAAAGGAGTATCCGAAGGGGTCCAAGATAGAGTTCCGAGGTCAAGGTAAACAGTAGAGCAAAAACGTAACGCCAAACAGGGTCTGAAGACAGCTGAGAAGCAATGAGTGTTCCGTGTCTCGAGCCTTATATACTTTGCGTTTCTGGGTCATGTGACGTTTCTGGGTCATGTGACGTCCACCAAGGTCACGTGAGGAACGCCACTCTGGATCACGTGATCGGCGTGGAGATGTAACGCCGCCCCTTCTGCTGTATGTTCTCCATGGCAACTGCCAGTGCAGGAAGGGTTGCAATCGAACTCGTACACCATACCTGGTACGGAGCTTTCGGTCCTTTGGGTTAACCGAATCACATGAGCCTCGAACCCTGGAGGGAGGTGTTGGGGAAATGTGAGCAGTGTTCTGGTGTGCATTGGATCGGTGTGCAGAGGATCGCCTAACACCATCTCATTGCAGCCCAACTCACAGCAGCCATCTCTTTGCAAACAAACTCACAACAGCCATCTCATTGCAGCCCAACTCACAGCAGCCATCTCATTGCAGCGAATCTCACAGCAGCCATCTCATTGAAACCCAACTCACAGCAGCAATCTCATTGCAGCGAAACTCACAGCAGCCATCTCATTGCAATCCAACTCACAGCAGCCATCTCATTGCAGACCAACTTACAGCAGCCATCCCATTGTAGCCCAACTCACAGCAGCAATCTCATTGCATCGAAACTCACAGCAGCCACCCCATTGCAATCCAACTCACAGCAGCCATCTCATTGCAGCCCAACTCACTGCAGCCATCTCATTGCAGCCTTACTCACTGCAGCCATCTCATTGCAGCCCAACTCACTGCAGCCATCTCATTGCAGCCCAACTCACAGCAGCCATCTCATTGCAGCCCAACTCACAGCAGCCATCTCATTGCGGCGAAACGCACAGCAGCCATCTCATTGCAAACCAACTCACATCAGCCATCTCATTGCAATTCAACTCACAGCAGCCATCTCAATGCAGCCCAACTCACAGCAGCCATCTCATTGCAGCGAAACTCACAGCAGCCATCTCATTGCAAACTAACTCACAGCAGCGATCTCATTGAAACCGAATTCACAGCAGCCATCTCAATGCAGCCCACCTCACAGCAGCCATCTCATTGCAGCGAAACTCACAGCAGCTATCTCATTGCAAACTAACTCACAGCAGCCATCTCATTGAAACCGAATTCACAGCAGCCATCTCATTGCAGCCCAACTCACAGCAGCCATCTCATTGCAGCCCAACTCACTGCAGCCATCTCATTGAAAGCCAACTCACAGCAGCCATCTCATTGAAAGCCAACTCACAGCAGTGAAATGGATGGACACACATAAGTATTGGATAAAGCGGGGCCATTGATTACAATGCGCCAGTAATGATACCAAGTGAGTGATTATTTGGAGCTACTGATGGGCCTTATTCTGAGCTGCTGCTGAAGGCTGTACTGAAACAACCTTGATCAATATCCTGCTGCACTTAAGACGTTGGATGGGCCACTAGTGAGTAACGGCCTATGGTACAAGGCTAGGCGTGGACTCTGAATGTGCTGCTCAATGAAGACATCTTATGTTGATTGGGAGAACATGAACCATTGAGTTCTAACAGGAGAGTGCAGTAGGGTGAGCATCTTTCTAGAAATGGGCGTATGCTCTTCAGATTGCCCTCTGAATTCCAAGCAGGGCTCGCTCATCCGTTCATCCTTCCCTGGTTGATAAAATGAACATTATTCAGGTGGGTGGCGAAAGATGTTTCAATCTGTCGTGTCCACTATATGAATGGTCACAGTACTATTTTATTTACATCAGCTGAGGTGCTTTCATGCCAGCTGTGGGGCAATGCCTTGTTAATGCGGGTTTGACTTGTGAGCTATTTTCTCTAGGCTTTTCTTGCCTTATTTTAAAACTTGACACACCCTCATATGCTATGCAAATTTGCAATACCGGTTCTTAGATATCTTATTTCTAATTTGTGTTTAAAAATCAGCATTTTTCTCAGCTCTTCGTGCTATATCTTCATGCCCTGACAAACATTAACTAAAATCCTACACTTAATTGTAATCATTCACGAAGCATTTTATTTCTGTCTTATGTATGATGTATTTATTGATTACAAATATTATTTCAATTGTGTATTCGAAACCAGGTTGGGAGGTCGGATTTGCATCAACGTGGCTGTGTTTTGCCGGCTTTTTGTAAAATGATTTTAAGGAAAAATGACATGTTTTGTATGATTTTGCAACCACGCTGTCACAGGCTCTGTGAAAGCAAGACACAGCAGAGTCTCACTGTCACTGTGAAAATGGCTAACTGAGAAATGTGAATGTTGCTAATATTGATCTTAAAAACATGGATGGAATGCCGACTGTATGTCCGAGCAGAGCTGTGATGTGAGGCTGGCCCGGCAGTCATACATGAAGAAGTAAACTGCAGGGCACTAAGTCTGACAGAATCCTAAAAGCATTCTTCTCATCTTTTCTGATAGCTTGGTCTCACCAGCCACTGGGCCCTGGACCAATGTCCCTAATGCCCTCGACTGATCTGGTTCTGACTAGACCACTAGAAGGTGATAGCAGACACATGTGTCACCTTCTGCTACCGGAAGTACAGTAGCGAAGGACTGGCGGATTGGAAGAAGTAGGGGAGGACTAATGACTTTAGGTAACGATTGGCTCGTCACTCGGCACATGACCATATACATATGAAGATGTAAGTGTTGAAGAGCTTGAGTCTATCCCAAGCTGTCCAGTTCAATTTGGAGTAGATCAAACTGACATCCAGGGCTAACTTCTGCATAGTCTGTGTAGGAATGAGCTAAAGTGGGTTATCCTCGCTGTATAATATCACCTTATAGAACGAGGGAGCGATCATTACCTCAGCACAATGAATTGTCCCCAAATTATAGCCTGAGGAAAATGTAAGGGAAGGGCCATTACCCCAAGCGATAATGAAGGCTATATTGTTTTAATGGAAATATCGGTTTTGGAGTTGTGGTGCTGAAGTATAAAATGTAATCTTAATAGTGAGTAAAGTTAATTGACAACACTTCTTAGTACATTAATTGTGGTTTTATATTGTAATAGTTACAAAAAATGTTATGCATTTCAGCCCGTGCAAGGTTATCAATATATGTAAAACACTTAGCTATTTTTCTGTACTCAATTCATCAGTGTTAGGTTGCCCTCTGCTGTCCAAATGGAAAAGTGCACCTCTGTGAGCATGGTTTTACATGGCCACCTTCACTTTCCACTATCGGAAACATTTGGAATAATTTCAAGTTACTTCTTTACACCCCCACTTCTCTTCACACAGTGGACAGCAGTTCCAGTGTCAATGAGCACTTAATTACTCGCTCAACGTTGCAGTCTCTAAAGAGCAAAACGCTGTAGGACGAATGCCTCATCACAAGCTAAAACTGAAAGTAGGTGCTGTCATTATGCTACTACTCAATCTTATGGTATCACAGGGACTCTGCAATGGAACAAGGTTTACAATTATGCATCTACAAAGACACATTATAGAGGCATGTGTAATCTGTAGTGCTTAGATACTGTTCTTATACTGCGCATACCTCTCATTCCATCTGATACAAATGTGCCTTTCAAAGTCAAAAGAACACAGTTAGCTATACGTTTGACCTTTTCAATGACCATTAATGAATCACCGGAACCTATGCCCCCTTCCTGGAAGTGATCAGTGGTAATTCTGATATTTAAGAAGGAATACAGATATTGACCTTTAAGATCTGCTAGGACAGTGTATGTTATGCTGGGAATGGCTACTAATTACTATACTAACAACATGTGTCTTAAGGCTTTTTCAGCCCTACACGTGATCCTCAGACACCTTTAATTCTGTGGTGATGAAACTTGTCATCCCAATGTACATGCCTGTGCACATGCATGTTTGATGTGAGTAGTCACATCCACTACATGTCAACCTCGTCCCACCCTTCACACGCCTCCATCACATCTCTCACAACCACAATAAAGTCCTACACCCCAGTGTTCCTCTGAAATCAACATTATCTTTCAGACACTCAAGTAGAAGATCCTTACCCTAGCCTGACTATTTCCTCTGCACTCAAACCTAGTTCCAGGGATTCAGTTGTGTGGTAAGAGCCGGCTGCGGGCATGGGCTGCATGGTTCATGGGCAACATTATGGAAAGAATGCCATCGCCTAGCTCCAGGTCCAGACTCATGTTGATTCTAAGTAGTCCACTTGGATGGCAGGAGGGTCTTCATCAGATGTATCACCCAGTGGCTTCAAGAGCAAGGAGCTTCCCATAATAATCGATTACCCACGTCACTTGCATTTTTAATCAACTTTGTTCACTCTCAGGAGGGCAGTATGATCGGGCCGTGATCACACTGCCTTCCCGGGCCATCACAGTAAATTACGTTGTTTGGAAATACAAGTTAAACTTTCCATTTGGTTCTTTGGTTTTTTACCAGGACATCTTCTCCAATCTGCACCAGTGGCATGCTAGCTCTCCGCCTTCTGCTCTCCTCCTTGTTGCACTCTACTTGGAACTTGGCAACTTCTTCTGCGCCAGACTCTGGGACCACCCAGTCTGGGAGGATCAGTATTATTGTCCCAGGGTTTTGGCCTGGAAGGAGAATAGCAGGGGCACCCCTATGAAAGAGTGCGGTGTCGTTCAGTATTCTCTCAAAAGGTGACCACCACTATCCTCATCACTTTGTTGAATGTGGCATGAACCTATTTCCGCTCCCTTTAGCTTCCGACCAACGTGGGGTGATTAGTTGGTGATGAACGTTCAAGATATCTAGGACTTGTCTGAATTCTTTCCCTTGAAATGGGGAACCATTGTCAGTTTTCATGATAGTGGGCCACTTGTGAGTCATGAACATCTTCTCTAATTTTGGTATTTCCTAAATCGCTGCAATATAGGCCCCAGTCTGTAGGGCCTACAGACCCAAGCTACTATTCACTGATGATGCACAATGAGGCCAAAACATGTCTGGGGGTGCTTGTGGTCTTTTGAACAAAGGATGTGACCTGGCAGTTTGGGCTGGACTGCCCCTTTTGGGGTGGGACCAAGCCTGATTTGCATATGGCATTTCTTCTGTTTGTAATGGCTTGGCAGACTGAAGAATGATGGCCTGAGGTGTGGGGGGTTGCCCAGAGCAATGCCAGAGGTTAAGATTAATTTAAAATCTTCCATCCATCACCTCTTTTGTTTTGCTGTAGTCACACTAAGAAGCAAGCAAAGGCTGGCAAAGGTTAACCAGTGCCCATGGTACGCTGGCCGTACATGCAAGAACGGCATAGTTTTGAAATACTATTTACGGTCATGGGCATACGTCAAGAAAAAAGCAGGTTATCCTAACATTACATTTCCTGTATGTAAGGTGTGCCTATAGTCCCAGAGATATGAGCCCCCAAAAAGCTCTTTGATATATACCTTTGAAGTCAGAATACCGGATCCAAAATGAGTGAGGGATCGAACAGGTCCGACAATACCTGACATTTTTGGGAAATGTATACATAGCAAAGATCTACAGGCTTCGTGAAGTTCATTTGGAATGTTCCTTACAACCGTCATCGGAAACAATGCATCAGAATCCCATAACATCTGGATTCAGTGCACTTTGTTCATAATGGCGGGTCAATTCAAATCCCTCTGAGCTGAACTCTGCCGCTACCAGGCAGTGTCTCCTTGTGTGTGCAGTGGGGGAACGGCATAGAGAGGCATTGGTGGGGTCCATTAAAGACTCAACGGGGCACAGTCATGAATTACTGAAGTAATCAAAGAAACAAAAAAAGAAAGGAAAGAGAAAATGAAAGGGAGAAGAGAGGAAGGAAGGAAGAGAAGAAAACAAAGAGAAAAAAGATGGATCAAAGTAGCGAAAGAATGAGAGACATCAAAAAGAGGAGAAAAGAAAGAAAGGATAGGAAGAAGCAAAGGCAGATGTAAAGATGGTCAAAATATCATTGCAATTTAACATCATTTATGCCATACAGGTGAACCTTAATTTCAGATATCATATTGCTTCAAGTTGATAAGTTTTTCCTGTACTAAAGTTTATTACTGGTACTTTGTAAGAGTTGCCATTGCTGCGTAGGGTTGTGCAAAATGCCTGCAGAGTCCAATCAATTATTGACCATTTATAAGCCATGATGTTAAAGAGGTTGAAGTGAGTGGAAGCAGAGTTCCACTACTTTTCGTTTTTACTGTTATAAGTTTCACTACTTTTTACAACCATTTTCACTATTCCGGAACTGTTCTTTTTGAAGTGAAAGCACAATTTTCCATTTTACCACCCAATCGCAGTTCCAGCTAATATGAAATCTAATTGAGCGTACAAGTCTGGGTGACATCTCAGCCTAGATGTACTCTCGCTGGTTTCATAATAGCCAGGGGATCAGGGAGTAGGTCCTTATAATCCTACTCTGCTCACACCTCATCTGCCTGTGATTTGTGGAAAATATTATTTATTTATTTAATGTATTTCTCACGCGCTGGAGACAAAGGCCCTGAGGCATAGGGGCGCCGAACATGACAGACAACAAAGAACAAAAAAACAAAAAACTGTGATAGGTGGTAAGGGTGGACCGACTCGGTTGTAACATGCATCCTAGGGGGATTTATTCAAAAAGAACAGTTTTCAGCTTTCGTTTGAAAATGTCGAATTGTTATCTCAGCTTAAAAGCTTATGGTCCAGGCTATTCACCCGGGCTACTATTTTATTATCCGGTGGCATATGTCCCTTCATGTCTCTGGACAAGTGTGCAGTTGTAGTAGCACCAATAGTGACTATTCGCTTGGACAGTTGTAATGCACGCTTGAGGTTACTTCAGTGAAACTTATTAGCAGACTCCAGGTGGCTCAACACTGATTGGTTTCTGGACCTAGTAAAAGGGATCATGTCCAAGCTGCTAGCAGGAACCTGGTGTGGCTTCCAGCAGAGCAGTGGATGCAACTTCACGTTCTCTGTGTCATCTTCAAATGCATCCATGGAGCTGTTCCTGCCTTCCTCAAGGATATCATGCGTCATATCCCAGGCAGGTACCTTGGCCATGCTTTTTGTCCCCCCAAACTTTCGTGGCACACCATTTTGTCCCCATTCATTTGGCAGGGGCACCTTTCCCTTTAGATGTCCTATCCCCCCCAACATTTTCAGCAACGTTACTCCACTGACCTTGGCCAATGGAGAGCACACACTATACATTCCGGAGACTCTTGTCAGACAAGGGAAGATAAAAAGGAGTGGCCCAGGCTTTAGAATAAGTGACCTCATTCTATTCATGACAGGACAGGGTTTTCTAGTGTCAGGCCCTCTGCTACAGAAGCAGGTGTTCAGGCAGGTGCTGAGTTTGGGTTCTAGCAGAGTTAAGAATAGAGGGAACCTTTCCGTTCACCCTTTCAAGTCAATTAGCTTTCAACCAGCATGGCTGCAACCTCTTGAACCATCTGTTGCACATGTCTCCTCTCATGCCTACCCTGTCCCCCGCTGGGGACACATTTCCACTTCTTCTTTATGGTGCACTGCCACCACTCGACGTCACCCCAGGCAGTAGGAAAGATGGCCGCCTCCAGGAAACAAGTGCATCTCTTATTTTTGCGGCTAATTCATTAATGTTTACAAGTTTGTTTGTTGACGTTCTCCAGTGTGCATCTGGTCATCCATGAGAGTGCCACTTGCACATGTTTAGCGGAATGACATCAGGATGCAAAGGGAGACATGAAGCGGCGCATGTTCATTATTTTTGCAGAGTGGTTTGTCTCCTTTCAATGTTTTGTTTTAGGACAGACAGTGCGACCTCACACATGGTTTACAAGCCAAAGAAGACTCGGAATTAATCTTAGACTGTATCAGACTTTCTTTAACTCCCCGTTCACTTCTAACTCGAGGTTGACTGGCCTCTAATGGACCAGTGATTTAATTTATGAATCAATGAGTTAATGATTTTATATAGAATAGCTTTGCAAATGTAATTGCCTCAAGGCACTGCCTGGTAGATGATGTAAGTGTTGCTGTGTTATTGTGTTTTATACCATACTCCACGGTCATTTATATCGTTTTTTGGAGCTAGGGGTTTTGAAAAGGAGGGGGGCTGGGTTTGATTAGTGGGGTTAGACGGAAATGCAACATAACATTTGCTGTTGTGTTGATGCATTCAGAGTGGAAGTACCTAGGTACTCTGTATGAGTCTGTTTCTGGTTGGTTTGTGTCCAGAGCACATGAGGCATCTGTATGCAGAGTCGCCCTGTCTGCCTGCATTGGCATAACACAAAATGCAACCCCTTCCTGCGAGCCATGCGAAGCGATCCCCCTGAAATCTTTGAAAAAGCACAAGCCACACCACAGACACCTGGGTCAGTCTGTGCCACCGCACGTGCACCACGCCATGATGATCATGCTGCAGCAGGGGTTTGCCACATGCTGCAATAGTACATCGATGCAGGTGTGCCCTTGAATCAAACTGTACAGCAATGGAAGCACATTTTGGTGCGTTGGGGACGTGGGCATCTCCATAGGGGCCGTTGGTGTCTTAAACTATTCAAGGTCAGTGGATGCAGGTGAATATTTATTTTCTAGGGGGCATTAACATCTCCCATGAATTAGCCCAGAGCGTAATGGGGAAGACTCCCAGAGAACTTTCAAAATAATGTGCTGAATTAAAATAGTGCATTTTACAGCACAATATCACAATCACTTTGAAACAGTATTTTCTTATTGTATAAGCTCCTAACAAGCAAACAATAAATAAATACGTAATAAATAGGGGGCATGTCATATATTTTGAAATAGGTTCTCTTGAATAACACATGAACAAATGCAGTAGATGTCATGTCACCCAAAGTACATAGGAACATTTTGTAACATTTTCATGAAGCCCGTGCCCACAACATTTGCCGGCATACCCAGTCTACATTTTTCTCTGTATTCTACGATTTGTAGTTCTACAGTTAACATGGAAAAAACAGTGTTACTCTAAATAAAATATTTTATTTTATTTTGTATTGATTATATTGAAACCCTAACTCAAAAGCAGTAGAGCACTTTACAGCAGGAGTGTGCCAGCACTGAGCTTGTCATGTTACACAGTAGCACAGTGCTGTCAGTACTGCTGGTGGAGGAAGAGAGGGATATTTAGGGCCTCATTACGCGGATGGCGGTAAGGGATTACCGGTACCGGTAAGGTTACCGGTAATCCCTTACCGCCTTACTACGAGGTCCCTTTGCGGGTCCCTACCTTAATGGCTGGTTTTACCAGCCGTTAAGGACGGGACCGCAAAGGGACCTTGGAGGTAATTACCGTACCGCAATTTGCAGTACCGTAATTACCGCCTTCCCCATTCCCATTGAGCCCTATGGGGCAAAAATGGGAATGGGGAAGGGCCAATGGTCCAATGGTGAATAGGGAATTACCGCCCCGCCAACCTTGGAATGGGGCGGTAATTCCGCCATCCACCATGGTGGAATCGGTAAATTACTGATGGCAACCATGACGCTAATAGCGCCATGGTTACCACCTTCCGTGTAATGAGGCCCTTGGTCATCTTGTAGGTATTGTTGAAAGAGCTGTGTTTTTCGAATTTTGTGGAGCTGGAGGATGGCAGGGGCATTTCAAACCTCTGGGGGAATTGAGTTCCAGATGGTCGGGCATGGCAGGATAAGGTCTGCTTGAAAGTCCTATGGGCTAACTTACATAACAGCATATTGATAATTTTGCTACGTACAGTGAAAGAGCCTCCAGAGGAGTGGTGTTTAGCCTTCAAGTACATTGGTGTGCTGTTCGAGACTGCTTTGTAAGTGATGCTTGCAGTTTTGACTATATATCCTGCCAGGGCAGCCAGTGAAGCTTGCGCAGCGATATGGCAAATTTGTGGGCATCCTTAATGAAGCAGGCTGAGACGTGGTTAGGAGGCAGTGAAGCAGGCATTTAACCCATCAATGTATAAGATCACAAGGGCTTGAACCACCACGCTGAATCTTGCAGGAGTGAAGTGTTTGATTTGGCTAAGTGTAGAGATCTGTCGCCATGCGGTTTGCAACTTTTTGACTCTGTGCATTTGGAAGGAAAGTGGGTTTATGTGTTAATTGGGGCCGCAAGTGAAGAACCCAATGGGCATTTGAAACATCTGGCATAGCCTTGCCAATGTCCTGGTAGTGGTGATCCTTGTGGTGGAGTGATGGCAAGGAGAAACCGTGAAGCACCACAGACTGGGCTAGTATCCCTGGCCACAGACAGTGTGCACCATCTGATACTAAATCACAGTGGACTAAATCACATTTGATTAAATGAGAAAAACAGGGAAGACATCCCATGTAAAAGTATATTTTGCATGAATACCGTCTGATAGTGAACGTTGGCCTTAGCACATTTGCATCGCACTGTAAATCGCATTTGAATGAACCTGAAATAGGCTGACTACTCCACCATTTTAAGTTATCCACCATTTTGATTAACTCCTGTTTTCTGTCCCATGTTAGAATTTGTGTTTTCGGTTCCAGCAGAGAAAAATGAACCTTGTACTGTGTCAACGTAGATAAACATGCTGAAGCTGCTAAGGTGGATTATTTGTCCTGCACTAAGGAAACCTTGGAGTTAATCAAGAGCCGTGCTAATCGGTAATTTAGATGCCATCTGTACCAACAGTGTCTTCCTCGTTCAAGTAGCGAAACAGAATGATGAATAGCTGAACATGTGCTTTTGCAGAAATCTATGTTTTCGCACCTTGAAACTAAGCTGACTTTAAACTTAAGAATAAATGGTAGACAAATATAAGTAAATGATATAAGGACTGTTAGCTTTGTGTCCAGTGTTTGAAAAACATATGAAGTGTTTAACAGAAAACAAACAGCTATTCAAGAATGTTTTAACATGTATTAGTTATGTGGAAAGGCTAAGTACCCTAGGTAAATGCGTTACACGAAGAGGTGCTGGACGATGTGTCTGGGATTGTGAGAAAAATATATAAATACTCATGTTTTTGAAATGACCAGCACTCTCTCATCTCATGGTGTCTGCTTGTACACATTGTGGGGTGTTGAGAGCCAGACAGCTGTTCTGCTAAAATAAAGTGTACTTGTATCTCAGTACTCGTGACTGGCGTATTTCTATTATGTGGTATTAAGCCTCAATATTCTTTTAATCTTTCACCCAGAGCAGAGAACTGTAGGAACTATGTGACTACAGAGCGAAATACACACAGGCATTACCTCTAAGTAGCCAGAAGTATGATTAATTGCAGTGGAGTAAGATAACAGTAGCAGACATCCAGGAGTACACATCAGTGGGGATGAAAGCACAGACATTTTCTTTTGTTCAGTGGGTGCTTCGGAGCAGCTCACAATACGACATCCAGACGTAAAGTCATGGTGGGCACATCACAGTGTGAAATGACCCACAGCAAACAATAGTGGGCATCCAGGAGCTATGTCAGGATGGGTCGCGAAACAACTATATTGTGTGGTGGATTTCTAAAAGGTAATGATTTAATTCCTAAAGGCAAGGTATTCAGAGGCTTTGTGTGACATCGGGCGTCGGTTACAGCAATGTCTGCCTTAGATGAGCTACAGCATGTTCAGTGAATTTGACTGAGGTTTGTGTCAAATAAGAGCTGTGTGTGGCCAGTAGCAAAGTGAAGATTTTTGTTTTTGTGGTACAGACAGGCCATCTGTTAGCATATTTGCGGACCGTATAGAGCAGGGGTATCCAACCATTATGTTTGCAAGATCTACTTGTAGTTAAGGGCCAGTAATCAAGAGCTACCATCGAGAACATTTAGGGTCAGGGAATTTGTACCCATATTTTCTTGGCTGTTTATTTTCACTTTATACAGCAAGGACAAACACATGCATTCACAGTTATATCAAGAGGTTCAAATGCATCTTTAATTAATTATATTTTATTATAGCTGTCTCATAAAAATACTATCAGAATGTCAGAAACGGGTCGGGACATTCAATGTGAGGTGACAATGGATGCTGTCCACCAGCGCTCTGTAATCTGGTGTGTAGCTTGAAACAGCAAATCAGATGGAGTCACTCAAATTCTCATCTGTCAGACAGTTGCAAAAGTTTGATTTGAGGAAGTTCATATCTGAAAAGGCAGCTTCACGGAGGTAGGTCGAACTAAATAGATAGTCACTTTTAATGCTGCTGTGCAAATGTATTGTACTCCTTGTAATCGACAAGGCTCCAGAAATTGGTGTGGGATTGTTGACACATTTGTCTCTGGACACAAGGCCCTGTTGCTGTGGGAGAAACAAGGCCCATGAGGGATCTGTTCTAAAAGATTGAACAGAGCCCTCATAGTCCACAATGTTTCTACAACAGGGACAGCACTGGTGCCTCAGTCAAAAACACTGCTAACCAGGCACGGTTCCAAGTAATTTCATCGACAGTTATTAGTTAATGGTAATTTACTAAAAAGTAAGTACGTCAATATTTTACTTCAAATCTTTTTTTCTTTTTTTGGGGGTCCCATGCCCCACTTACCCTTCATTACTACCCATCTTCTAAACCCGCTCGACCCCTGTTTTTACCCCTTAATCCTTAAATACTCATATTTTGTAAAGTATTTTAGAATAATTATTTCGTAGTAAATTACCATAAAGTAATTACTGCCGATGAATAAACGGGATACCCCATGCTCTGCACAAAAGACCCTTCTTCTGTGAGAGAAATGAGGCACATGAAGGCTCTGTTCTACTACAATGAACAGAGCCCTCATGATCCTCATTTTTTCTACAGCAGGGATGGCGGCACTGGTGCCCCAGGCACAAGCACTGCCAAATAGGCTCTGCACAAAAGGCCCTCCTGCTGTGGAAGAAACAAGGCCCATGAGGGCTCTATTCTGGTACTGAGTAAATAAATCAATTACTAATAATCAATGTAAAAAAAGACTGATTTAGAAAGACCGATCAGAGACTGCTCTGAGCGATCTTTATAAACGGAACTGTCAGCCCATCCAATGCACACGAGTGTGTGCAGGGGCTAACAAGCATGGCGGGACCCAAATACGAGGTGAGTGTGTGAGTGACTGCGCGCGCGTGTGTGTGTGTGTGTGTGTAAAACAGGGGTTACATGTAACTGTTTGCATGAGTGTATGAATGTGGTGGTGGATTGAGTGGGTATGCTTGTGGGTACGGGGGAGCAGAAGGAAAGGGAGCTCAGGTGCCATGAAACCCCCGTCCCCCTGAGTTCATGCTATTTTGCTGCTCTGAGGGCTGCAGAAAATCGACTGAAATATTCAGTCTTTTTTATGTGCGGCCTTCAAAAAGCATAGAGTTCACACAGAACCCTCTATTCTACCAGATTGAACAGAGCACTCATGGTCCTAATTTTTTCTACAGCAGGGACGGCACCAGTGTCCCAGGCAAGTAGACTCTTCACACAAGACCCTGCTGCTGTGGGAGAAATGAGGCCCATGAAGGGTGTGTTCTACCAAATTGTGGCCCTCATTTTTTCTACAGCAGGCGTGGCACAGGCGCCACAGGTTGCGGCACGGCTAATAAGGCTCTGCACACAGAACCCTGCTGCTCTGACAGAAATGAGCCCCAAGAGGACTCTGTTCTACCAGATTGAACAGAGCCCTCTTGGTCCTCATTATTTTTACAGCAGGAATTGCACAAGTGTATTGTATTGTACTGTAGCTGCCATTTAAATAGCGCCTTTTACCATTAGTATAGTCTCAATGTGCTGGTGGTGGGCACGCCCTAGGGGACCTTAGTCCTAAGGGTTGGAGGTCATGGAGTAGGATTAGAATGTGTGTGTGTGTGTGCATTTGGCCAAGTGTGGCTTAGCAGGACTGGCCAGGCTCTGGCGGAAAGCAACCCATGAGGTCAGGCGTGTGAATGGGTGCTGAGAGGAGTCAGGAGATGTTGTGAGTGCTAAAGACTTGCTATGTGTTCAGCGTCCCCAAATTTGTCATAGGTCTTCACTGCATACTGATGTCAGTGGTGTTGGGGCATAGTCTGGTTTAAGTGGGCGGAGCAATTTTGTGTCACAGTAGTTTCTGTATTCTGATGTGTGCGGGTAGACATGCCTGCAGCCAGCGTCCACCGGAGTGGTGTGTTATATGTACCTAGTAATACGGGTGGAAATGTCTTGCATGTGCACCCAATCAGGTAGTGGCTTCATCTGTCGATTCTTGCGGCTGCGATATAACGGTTATCGACAGCGACAGTCAATGCTTCACAAACTTCAACTAGATAAGCACGGGCTATATTTCCAGGTTCTTCCAGGTGGCGAGCATGTCAAATCTTCCCAGATATTGTGCATCTACTAAACCTTCACAATTGTTACCTTTACTGTGGGAGGCCAACCCTATAGTTCATCCGTCCGCAATACCGGCCTATCCCTCAAGTCCTTACAGTGCGATTCCAGACTAGTTCTTGAATGCCTTCACAGATTAATGCACAAGGGAGGATAGCTCAGCGGCAACATGCGCGCCTTGGAAGCAAGACGACACAGAAGCAACGCAGGTTCGATCCCCGGGTCCGCGCTTAGAAACCTCTGGGTGTTTAAGCATGTTATAAATACGCAACTAAGACAAAAAAAAAACAATTACGCAACTAAAACCCAACAAATTCCTGTAACAGCGCCTCAATGCCCGTGGGCTGTGTGAGCACTTTAAAAATGTAAATTAAATAAATAAAAACAAGAAACCCCCCACCTGGCCTTCTGGTGGGAGACATGGTCATGGCACACAAGTCCTCCCTTGACAATGCCCCGTTGTGTCCATCCCAATCTATCCGAGTGCGGTGGTGCTGTTGTTGTATTGACTGTGATTTACCTGTTTTCTCCTACGTGCCAGGTGTAGTGATGAATGAATCAATCCTGTGACATTTCATAGTGTGAAAAACGTGAGGCTTGTGTAACTACTTCTATATAGCTGAATGTAGAATGTAGCCAATGTATACAATCCAGGTGACTGTAGAATCTAGCTGTTATGTTGAATCTAGGTGAGTGTAGGACGTAACCAGAGTCTTGAATCTAGATGAGTGCAGAATGTAGCCATTGTATTGAATCTAGGCCAATGTAGAATGTGGCCATTGTAGTGAATCTAGGTGAATGCAGAATGTAGCCATTTAATTGAATCCATGTTCATGTAGAATGTAGCCATTGAATTAATTCTAGGTGATTTTAGAGTGTGGTGAATGTATTGATATTGATATTGATATTTTATTTCTATCGCGCTCGTACACAAGTGTTTCAGAGCGCGACAAGGCAAGGGAGGGGAACAGTGGAGAACAAAACAGCGATATTACTAGGCCCAGTTAAAGTGAGAATGCGCAAGTGCATGGGAGAGGGGGAGGGGAAAAGTGCATGGAAGGGGGGAGAAGTGGAAAGTGCGAAGCAGAGGAGAAACAGATAAATAATAATAAATAAATACATAATAAAGGCAACAAACAGTGGTAGTGCAGCCAGCAATTTGCAAGTGCTAGGTTTAAGGCAGCAGACAAGGTAGGTTTGATAAGTGCAGGAAGAAAAAGGGGGGCTGTATGGGTACAGATACAGACCCCAGTGCAAGGGGTTGCCCGGAGGCAGTGCGGGAGGGTGGCAGGGTGAGCAGGTACCTGGGCCCGGAGGACAGAGGGTGGCCAGGTGCACAGTTCCAAGAGAGAAAAGATCAGCAGGGGAGAGGGGGAGCGAAGGCAGAAGAAAAGAGGAAGGTCTTGAGGTGCTTCCGGAACTGGAGATGGTTCTCCTCAAGTTTTAGAGTGGCAGGGAGGCTGTTCGAGAGGGAGGCCCCAGCCGAACACAGGGATCTATCTCCAGCTTGTTTCATTGAAAAACGACTGACCCTGAGGGAGATAGAGGTAGAGGAACGAAGAGCTCGAGAGGGGAGGTATTTGCGGAGGGATAGCTGAAGGTATTTTGGTCCCAGGCCCCAGAAAGCCTTGTGCACAATGCAGAGGGTTTTGAATTTAATCCTTGCATCCACTGGGAGCCAATGGAGAGATTTCAGAGCTGGAGAGATACGATCCCAGGGCTTGAGGCCAAGGACAAGTCTCACAGTTCTGTTCTGGATTAGCTGCAGAGGGCGGAGAGTAGAGGCAGGTAGATTTAGAAAGAGGCTGTTACAATAGTCCAACCTAGAGAGAAGCAGAGCTTGGGATACCATGAGCTTCTGGGAGAAGGAGAGGAAAGGCAGAGTACCTCTGAGGAGATGCAGTAGGAAGTTTGACTTTTTAGAGACATTAGAGATGTGGGCGGAGAAGGAAAGGGTGGAGTCAAAGATGACCCTGAGGTTCTTAGCCTCGCAGGTGGGGGTAGGAGGAGGGCCAAGGGAAGCCGGCCAGAGAGTGAGGGGAAAGGATGGTGAAGGTGTGCCGATGAGGAGGATCTTAGTCTTGCTGGCATTCAGACAAAGATCATTGGTGGTACACAAATCTTGAATGGCAGTTAGGAAATCAGAGATGAGAGAGGGAGAGGAGATGGCCGAGGGCAGCCTGAAAATGAGTCGAGTGTTGTCAGCGTAGCACTGGATATTTGAGCAGAAAATGGCAATGCAGTGGCCGAGAGTTCCCAGGTATTGGTTGAAAAGCCAAGGCGAGGGGTTAGACCCCTGGGCAACACCAGAGGTATAGAGGAAGATAGATGATAGGAAGGACCAAAGTTGGACCTGGGAGGGTCGATCAGAGATGAAAGAGGTCAGCCAGGCCAGAGCCTGATCAGTGATACCCAGGTTTTCACAGAGACAGTCGAGCAGGATGGTGTGGTTGACCGTGTCGAAGGTAGAAGAGAGATTGAGGAGAATGAGGACAGAGGGAATGTTAGAGTCAAGGTTGGAGAGCAGATCTTCACGGATGTTCAGGAGAGCAGTTTCCGTGCTTCTGGCAGCTCTGAAGCCAGACTGGTGGTCATGGAGACAGCCAACAGAATTGGAATGAAGGTTAAACTGAAAGATGGCCAACTTTTCCAGGAGTTTGCCCAGAAAGAGAGTAATGGAAATTGGGCGATAGCTGGACAAGAAGGATCAGCTGTGGGTTTCTTGAGAAGAGGATGCACAAGGGAGTGCTTCAGAGGGGAGGGGAAGGATTCTGAGGCAAAGGAGTAGTTGCAAAAATCAGCAAGGGCCAGAGCGAGGGCGTCAATGTGGTCCTTGATGGTTTTAGAGGAACAGGATGAACCTGTCTTGATGAATCTTTCATAAATCGGACTTGTCTAGCGACCTTGTCAGGGGAGAAAAGAGGAAAGGACGAGAAGGATGGTGGGTGGGTGGCTAAAGGAAGGTCAGCCAGCACAGGGGGAGAGAGGAGGGGCCGGGGTGGAGAGGGTGGACAAGATGTCCTGGGTTTTTTTAATGAAGTGAGAGGCAAGAACATTGCAAAGAGCCTGGGAGGCAACAGGAGGTGTAGAGACTGCAGCAGGGTTGGCCAGCTCCTTGCAGATTTTAAAGAGTTTAAGGCAATTGTTAGAATGTAGCCATTGTATGGAACACTACATGCTTATGAAATGTAGTCAAAGGCACGGCTGCTGACCCACACACATCTGCTATCGTGCACTACCCTAAGACACTTTGCATAAGAATGCTGATGCCCTGCACGACAAAAATGTGATAAGTAGCTATACACAAAGTGACTTTCTCACTCTTTCATACCTCGTCTAGACTACCTCCACCAGTCATCCACATGCCAGCTCGACACAGATGGCTAGCAGGGACTTGGCCACCCCCTCATATCCTCGTATTGGCTACGCATACTAGTTCTTCCTCGAATTTCCCATACCTGGACTTCGGTCCCCCACACCCCGAGGGCGTTCAACCTGCAGCGCGTTGTGACCATACAACTAGTGCCACAAGCAACAGCTCTGCTAAGCAGGCATTGCACAAAATGTCCTGCTGCTGTGGGAGAAGTGAGGCCCATGAGGGCTCTGTTCTACCAGATTGAACAGAGCCCTCATGGTCCTCATTTTTTCTACAGCAGGGACGGCACAGGTGCCCCAGGCAAAAGCACTGCGGAGTAGGTTCTGTGCAAAAGGCCTTGCTGCTGTGGGGGAAATGAGGCCCATGAGTGCTCTGTTCTCCCAGATTGAAGAGAGCCCTCATGGCCTCGTTAAGAGGTTCAAAAGCAGAGCTGGTACCAGGTCGGTGTTTGATAGGACAGAGCCCTGGTGCGCCGGCGCCTGGACGGCTTTACTTACTTTATTGGTGAAGGCAATGGGCAGGCAGGCACTGGATGGGGTAGAGGTGTGGACTCTGCAACAGCGTAGACAGGCAGCAGGCAGAGGGATCACTCAGAGTGAGGCAGTGTAGGTGCTGCTGGAGTCAGGGTGAGGTGAGGAAATGGCATGTTGGCGCCCTACTCCAGGATTGGCGCTGCACTGAAGAGTTTGCCACAGCGTGTTCCTCTATAACTTCATTTTAACTTCAAAGTGTCCATGACCGTTGCAATGTTGACCCATCATCATTGGCCTAGATCAAGTTAATGTGGACAAATCACTGTTGACTGCTTAACAACCAGTGGCAGACAGACATTGAGGTTACAATTGATAATGAAACTTCTGATAGAAAGATATTGGACTTGAGTGTATACTCTCGCAAAGTCGTTTTGGGGTAAATTCTAAGGGTACAAGTTTAGGACATCTGACTCTTAGTCCTGTCATACTCAATGAGTGTGAGGAGACTCCATGAATCCCGGTCTGCTGGTAGATACATTATATCCCTAGCAACAGAGGATTGCCTGACAAAGGCTTGGGCATTTCCTGCTTCGCTGTGAGTATATCATTCTACCCAGAGACGGGGGTGCATTGAAACATCTCCACTTAGAGGAGAAGGTCTGCGTCCTCAGGCTCAAAGGGACCACGTAGTCCCCACCCAACATTTCAAGATAACAAGGTCTTGCAGGAAGAGCCAGGCATTTGACTCTGAGAAGCAATGTCAGATGTGAAAAGCTGGACAGCACCACCAGTTTTTATGAGTCCTAGAAGAGCAAGTACATCCCGCCTCGTGGATGAACAGAGCAGTGAAAAGGATGTCCTCAGACCAGGCCGTTTAAGGGCCTCTGGGCTGTAGATGCCCCATGCAATGGTATTTTCTGTAACCTAGTGGAAAACGTACCCCTTCGGATAGCGACCATATTTGTGGAGTTGTAGGACAGTCCTCTTCCTGACAAGATTGGCTTCCTGTTGTGCTCTGTGGAGATACTCAGCAGCATGGTGGAGGCAGTCCACTGCTTGGCACCAGCACCGCACTCCGTGCCATGGATCCTATGAGAATGATGTGGTTGTGCTGGTGTCACTGGCCACGCTGAAAGGAGGCAGAATCATGCAGCAGGGTCAAGCACGTGTGGTGAGGGTGGGGGAGAGACATGAATTTTATGCCATCTGCATATCTTGAGAATGTAGGGTTGCTTAATAAAGGGCACAGCCTCTGCTTTTATTTGGGACTTTCTTCTTAGACTGTGCCTTTGGTCTTTGTTGACGGCCGAGGAAAATATTGTGAATGACTCGGATTGTCGTTGTTATTGACATTGGCATCATGTCTTGTTTCTTGGTGGTGTTCGCTGGTTTTGCAATGCGTCTTGTCCTAACTTTCCTTGCCATTGTTCTCTCTACTTCTCGTAACATTCTACACTGAAGTATCTGTTTCTATCACACTGTCTTGTTAGATGCTGAATTCAGTTGTTGCTATCCGTTTTTTGTGCAGTGCTGATTTGAATGCATTCCACTTCCTTATAGAGGTCAACACTGACACGTGTTTCTTCACGTTCTTGAATTGTATCGGTTGGCTCTACCTGGTAAGTATATTGCTGTGTTTGATCTTGACCTTCGTGTTGAAACTATTGCCTTTGGCTATTGTTGTAGATGTTGTCCCCTATTATTACTGCTTCTCTTCTTGAGTCATTAGGACCCCGGCGTTAACCAATGGCGCTATTAGCGCCATGGTTAACACCGGTAACTTATTGACTCCGCCATGGTTAAATGGGGAATTACCACCCCATTCCAAGGTTGGCGGGACGGTAATTCTCCTTTTACCATTGGCCCTTCCCCATTCCCATTTTTGCCCCATAGGGCTCAATGGGAATGGGGAAAGCGGTAATTACAGTACCGCAAATTGCGGTACCATAATTACCTTCAAAGTCCCTTTGCGGGTCCCTACTTTAAAGGCTGGTCCAGACCAGCCGTTAAGGTCGGGAGCCACAAAGGGACCTCGTAGTAAGGCGTTAAGGGGTTAACGGCGCCACAACCTTTTACGGCGCCATTAACCCCTTAACGCCAGGGTCCTAATGAGGGCCATAGAGTGTATTCGTGATACTGTATTTGGTCTAGTTCTGCATGCGCCTAAGTCAACAGAGGTTGAGTTTAGACACTGCTGAGAAAGGCCAGGCGTTGTTGGGGGGGGCGGTAAGGGGGCTATAGCCCCTGGTCTTTTGCTTGTAGCCCTGGATAGAATCTCAGGAGCTACAACCAAAAGGTTAACTAGCCCCCAGTCCCAACAGTTCTGACATTAGCGTAGCCCCGGGTCTTTCCCAGACCTAGCAACACCCCAGCCCGCATGAGAATATTCGCAATGAATCTTGTGACTTAGTGCCAGGGGGACTCCATGTTCGATTCGGGAAACCGTAGGCTGCTGGCGACCATTCATTCCATTTCACCCGGACTAATATGATCCTGTTGGCGCTTTCTATTTGTCCACTGAATTGCTGGTGGTCCAAAGCGGATAAGAAACGTCTCATGTCCTTGTTCTTTACAAAGGTTCCATCTTGTGATACCTAAACTGTCAGTAACTAGGAAGGCAAAGTGCTCCTCTCTGCCTTGCTCTGCAGAACATGCTGCTAACGTGGACTTTCAGTGATCAAGTCTCAATTCTGTTCATGTTTAATCAATGTTTAGTTAACTATCACCTCAGCATTTAACTCTGTGTGGAACGGGGCATTAGAGATCGATAACGTCTACCTCCATTATTCATCCCTTTAGTACTAATTCTAAATGCGTAAGACTGTTAGGAGGCATGCCAGATCCAGATTGTAGTAGGATATCTAATTCCATAGGGCATTTGCACAGCACTTTGTAGTAGGCAGCCAGACCGCCAGCCCCCTTCTCATTGCGTACTTAGCCACAATCTTCAAAGTCAAATCTGCTGACAAGGCTTTGCTCAACTACCAGATGTATGGGCCTTTCCCTAAGGCAGCCATTCCAGGCCTGCATTCCATGCATACTATTTCTTCACCCAATTAATATTAAACTGAAAATGCTCTCTTTTGTTCTGTATGAGAATGAACTGTCAAGTGTGTTCTTTTTTTACTCTCATTTCACTCTGCACCACCTGATAAAGAAGTCTGTGGGACTTTGAAAGCTAACGAATTGTTTCATCTCTGCATACAAAATCCAGTTAGTTCAATTAAAGGCATGCAAACCTGCATTAGGATGTCACTGCCATCTAGTGGATAGAGAAGTAAATTGCATGATAGCCAAAATTAGATCTGAACTAAGGCACGATTCATGGAAAAAAGCGCATTCACCCCCGCAAAGGCTCTGCGCATCCCTGCGCACAATAGAATTTCAGGATGCTCAGCATATTCATGGAATAAACCATGCAACCTAACCCTGTGTGCAAGAAGCGTGAGGAACGCCCACGACACGCCCCCACGCATAGCAAATCAAGCCGCATACAGACCTTTGCGCACTCCTTGACCGCGATGTAATACACCCTGGAAAAACTGCGTGGGAACCCCCACAGCTGAGGCAGCACCCTGTCGACACTGCGTAGGGTTCCTCGCTACTATTCCCAGCACGCCCACAACATGTGTACCACGGATCGTAAAGTGAGTGATTGCCTGGTAAATATGCGTGTAAAGCCCCGTAAACTGTGTCTGCACCCCGGTACACTGCGAATGCGCACCCCTAACTTTGATCGGAACCTGATTGCGTGCACACACACCTAAATCCAACATCCGATCTTACCTTTGCGAAGTGATTACCATGCGCAAGTGTCTGTGCTCCTGCCTTCTGATGCAGTGGCGGCTGCTATTATAGGGCGGCAGGGCGCCGCCCCCCCATAAAGAAGAGCAAGATAAAAAAGCAGAGCAGAAGCACAAAGATTCAGAAGAATCTCTTCTGAATCTTCTTGCATTTGCTGCATTTCCCAACAGCGCGGGGGCGCTGTGGTAACTATACTGTGGCAGCCGGCCGACGGCCATAGGACTCCTATTGGCGTCGGGCCGGCTGCCACAGCGGGGCGCGTCCCGTTTTACTTTCATTTTTTCAATAGAGGAAAGCGTGGAGCTTGTAGCTCCACGCACTCTACGTAAGCACCTTTCATTAGTAGGCTGGCGGGGCGCTTGAGGGGTGCCCCGCCAGCCTAAAATGTGCGCAAACAGCGCACTGAAGATTCCTCCCCCCCACCTAGCTACAGTAATGTCATTGGCTGTTTTCCAGCCAATGACAAACCTTGCATTGGCTGGCAAACAGCCAATGACATTACTGTATCTATGCAGGTGGCGCAGGGTGTGTACGTGCGCCTGCGCCACCTTCACACTTCTCTTTCTCTGCCCGACGACGAGCGAGTGGACAAGGTCGACCGGACCTGCTCAGATGGATGAGTCTGACCAGAGACAACCTGGGCCCTGCCTTGTCGGCGGTAAGTTAGTACCCACTGTTTTGGGCGGCCGCGTGTGTGTAACACTGCCCCTACAGTCAGCACTCAAAGACATGCAGGCCAGGGCCTACACGTCTTTCAGTTCTGACTGTCGGGGCCGTGTAGGCAACTTGGGGCCTTGTGTCACACATGGCCCCAGAGTTGTGTGTGTCCCGGGCCTGAGGCAATCCTTAGCGCCCTAATTACCTGAAGGTTGATTCACCACTTTTTACTAACCTTCAGGCAATTAGGGCGCTCAGGAGAGCTCAGACACGTCTTGGAAAAACCATTACAATCTTAGAGGCCGTGGTTTTGTTTTTGTGGTCGGCGATCACGAAACTAAACCATGGCCTCTTCGATCCCAAGGTTTTTCCATGACATGGTTGGTGTTTGGTAATGGTAATGCGCTTCATGCAGAGCAAACCGCCTCGAAGCGCAGGTGGGGAAGGAGCTAGGGGAAGGGGCATGGAAGGTAAAGTTCCTTTCGCAGGAGTCCTTGCATACACATAGGTGAGGTTGTTCGTCTACCATGCTCTTTTCATTCTTTCCCGGGATTATTTTTCTTGCCAATAGAGGGAGAAGCCCCCATTGCTAGCCTGCCATTCAAAAAGTGAGAATGCGTTCTCTGGCAGAAAGCATAGTAGCTGTTGCCAACAAACCTTTATGTGGTAGTCCCATAAAACAACCACTTGGGCCAGTGTCTTTACATGTTTGCAGTGTGCCAGTCGGGCTGCCGGTAATACACACATGCCCCTGTGTTGGAATGGCAGTTTGATTTTGGGTCCCATTTTGAACATTTCCTCGATTAGTGCATACTCATCATCTCTATTAAATACTCACGCTTGCATCGAGCCATTCGTTGAATTTCTAGCGCTCGTAGAAGTGTGTTATTGTTTTGTTCAAACGGTCTGGCGCAGCGTCAGTCAATGTACAGTGGCCCTGTGGGTCTGGTTGGGCTACAGTGTAGTTTCTATTAGGAGCGAATACTGGCCTTTTGTAGCCAATGCCAGATGAGCACCTCCGAGGATCGGGCCCCCCTTCTTTGGAAATCTTCCCGGGAAGTCTGCAAGCAGGATCAGGTGGGGCTGGGTTGGGCTAAAACCCACCCCATTCACTTCCACGGGGAGGTCATGAGACTGTTCACAAATTGCATTCCAGATGCCAGGGACATGCAGTTTACTTATCGAAATGAGTGACACCGAGCGTACAAGCCAAGAACTCCTTCCAGAAGTAGAGAGTGAGTGAGCGGGCGGAGACCCCCTTCGCATTGGCATTGGTTTGAAACCAGACACTCACTACCGTGGGGTTTTTCCATTGGGTGCGAGACCTCGAGCCCACCTCATGTGCTGAATGTCGATTGAACGCCTATTTCACCGACCCGCAATATGTGCCCAGTCGCTGGCTCCCATGTGACGGGCCTTAAAGAGGGGCTGACCGATGGCCTCCCTGATGGCTATTGTAGGCCTCTCTGCTTGATATGGGGCAGTAGGTAAACATTGTGCAACCTGTCGGATGGAGAACTCAAGCACAACATGCCCACCTCGAGAAAGGGCCAATGCAATGTAACAGGGGTTCGATACCCGGATCAGGGCTAGCTGCCCCCTTCATATTTCTGAAGTCTATATATTGAATGTCATGAGTGCATAAATTCGATCATTACAGTGCTTTGAGGCAGTCTGTGACTGTGAGCATAAAGCGCTATATGCATCACCAAAAGGAATAACTAAGTATGCATTGCCAGTACATGCAGAATCGCCATGCGTCTGCTGACTGCAGGTCCACGTGCAACCGCTCCTGCATGTTGGCAACTCATTGCATGGCAGTGTGTGAAATGGAAGAAAAAGAGGGCCGGAGGTGTCTGTGGAGCTGGTTGGCGAGGGATACGGAACAGTTGGGCAGGGCAGGGCAGGGCTAAGAGCAACGTGCATGGGGGAAGGTGGAGGGAGATGGAGAGACAGGGGAAGCGGGGAGGAGAGGGACACAGAACAGTTGGGCAGGGCTAAGAGCAACGTGCATGGGGGGCAGGGGGAGGGAGATAGAGAGACAGGGGTAGCGGGGAGGAGAGGGACACAGAACAGTTGGGCTGGGCTAAGAGCAACGTGCATGGGGGGCAGGTGGAGGGAGATAGAGAGACAGGGGAAGCGGGGAGGAGAGGGACACAGAACAGTTGGGCAGGGCTAAGAGCAACATGCATGGGGGGCAGGTGGAGGGAGATGGAGAGACGGGGGAGCGGGGAGGGAGGAAAAGATCATGGTAGTGTTGGTAGTGTTACACCATAGTACCAGCTATTTTCAATACAAGCTGCTGTAAAATACACCATCACACTTGCACACGTAAGAATAGTGTACCACCATTAATATGTAAAACCTAATGCTTTTTTTCATATTTTGGTAGGTTTTTTGGACAGTAAATTGCACCTTTTGTAGGCCATTTTTCCAAAAGTTTCGCGGGGGAGAACCCCCCTGCACACCCTTTGAACGGGTGGGCTCGCGCGCTGCACGCGCTCGCTACAAAATTCACCCAGGGAATTTTACGCCCCACCAGCTTTCAAACTCACCAGCCGCCACTGTTCTGATGGTGGTTCGATCAAGAGCTCTGCGTGGTCATTTCCCAGATGAGCACGGTCAGATCCATGAATACACTTTGTTCTGTACATTTGTGGGCGTATGATTGCCTCGCGTGCGCTGCCCCTCGACACGCCCACCTTTTCCTTTGTTCTTCCTCATTCTGCATGTTTCACCCTATATTTTGAGCTCTTTGTATGCCCAAGCCACCCTCTGCGTGGAATCTCGGGCAACAGGTACAAATGCACACAGGGACGCGTAGGAGCTGCGCAAAGGCACCGCAGTGTACATTTTTTCCCGCAACATCGATTCCATGACAGTGGGTTTCACGCGCAGAATGACACGCAAAGTCCCGATTTTGCCCGCAAACAATTCAATGAATCAGGGCCTAAGTTAGAGAAATCAATTCACCAGCCGTCTGACTCCTGCGTCTAGCTGTGTTTCAAATAATACAATAGAGTATTTATCACCCGAGCCGTGCAGTGCAGCTTTGGAACTTGCTGCCACTCACAGTGCATATTTGAAGTGCTCCACCAGTCTGCCTGCAGGAATTCATCTGCACCTGGGCCAAGTTCCAATAATCCTTTGTTCCAAACAGTTGTTCTTCCAGAATTCTACTCTTGTCTGCACGTGTGTATTTATATGCACTTTTCTAAGCAGTGTATTGTAACTACCGTTCGTTTCGGCTTGCACGCACCTGACATTTGTTGTTTGTTTTTTGCAACCCAATTCACTAAGCTGCCTGTTCCCATCCCTTCGAATGCACTTTTTGTACCTGTGTGCTCTATGTTCTCTGAGCCTGTGAAGGATAGGATGTCTCCCCCTTTTACATCATGGTCTGGGGGCGCTTTGAAACGGCACTTTACAATATGTTTGAGATACGTGCTGAGCCAGAGGAAATGTTTTCATTTAGATGCCTTTCCTCGTCTGCCCTTCGGCCCAGTGCCCCGCATATTTATCAAACACAGCACAGCAGTAGACCCATCTCTTTTCAACCCAAATGTCTGCAAACTAACCGATTCGCTCAAGAAATGAGGAAGTGGAGTGATTAAATAAGAAACACTACTGCGACATAGCAGCCCCAAGAACGGTGGAGAGCCTGAGACGTTTGGCAACCATCGCTGCTGCAACCATACACATAGGACTGGCGAGGTAGCGAGCAGGCCGCCTAGCTGTGTCTGCCAGCTTAACGAGAAATGGGGGCTTAGGACCTCAAAACATATCGAGCATGCACATTCCAGGCTTCCTATAGGCCGAAACCATTCAAGTTTGAAAAAAGAGACGTGAGCGGTGGCAAAAACATGTTGTTTTCAGGGAAAAGCTAAATCATCAGGTGCATATTGTTGTAGAATGCATTGGCAAAGTACTGAGTATATGGTTGCAAATAATACCATGGCAATTAGTTTATTAGTTTATGCAGGGTGGGCAAAAGATTCTGGGCTAGCCCTCACTTCTTTCCAGATGTGAGCCCTGGTGCTCATGCAAAAAGGAAGGCCTATGAAAATATTACGATTAAAAAAGGACCCAACTGAAATTCAGAGTTGCCGTTTTATTGACCATTTTGATATGGGACCAGCAACATCTGTCTTGAAACATAAACAATTAAATACACAACTTGAATAATTTAAAAGAAGTCCAAGCACATAACCATACGAGAGATTTTACAAGCTAAAAAAAAAAAGTTATAATTAAAGAGCCAAAATCTTTGCGTGTTTCTTTAAAACAAAACATCTATGCTCCTTGGTTGAAGTAAATATCTTGTTGTTTTGTGTACTACATTACGTCCTTCCAACTACACACGTTTCGACCTACACACTCTTCATCAGGGTATTTGAGCTTTGTAAAACATTTGCATTAATACATTCTCTTGCTCTTATCATTGTAACATTTTGGTTTGGTCTGTTTGTTCTGATAAATCTACAATTTCAATGATAATGATGTGCTATTTATATAGCGCCTACGCCTAAGTATCCCTCCTTAGTGTTTGGGAGTGCCTTTTACTGATCGTATGTATAATAGTGCTTTTTAAGTTCTCTTATTTTCTTTTGTTCAAATGAATTGTAATATTTTTACTTTGTGTAGTGGTTTCATAGTGATTAATGTCCCTTATTAGTTCATACTATCTCTGCCCCTTTCTTCTATGAGTGTCCAGTGTTAGGAGCATGACACCATTTCCCTTTACCACCCTTATCGGGATTAAGTCCCCCCCATGTTTTGAATGGTCCTCTTGTAAGGACACCTGCTATGTGGCATAGGAAGGGTCACCTGCTCTGATACTTGGCTGCAGCACTGCCAATCATTAAAAGACATATGGCCTTATTACGAATGTTGCGGTAAGGCAACAACGGCGCCGGTAGTGCTACCGGCACCGTTGTTGCCAAACCACAACATTACGAGTTTGCTTGCGGGGGCTGCTCTGCACGCCTGGTCAGAACAGGCGTTCGGAGCGGCATCCGCGAGCAGACCAGGATGGTAGCAACAGTACCGTTATGAATGGTACTGCTGCTACCATCCTCCCCATTCCTATTGAGCCCTATTGGGGCTCTAAATGGGAATGGGGACGTACAGGGTCCGGGTCCGATGAAATGGATTTACTGGGCCCTCCAAGGTCAGAATGGGGCGGTAAGTCCCCTTTTACGGGACCCGGACCCGAGTTTGGGGGTAGCCATTCCCTTATTAAGGGCATGGCTACATCCAAACTCGTAATAAGGCCCATAGAATATCTTTATTGCACCCTAGTGCAGAGGACACTGTTAAATCCCCTTACCAGTTCCATGCCTTCATAACGACAAGAGAATTCGTGACAAACTTTTTCAGTACTCTAAAATAACGAAAAAATGTCAAATTTGTTTCTCTTTCTCGTTGTCCCCGAACCAGCCTCCCACCTTTTTTAATCCCTTACCCGACCCCTCACATATACTTTTATTAAGAATTCGACATTTTTGTCGTTATTTATGATTCACTGAAAAAGTTTGTCACTATTTTAATTTTGTTATAAACACTGTATACCCCCCTGACCTTGATATACGGATTCAGTATCTTTGGTTTTTGATGATTAAGTGTGCTGCAGTGCCATATCTAAGCTTTGTAGCATGGTCAAAAGGCAGGGACGTCATTTCACCAAAATGCAAAGGGTAGCGGAAGCGACATCACACAGCCCTTGACCTCTGATGACATCACAGGCAGTGATGTGATTTGAGCCCCACCCCCAAATGACAACAGAGGAAGCGATGGCACACAACCTTTCACCCCTTTACAAAACAGGAAGTGGCATCACATAGTATTGTTCCTCAGTACACTAAGAAAAATATGGTTATGACTAAACTGTAATATAATATACATTTCATACAAGAATGGATCACCATGTGCAGCGTTAATATCAGTGGGTATAGGCCCATATTACCGAATTACTGTGAATGTCCACCACAACAACCTGGACTTTTATACACCACTCTGGATGCACTGTAAACAGACGGAGCATCTCAAAGAGACACCCCAAAGTGCAGACATCCAGTGGCTGCCAAGTGTCCAGCCACAGACTGGAAACAACAATTTACCAGCACAGGTCCAACCAGAAGAACGATGGTCTGGAGGGTTGCCCAGAGCTGTACTAGTGGTTATGAATGATATGAAACCTTCCAGCCATCACATTTCTGATTTGCTTATTTGGTAAGTAGCCCACTTTTGTTTTTGTTAGATGGCAAATTGAGGGGAAGGATGTTTTGAAATTCACATTGATTGCAGTTTTTTATTTTAAAATGTAAACAGCAGCAGCTCCATGACATCACCCCTAGAAAAGGCCCACTTTATTATTTTCTTTGGCCCTTTATCTCTTGCTTAATGCCAGCCTCCTCCAGCTTCTAAGCACTGGAACAATAACTGAACCCATGCTGCACTGCATCCTCTTTTTCCCAAAACAAGTGTGTTGCCCTTGCGTTATCTCTTTTTTGCTTGAGGGAGCAACAGATGGTTTGCTTCAAAGGCAGAGGGCAACTTCATGTATATTAATTATCTCACCTTGCATCTATCTACTGTGTGCCTGTGATTCAGGTCTGGCAGATCTGGGCCAGGTCACACAGTGCCCAGGCAGGATTGGTGGCAGAAGCCATTGGAGCAACCCCTCTCATCTCAGGCCCAGTGACTCACTGGATGTGAAAATCAGACAACAAGAAACACTGATGAGATTTGTGTTCATGCTGTGCTGTCACTGAGTACTGCAGGCTGCTCGTACCCATCCCCAGCTGGCTAGATCTAGCCCCCATACCCTTCCTGTTGCTACAGTACTGGGCATGAGCTGCACAGACAGCCCCACCTCTGGACCCAACCATTCATGAATTCTTCACTAATGGACTGCCAACCTGTTAGTGATGGCAGCGTCATGGTTTTTCCTGCATCCCTGTTATTTCTCCAGCTAATGAGTTCTTGATTCCAGGTGAAAAAAGCTTTGGCAGATTTAGCTGCATTTACAACAGCCTTTTTCCAAGTACAACTCAGATATCTGCCCTTTGCACTACCTGTTTGTCGAGTGGCCCAGAGGTCGCAAGGAAAGGTCTAGGGGTAGCAGAGGGTAAGCCAGTAGTAGCAGCTGCTACCCCTGGCAACTCGAAATGACGTCCATGTGAAAAGGCTTGACATGGCACTGCAGCACATAAGTCACTTAGGGCCCAATTTCCATAACGTTTAGTGTGGCGCAAAGTGACATTGCACTGCAAAAATACTCTTTGCACTGGGCCTAGTTCACAGAGCGGAGCAAAATGACTTTTCACTGTAAAAGTACACTTTGCACCATGTTGAATGGGCCTAACTCACCAAAAAGCACCAATTAGGGTAGACTAAGGGCTTGATTAATGGACATTTTTAGCATGGTGCAAAGTGACTTTGCACTGCCATGCACTGCAAAAATACACTTTGCACTGTGCTGTAAATCGATTTGCACTGAAAAAGTACGCTTTGCACCGTGAATTGGGACATCATTTATGACAGTGCAAAGAGTACTTTGTCAGTGCAAATTGTATTTCCACAGAACAGTGGAAAGTGTATTTCTGCAGTCCAACTTGACTTTGCACTGCAGAAATACACTTTGGACTGTTCTGTAAATCCGGGTGTTTGTTGGCAGTGCAAAGTCACTTTGCACCAGTACAAAGTCACTTTTCAACGTGCAAGAAACTCCATAAAACAGGCCCTTCGTGTTTTTTAGTGTGAAGTAAGCACATTTAGCATGGTGCAGAGTGTATTTTTGCAATGCAAAGTCACTTTGTACCGTGCTAAACATTCTGTGAATTAGGCCCTTGATCTTTTATGCTAATTGTAAGCCTTTCTAACTTAGTTTGCCCAATATATGCATTGCCTAAGTTACATGTGTTCAGAGGCAGAGGGAGCCCGTGTAATGATCCTTATGGTGCAACGTATAGCACAGGTAAGGTTTTGGGAAAAGACATCTGGTGGAGTAAAGTCACAGGATGGGACATCTCATGAAGTGACATCAGAGCCGTGCACACGTAGGTTACTTACAGTCTTGTCCTCGTTTTTAATGACACTTCATTTTCCTCCAAAACGATCAAGCAATGAATGTAGGGCTTTTAAGTAATCATAATCACTGGCATTGCTCTCAGAAACTTTCCACAGCCATCCCAAGCCTGACGGGAACACAATCAGCCTCAGATGTGTTGTAGCCTTTCAGGAGCAGTGAGAGGCGGCTTCTTTTCGTAGGCATGAGGGAAAAGAGTCCCAGAACTGAGCTTGCACGCTCTAATTTGGGGAGACAATTTAACAGCAAAACGTGATGGTTGTATGGCTTTGGAACTCTCATAACTGCTGGCATAGCACATATGCAAATCAGTTTTGATTCTGCCACCAAGTGGAACGGCTTGCCCTAAATCAGTATCCCACAAGGCCAAATCATGGCTGGGGCTGCCTTTGCTCATTCATGAGGAGGTCGGATGCGGGTAGATGTTTGGCCTGAGCTGGTCCTTATAGTGGCAGTACTAAGGTCATTTTGCATATGGCTGGTTCATTTATGCAGTATTGCAGGTATGCTTACAAACGACTGCATGGAAGGCTGGCCAGATCAATGAGAGGAATATGATTAATTTAAAGGGCGTCATCACGAGTTGGGCGGTAGGCCTTAAATGCGGCAGGTAACGCAATTACCGCTGCATATAAGGGTCCGCACAATCTCGAGTCTGGCAGCATTTACTTCTATCTCTGAGCCGGGGGTAAATGCTGTGACTTTGGAACCGATCACGAGTTGGGCAGTATTCCGGAAATAATACTGCCGGGGTACGTCAATTGCGTTAGCGCCACCTGGTCCAGTGCTATTAGCGCCAGATCACTGCTTGGGCGATAACAGGAAATCCCCATTCCCCATTGGACCCAATACGGCATTTTCGGCGCAATTACCACACGCTAATACGGGCGGTGGTAATTGCACCGGAAACTGGGCACTAAAAGGGATTTTCACCTCTAGCAAAACACTGCAGGTAACAAAGCCCATTTAGCGCCAGCCCTTAAATGCAGGAGTAACACAATTACTGCTGCATTTAAGGGTGCACCTCATCTCAGGTCTGGCAGCATTTAACCCTAGCTCTGAGCTGGGGGTAAATGCCCCGACTTTGGGACTGATCACGAGTTGGGCGGTATCCCGGAAATAATACCGACAGGATACGTTAATTGCGATAGTGCCACTTAGTCCGGTGCTAATAGCGCTGGTTCACGGGTTGGGCGATAACAGGAAATTCCCCTTCCCCATTGTGTCCATTGGACCGCTGTGATACTTCCCAACTCGTGATGAGGCCCTTAAAACTTGAATCCATCACTTTATATGATTTTAATGCACTTTCCCCTCCAAAACAACCCTTCTCATGTACCAATTCTTATTTTCCCTTATCCCTAAGTAGATTTACCCACAGAATTGATACATTGAATGTAGTGTGTATGGTAGCTCAGTTAGTTGATGTACCTGCTGCAGTGATGTTTGTGGAAGCTGCAGGTCACTAGTTTGTTTTCAGGATGAGCCGGCAACACATTCACCTCTTATGAGGTTAATACAATGCGTACAATCGAGTTGCATCATGCTCTTCTGTTTGGAGAGGACGGGGAGTAGCAAACAGGGTTGTTAGAAGGTTTAAGCCTTAGGGAGAGGGGGGACATGCCCTGCATGATGGGAGAAATGGAGAAACGGTTAAGTGATGTGTGTTAGATGACGAGGCTCAGATCTAGGCAAGCATTGCAACACCTGCACCCGACTCAAAAGCTGGGTAGTATGTCAAGACCCCATGCCACAGCCCCTCGGCCGAAGAAGGGACTAGTGGAAGATGAAGCTTGCTGGCAGACTCCTTGTACAGTCAAGGCCCAGGCCCAGGCCGCGGCCAAGCTGTCCTGCCCATCACATGTTGTCGTTGCATCATTTATTTTTACTTTTCTATTAGGAGACGACCATTTTGTGTTCTTCTTAACTATGTTTGAAATGTGTATCTCTAAGTTTTACGTGATGTGTAACTAGTTCTGTAACAGCGCCTTGATGCCCGTGGGCTTAGGCGCTTTACAAATGCAAAAAATAAATAAATAGATTGCAATGAGTTATTTATAACGCGCTTAATATCCAGAAGTGTCTAAGCGCGGAACCGTGGATCGAACCTCTTGATCCAAGCCGCTTCAAAGACGAGTGTGTTGCCCCTGAGCTATACTCCTGCAACTGATGACATGTGATGCTCAGTGAGCCAGCCAAGGAGCAATTCAGCCTGTGGTGTGTTTTATTCAAATGATCAATATTTCTATTGTGCATGGAGAAAACTCTGTAATCTAATGAACCATTGATTATTGTTCTACATTGGGCAAACGTAGTAGTCTTTTAAGGCATGTATGAGTGTGGCTTTTTTGTTTAATGCGAGTGAGGGGTCCTTTAAAAAAAAAATGCTTCAATAAAATAAATAAATACTGCCGTGGGAGGGAGGAACAAGAGAAATACAAACCACCAATCTTGCCACAAGAAATCTCGACTTTATGTGGTGCGACACTTGAGTCATAACTTCTCATGAGGCTGAAGACCGAGCATAGTTGCAAAGGAGACACAAGGAGCTTCGTGTGAAGTTGAGCACAGGGGAACAGTAAAACAGGCGTGGCCTCGCCAATGTGGGCTGTAGGCCACTCACTGGCTGGTGCCTGTTGCAGAGCATCAGACTGTCCAGTCAGGACCTCAGCTTTGCATCTTTGGCTGCAGAAGAAGCACAGTGCCTATGTCTGCCCAGAACTTTCCACTATGGAGCATAGTTGTGAGCGCTGAAGCCTTGAGTTAAGTGCAGTAGGACGAGGTCCAGCTCCACCTTTAGCTGTGGAAAAAGCTGGGATAGGGACATGAAATCAGATGACTCTAGTCGATCTTTGAATGGAGAAGACTTTGATGGGCCAGATCTCGCAGTTGCCAGAAAATGTCTTTCTTGAAGATGGCAAGAATTCTGATCTCAATATGACTTCTTGACCATGACATCAGCTTTGGGATGAACACGTTTTCCCCACAGTAATGCCATAAACTAGAGCATTTTCATCCAGCTTGCATCGACGTTCCCGAGGTTTACATTCTGCCTAGCAATGGCCACCATATCCTGCCAATGCTGCTGCAATTATGAAATCCATAGCAGTATCTGGCATGAACTTTCCCCTTTGGACTATGAGTCTGAGAACTTCTCAGCCACCTCTGGCATGGCTGACGAAAGGTCCTGGAAATCTTTGAGGGTTGACTGAGAAGGTTTCACCACTTAAACGCACAGTCTACGGGACGGATTGACACCTGCAAAGACTTTTTAAAGCTGAATCTACTTTCCAGTCATTTGCGTCCTTTGGCACCAAGTCTTTCGGAGCCAGTTAGAGTCTACAAGCAAGATTTGGATTCATTGCGTTCACATAAACTGTTTCAGAGAATTCATCCTTCGTGCCTTGAACCGAATAGCACTCGGAAGGAAATCTGGGGAGAATGGACTTTTCATGGTCTTTCTATTCGCTGACCAAGATTGTTTGTACTGACTGAATTACCAGTCATTGGGAGTCATATCCACTGAGACAGTCCTCCTCCTCCAATAACTTCCCAAAGAAAATGAAGGTCCTTTAACATGTGGACCATGATTACACAGCGCCTCCCCTATAAATAGTCCAGCCCGTTGAGTCAGCGCAACCCGGCTCATCAGCGCCATCATTATTAACCATAAGCGAAGAGTCAATAACAGGTCTGACTTGCCTATCCTCGGACAGCGCTGTCGACGCAACGCCCTCCATAAGAAGCAACAGCTGCTCCCTGGTTTGGGGACGAGAGGCAATCAGCACCACTGCCAATGCCTTCTCAGGAGGGTCTGGAGAACCGCCTCTCTTTGTAGAAGGTGATGGAGAATCATAATAATAATAATAATAATAATAATGATTATTATTATTATTATTATTATTATTATTATTATTATTATTATTATTACACTGGTTCCCAGATAGGGTCTGTTTCAAAACAGCCTGCCTCACACACAAGCAACTACCGTCCGTACGGCAACCTACAGTATGTCCGAACTTAAAACATTGGGTGGAACACAGCCATCTTGCAGTAAAATTATCAGCAGACAGGAAACTAGACCGGATCATCAAAAGCAGAAAACTAGAAAACAGTGCTTGTCATGCTATGCTCTGGTGCTCTGGGACTCCATCACATTGGAAACTCAGACTTCAGTCTCCTTCAGTTTAGGAGATAACTAAAGACCTTGCTCTTCCAACAACACCTTGGTGTAACCTAAATTCAGCTATCCTGTGCACACCGCCAATCCGCATACTGTACTGTTAATGTTAATGTTAATGTTAAAGGTCATTTGTACCGCGCACTATCACCACCGGAGTGGTCCCCTGGCGCTCTGGCGGCTCTGAAAGAGGGGGGGAGGGTGGGTTAGTGGGTGGAGGCTGGAAAAGTGCAAGATTGCAGTGATGTGCTGTTGGCAGCCTCAGCCCGGTGGTTCCATCGGCTGGGCCTTGGGTGTATGCGGCCGGTAGTCGTCGTGTGCTGATGTGCGAGTCTATGTGTGTTTTTGTTTTGTTGTTGCAGTGTAGTGAAGTTCGTGCGGTTTGCTGCGCTAGAGGTTTGTGGTTGTGTTTGGTTTGGAGTTTGAGAGGTGTATGCAGAGAAGGAAATTGTTAATGGTATTCGTTAGTCATCTGTATCCTGGACTGAACCGGTTGGGCTCGTGTAATCTTACCCGACGGGATGCTTGTACACCCTGAGCCTCAGGAGGTACGTGCCTGTTTTTTCATTCGAGGCCGTTTGAGGATCTAGCTGTCCCCTCCGCCCGCTCCCTTAATAACCTTGCATGCTCCTCACCCCCTCCACATGAATAGCGCCGCTGCTAGTGTCCATACACCCGGTTGTGTGGTGATTGGTGGTATCTTGTCCGTTCCACAGCCTCGTGGAACCTAGTTGTGGCTGTACGGGCGGTGGGGGATGGTAAGGGTTGGCTGGAGTAGTTGTATCCGTTTCTCTGGGTCTCGCGGGTGGACCCCTGTGTCCAGCGTCAGCCCTACTGGTGCCCAGGGTACTTCTGTCGGTTCTAGGGGTTTGTCAATGTCCTTTTTTGATGAGTCGTTTGTCTTATTGTTGTTTCGGTTTTAATCTCCTGTGTTGAAGAGGCAGGTTTTTAGTAATTTTCTGAATTTAAGGTGATCTTTGGTGTTCCTTATTACTTTTGCTGTGATAATTATTACTAATGTTTACTTAATGAGTTGTTAAATTCTCCCGACAAAAATTTTGCTCTATGACCTATTGCTGCTGAGCTATGTTTTTTCTGTAAAAATATAATAATGATAATGAAGAATAAGAGGAATAGGAGGAAGAATAAGAATAAGAGGAGGAAGAGGAGGAAGAAGAAGAGGAGGAAGTGAAGGAAGAAGAGGAAGGGGAAGAAGAGGGGGAAGAGGAAGAAGAGCAGGAAGAAGAGGAAGAAGAAGAAGAAGAAGAAGAAGAAGAAGAAGGAGAGGAAGAAGAGGAAGGGGAAGAAGAGGAGGAAGAAGAAGAAGAAGAAGAAGAAGAAGAAGAAGAAGAAGAAGAAGAGGAGGAGGAGGAAGAAGAGGAAGAAGAAGAACAACAACATCATCCTTTCAGGGACTCATGTCTCTTCTGGATTTCCTTGAGCAGTTCTTCCAAACTATAACACCAGAGAATGTCTCCTTGCCTCCACAAATACATAACTTGCCACAGAAGGCACGTGCACATACCCTGCAGAAAAAGTCAAACTGCTTCTGGCAGCGGAAGTGAATGGCCTCTGCTGACATCAATGCCTGGCTGCGTGGAGCATCAAGTGCCCAGCTTTGGACACCTTCTGAGCCTGATCCCCGCTGTTGTGCAGGGCCCTGCCAAGGTGGCAGTCTGCAAGCAGGAAAGAGACCACACAGCCCGCGTCTTCACCTCTCAGAGATGCCTCACCCTGGTCAAATCACATCAACAATTGGCAAAACGGACGTGATGCACACAACCCGAGGTAAGGGAAGCCAAGCTCAAGCGAGAGGCTGTGTGCCAAGGTGTGATGAAGAAAGCTCTGCCCGCGGGTCAAAAGACCTTCTCTATTGAGGGCTGTACTGAGGGGGTGGGGAACGCACGGGTACAGATGTTGCAATAGGAAACTTACGCTCACCAGATTTTAGGGTGCCTTCGAAAGTAAACCTACTAAAAGTCTATGGGCTGATACTTTCATAATGAAATCCAAAAAGCGAGGCCCTGATATTCAATTTAGGAAAAGGCAATTGAGAAAGGACTTTAAATCCCTGTTAAAAAATAGTGTTTCAGCAAAGGATTATTCTGAAGGGAGAAACATTTAATGGCACAATATAAACAATGGTTATGTCATTTTTCTTTTAAATGGGTGGTCATTAATGAAATATTGACAAAAAAGATTCTCATGCCCTCTGGCAGCACATTAACACTAATTGGCGTACCAATACCAGGCAGATAAATCCCATTATGGCTGAAGTCTGGGCACCACACATTATGTACTCTTTTGTGGCACCTCCCTGCCGCATCTATTCAAATGACATTTAATGCCAGAAGAGTCCATACTCAAACATTAGGACTGAGCGCAACAAAAGCGTCAAGGTTATAAGATCTATGACGAGGTCTTGAGCACCGGGCCTGGACGGCTTATGCTAAAATTGTAGCATCCTCATGACGAAAGCCTTTGCTTGTTCCAATCTTCAAGAAAGGAAGTGGATCCACTATGTCTGCATACCGCCTAATTGCCACGCTCGACGCCTTCAGGGAAGTGTTCGCAAGGTTGAATCGGAAAAAGATCAACCATTGGGCTATTAGCAATTCCGTTTTAAGACACTATCAAGTGGGCTTCAGTGACAAGGGCTCTACCTTACACTCCTTGGAGATTTGTGAAAGACACATATATTAATAAAGTCTCAGGAGGATAGCTCAGGGGCAACATGCTCGCCTTGGAAGCAAGACGACACAGAGCACCACAGGTTCGATCCCTGTGTCTGCGTTTAGAAACCTCTGGGTATTAAGCGCCTTATAAATAACATGTCATATCAATTCATTGCCACTTTATATAGCATACTCAGACTTTGTGAGAGCCTGTGTCATAACTGCCGAGGAAAGGAAATATATCAGTGCATAGATTGCATAGAGACCCTGCATACTGACACCTCCGTCCAGAAGAGGGGGCCTTTTCAAGCTCTTTTGATACTGATATAGGAGTATAGCCCCCTACTGTAATATTTACCTGGCTCATTTGTGAAATGTTCTGGAAGCAGCTCTTAGCTTTCCTCCCTAACTAGACACTCACCATTTTAGGTGTATGTCATATGAGGACGATTTCGTAATATTGGGTCGCACTCCAGTTGGCCTACAAAGAGCATTAGATCTACATATGTGGCTCATAATTACTGAGTCATTAGATGTGTTGCCCCAAATAAACATTGATATGATATGATAGGTTATTTATAACGCGCTTAATACCCAGAGGTCTCTAAGCGCGGACCCAGGATCGAACCTGGGTTGCTCCGTGTCATCTTGCTTCCAAGGCGAGCATGTTGCCCCTGAGCTATCCTCCCGAGAAAGAGTTTGTCCTTTACTTGGTTTCTTAACAAACCACCCTTATATATAGTTACGCAATGTAAATATCTAGGGCTGGCGTTAAATGCCAGCATGTCCAGCAAAAGACTGCTGAACATCAGAACAAACAAAGATGTTGCACTGGGAACGTGTCTCAGTGGAATCTATAGGAACATTTCATGGTTTTTTCCTATCCCCATTCTCATATTATATATATATAGAAATGTGTTCCAGCAATTACGTGCGGTCTACAAGCCATTATTTCGAACATTGATGACTCAGTCGACAAGATAGAAGGAAGGTTTTACCGTCCCTGCTTGGAACTATGCAAGAATACATGCTTGCCACTAATTTGATTGGAGTTGGGTCTGGCATCCTTAAACACAGTGTTTCGAATTCAGAAAGGTTTGTGCTTCTTGAACATTATAACAGAAAAAGAAGGTGAGTTCAGATACCTACTTAAAATGGTTAAGTTGCCAATAAAGCCTAAACATCTTGCGACTTTTAGAGAAATCAATGAATGTTTTTTATTAATCTGGTAGATTTTAAATACAATTATAAAAATGCACTAGAGAATATTATCAGTAATTTTAAGACGGAAGCTAAAAGAATGGATTGAATACAAAATTGGCTGCCCCTAGAAGGTAGAACTTTGTCAAAGGAAAATTTGGGTTACTCGTCCTGATACGGTAGCATGCATAAATACATCACTTATTTTCCTAATAGACCAAATGAAGTAAAATAATAATAACATTTGGCCGAATCGGCTTGAAACCTTTGAGGTAACCGCCCCTAAAATGGGCATTAGCGAATCAAAGAGAGTATGCCATCTTTGTAATAGGGAAAAAAGAGTTAGAAACAATTGAACACCTGATTCTCAGTTGAAGTCCCTTCATCGAAGATAGGCTTTGTTATTTTCACAAATGTGTACATGATCCTTATTTTCTAACTTCCGAGCACATCTGGACCCCGCTAGATGAATGGTTCTCAGCTAAGTTTGTTCTTACCAGGCACTCATTTCTGGATCCATATGCAAAAGAGCCTATCTGGCAAGTCCAGTGGGGTGCTGTAGCTTTAAAGGATTTGATAAATTGCCTTTTCATTCCTCTCAGAATTTGTGGTTGTTTTACAAATTGAGCTGGAGGGGTGCATTTATGCATTTTTAGTCTGGATCACATTACATTTGATTAAATGTTTCAATTCATGTTTGTGATAGTTAATGTGATGTGTGACACAATGTTGTTTAAAAGTGTATAAGATTGAATAGCAACCATATTACACGTAATTAAAAACATGTAATCTTTTAGCAAACACTGGCCTGTGAGGCAACACTGTGTGCCCTGATGCTCCCCTTTGTTCAAAGATATGCCCCTAGGCAGCCCATTTCTATGTGGAGAAACATCTGACCAATGCTAGAAATGGGGGAAAGGGGCATCCGGCAAGTTATCACCCCATAGCTCTGCTGGAAAGCTCAGATAAAGTCTTTGCCAAAGTAATTTTGGAGCAGACGCAGTCTTGGGTTAAGGAAAATTAGATGATCAGCACTTTACAGGTGGGCTTTCAATGCCATAAGGGCACACCTGATCAGAGTTTCCACCATATTATTCTTATCCAGAAGTATGACGTCCTCGAGAAAATGAAACTGTATGAGACTTTTGTGGACCTGAGGACGGCGTTCGACTGTGTTCCATGAGATCTTCTCTGGCATGTACTAGTTATAAGAAACATTCCCATTAGCCTGGTTAGTGTTATCCAGTCTCTATATAGGATTAATAAGGCGGTTGTCTAAGTTGTGCTGGGTGGAGAGGTTACTGCCCAGTCTGATGTGGCTAAGGGAGTATGCCAATGGTGTATTTTGGCCCCTATTTTGTTTTGTATTTACATAGAGGAGGAGGTCATCAACACCCTGCTTCTGGAAGGCAAGAATCACCCTAAACTGATGCAAAACAGGAACCCTGCCCTCTTCTTCGTGGGTGACGCTGTGATTCTGTCTACCAGGCCTTCAGGGATGAGACAGTCTCTAGCATCCTTCGTGAGGAAGTGTCGGGAGTTGAGACTTAGCCTGAACACTGATACTACTAAGACGCAGGTCTTCAAGCCCAAATGTGCATGGCAGACAGGGGAATAAAACCTGCCCTGGACTTATATGTGAAGTAGGCCACAGCTGCATCCCCCAAATGCAATGCCGCTGCCCATTGTAGAGAATACATTCCTTAAGACACTTCACCTATTATCACAGGGCACACCCAATGCTTTATTACATTTAGGAATTAATTTGTGCCCTATTGATGACATTGGCGCAACAAAACCTATTTTATATTGGCTACGGCTATGGCAGGCACCTGATCTTGAGGACTTCAGGAATAATTGAATGCATGTCTTGTGCCAAGAAGTCAGCACGAACTTACCATGGATCGCTCACGTCAAAAAAGGCGTTTGCGACTTGATTGAGCAAGAGTTATGGTCATGTCCTGCTCAAATAAATAAAACTGTGCTCGCCACAATCAAAAACAAGCTCTGTGTTGACCATTATATTGAGAATATGTTGGCACCCTGCAGCAAATTGAATTTAGCTCCTAGCCATCTAAGGATCCAAAGCGAATTTGCCTTTGAGAAATATCTCGATTTTATTAACCTGCCATTTGCTTGTGCCCTGTTTATTCATTTTCATTTGGGTGCATTGGAGTTAGTCACTTTTACAACGTTTTGGGGAGTAGCGAGCTCAGGCTCATGGCCGCACTGCAGCACTTGAGAGGAGGCAGTTTCTTATTTTATGTTCTTATGTCCATCGACACATGGTTTTAGAGCACTCTACCCCAAACCCATTGTAAGAACAGCAGGCCTGTGCACCATACATGATGCCTTGGACCTTTGCAAAAGATCTGATGATATGGACAGAGTTATTAGAGTGTCAACATTCATCCACTGAGCATGGCTTGCAAGGTCCAATAAAATGCAATGAGATACCAGTCATACACGAATAGCATAGCTGAACCCACAAGATGTTGAGTTTTTCAGCTATGGGGGATGTAACTAACATTTCTTCTTTAGTCCGCCCGCTAATAAAAGGACAATGATGCACCCTAGCATTGAATGGGGAAAACGGAGCCAAACAATCGGCAAGGTGATCTGGCGCCAAAAGCCAAATGTACGTGTATTTGTGGGGGCTGCGAGTGCATACTTAAAATGTAGATGCTCATTTTTTTTTTATTTTGATTGCAGTGTATTTTTATGTCTTTTCATCATGAACTCTGTATTTCCTCTTTTATTTTCGCCAACTTGCATTTTTTGATTGCTGTGTTATACTTTAATGGCTTCAAGCTGAATAAAAGTCTCGTAAATGGACCAGTATAGTGGCGGAGGAGCAGTTCTCCTATATTTCAACCAAGTCAGTAGTTGTGGCTGGTAATTCAGGAATTGAATGACGAAGGTTCAGAAAAGCTGACCTATTCAGTGGATAATCATTGGTACGCAAACATAGGCTTTGTACTTTCTTTCTATCGCTTTTCCTATCATCCTAATTTCTTGGCACTTAAGAATTCAACAAAATATTAATTTTAATGGGAACTGTCACACTATTGCCCCTGTTATCTAACTCTAATCAAATGATGAGTCTTGTGTCGGTAGCTATGTTAGCACTCTCTTGCCGGGCATCCATGTTGAGCTCATAGGCACCACATAGGTTCCCATACGGGCCAACCATATCCGTTTTTTCCCTTGATGACCTTTGTTTACCTTTAGTAATCTGATTAGTTGGTTTATTCATTTAATCCAAGACAGCAACAGGAAACATTTTTTTATTTTCCACATTGACATTAACTTAACTCGGGTCTGCTTTTTCAACCCAGAGCCGTTCTTATTCGAATTAAACACAACTGACTCTTCAACCAAATCAACCTCTCAATGTCCACTTCCTGAGTCACGACTGCGTCTCTCGCTCACGCGGTTGAGAAACTTTATTCAATGCCTTACACGCAACAGAACTCACTTGGCCGCCAAAGCCTTGATCTTTGCCCCTGTTTCGATTTCCTGACCCCTCTTCATTAGGATTATACAAAATTTCAATGATCTCATGTTCCGGACAAGCTGTGTTAGAAGTAGATCTCATAAAAGACACAAAATCCAAAATTTGATTGAGTTTTGGTGAGTGTAAATTAAGAGTGTGCTCTAGTTGATCACATTGTTTAGTTAGGGTAAGCAGTAGTGTTTCCAGAGCTTGGATACATTCTGTGACCGGTCAGGTATATCATTCTATTCACACTCTATAGGAGCCTCACTCAATAGCGTCAAGTTATGCAAAGGGAGTTGGGGAGTGCAAATTAAACTCCCATTTAGAGCTTCCGCTGTGTTGCCCTGCATAACAAGCTTATTCGGGTAAAGCTTTCTAATACTGTTTATGGATTTACCTGGCACAACTATGATATCATCTGTTATTGCATTCATTTTATCAACATCACCGTTATTCATCGCACCAGTCCCTTTTACCACATTTTCCACCATTTTAGGTAGCGTTTGAAGTGTAAGAAAATAAGTAGTGGAACTATGTTCCCTACTGCCCTGCCCCGCTCCCCAGAAACCCCACTGCCACGCCCCCCACCACGCACAATACGAACACCCCAAAAACATGCACTTGCTGTTTAAGGGAATGTTCAGTCGAGTGCACTGAAAGTGCAAGATTCATCTTCTTCCTACACTTTTATTTTAAAACAAAACCATTCCGGAACAGTTTCTTTATAAAATAAAAGTATAGGAACAGTAAAACTTAATTTAAAAAAGTAGAGGAGCACCGCTCCCGCCCACTTCGACCACTGATTTTGGGGCCCAAACAACACATTGAGTTAGATAAATGAGAGGCCAAGAAAGGAACAAATACAGAGTCACTCGGGGTTTTAGGCAGAAAAAAGTAATTTGACTATCGGAATCCGTATTCAATTTGAGCGTAGGATCTCACATGGGTTTCAGAGGTTTTGAATGACAGGCTCCATAGTAGGGAGGACAATTTCATTTCTTACAATGCCTTGTGTGGTGTTTTCCCCAATATTCTTCAAAGAGAGGCCATCCACACCAATACCATCCTTGGCAGGCATCCCTTCATACCTCCACTCCGTCTGCCGTTTGATGACGTGAGGGTGACGCACCGAGCATGCGGCGCTGGCACGCTGCTAAAGCACTGCGTCAGCTCTAACTCTCAGTTTGCGTAGCTGTAAGTATAGCTGCTCAAAGGGTCTTCAGCCCTGCAGGTACCACCAGAAACACTGGGACTGGATGTCCTCCGAAACAAGCCGGGATAGCAGGTAACGTGCAGCACAAACAGAAGTCTGGGTTTAAAGCGCTGCTTCAGAGCTAGCCCTCAGTTTGCATAGCTGTAAGTACGGTGGCTCGAAGGGTCTACTGGCCCACAGGCACCACCAGGAACACTGGGACTGGATGTCCTCCTAAACATGCTAGAATAGCAGGTAACGTGCAGCACAAACAAAAGTCTGGGTTTAAAGCTAGGCAGCTGTGAGACTCATATTCACATGGCTTTTGAGACAGGGAGCAGAAGAGATTCGGGGAGGTGGGTGATCCACCTGTCTGTGAGTGAATGACAAATTTAGACTACATGTCCTTACCGAAATTAGTTAAAAATCCGCTGAGTCATGTTGTTTGGGGTCTTTTCATATCTGTAGCTAAACATGCTTTGTGCATGCGATGTCAGAATGGCATGTTATGTTAATGTGATTTATATTGTGCACTGCTGCCATTTTCATGGTCTCCAGGTGCTCTGGTGGATCTGTAAGAAATAGAGGGAGGTGGGGGTTCTTTAGTGGGAGGAGTGGGAGAGTGCAAGAGTGCCTCTGCTGTTCTGCTGGTAGTTTTAGTTTGCTAAAAACAGTCACTGTGTGTTGGGGTTGCTTCTAGGTGTTAAGGGTTGGTGGGAGTTCAGGTGTGTGTTTTGTGTGCATTTTTGCCTTGGCTTGGAATTGAGCATGTTGTGATTGAGTGAGTTCTTTAAGGAGGTGTACGTTTTGCTGCATGATTTTAGAGTTTCTGTTGTGGTAGCTGTGTTTGGGTGTTGTTTTTGTTAGGTGTGTGGTTTGTTTGCAGGATTTTGGAGAGTTTTAGTAGTGTTAGTGTTTGGTGTTTAGACTGAAAGTCCTTTCGCAGAGGCTAGTGATTTTATGTTCTCTTTCACTTTGGTTCTACTGACCATAGTTGAATTGACCTTAGAGTCCCAAAATGTGGCCCCATTATTTGTGGTGTACCTGTTTGTGTTCAGGTTGCTCACATCTTTTAGATTGTAGTTTAGATTTTTAAGTTGGCAAATCAAAAAGCAAGGGTTACAGTGATTTACTGAAAGTCAGACGTTCCTCTATTGTGCATAATTTCTTGGGGAGTGAGTTCCAGAGTTGTGTAGCAATGTATGAGAAGACTGATCCCCTACATTTCATTTTCGAATATTATTTCAGCTCAAGGCGTATGTCATTACTGGGTCTTAGGGTTAATTTCGGGTTACTTATGAAGAATTTTTCATGCAGGAATTCTGCTCCTTAGTCATGGATTGTTTCGGTGGACGGTGAAATGTGTTTTTTTGACTGGTGACCAGTTTAGGGATCTTAGTGCTGGTGTGATGTGGTCTCTCTTAGCGAGTCTGATGAGTAGTCTTGCTGCTGCATTCTGTATCCATCACAGTTTTTGGTGAGGTAGTCCGACATTCCATGGTAGATGCTGTTGGCAGAGTCTATTATTTATATGATGAGGGATATGGTGGGATGTGGACTATGTGGAAAGATGAGAAAGTGTAGTATTCATTTGACTGTGTGTAGATGAAAGATGTGGTTTTTCACAGCATTGCCTTGGTGCTCAAGTGTTAGGTTGTTGTCCATTAATATTCAGAGATGTTCAACTACTTTGAATGCTTCCGGTCTGTTTCCCATTTCGTTCGTCCATGGTATGTGCTGTTGAATGGAGAGGCTGTTGGGCATGATCATAATTTCTGTTTTGTCTGGACTGAGTTCAAGGCTGTGCTCATCATCTGTTTATTTGTGAGTGGCAGTTGGAAAGGGTTTGATCTATCTCTAAAATGGTGTTGATTTTGTGGAGGATCTGCATGTCATCTGCATAGATATAGCGAGTGAGACCATATCCTTTGATGAGTTTCATGAGTGAGGTCATGTAAATGTTGAAGAGTAGTGGTGAGAGGGATGATCATTGTGGAACCACCAGGTGGTTGTGCGCAGTGCTGTGCTGAAGGGTCGTAACCAGAGGACTTCCATGCTTTCTGTCAGGAAGGATTTTATCCATACTAGTGTGGTTTTACTCATCCATAATTCATGGATTCTTTCGATGATGGTTTCATGGTTGATTGTGTGAAAGTAGTACCAGTGCAGAAGCAGGGTTGTTGTCAGAGTTATTTTTAGATTCTCACAGATGGAGAATAGTGCTGATTCAATCCTCTCATAGGTCAGACACTGACTTGTGCCTGGTCAGTAGGTTGTGGTGCATGTGCTAGAATGTGTCCATATACTTAGGTTTTTAGGGGTTTTGCACAGCAAGGGATGTTTGATATGTGTTCGTAAGTTGGTCTTGTTTACTGTGTTTCCTGAGGGATCTTTGAGAAGTGGTTTAATGTGGGCCTTTTTAAAACTTCTCAGTATGGTTCTTGTTACCAGCAAGTGGTTCATGAAGTTGCAGAAATATTCTGCACGTGTCTCTTTGATGCGGATGTTCTTGTAGATTCCTGGTGGGCAAGGGTATACTAGTGATCCAGCTTTGTTGCTTTCCTTCACCAGTTTAGTGAAGTCTTCTGTCAAGATCGGTGTGAAGTAGTTCAGTCTTTGGATTGCCTGTGGAGTTGGATTGTTGGATGTTTATGTCTTTTTTTAAGTGGTTTGAAAGGTGATCACAAAGTTTCTGCAAGGGAGTGGACATGTTATTGCAATCTATCAGGTTTCTTATGTCATTGATGATATTGGACGTCTCTTCTGTGCTTTGCTTGTTTTTGAGATGCATTCTGCATAGTGTAGATTTTGGCTTTCAGCATTTAAGCTTTGTAGGGCTGTATCTATTTCTGGTATGTAATTTTGTCCAGTTGGCTGTAACATTTCCTCCAAACCTATTAGTTTTCTGTTTGTTTTCTTCATGGCTCTGAGGTGGGGCCTGAACCATCTGGCAGCCATTTTCTTTTGTGAGGGGCTGAAATGTTTCTTTACTACAACAGCATTTAGAGATGCAGTGATACATTTTTGGACTGTCTCAGTTCTTTCTTCTTTTGGAAGTGTGTCCAAGAGGGCATTTAATGGTTTTGTGGATTGCAGTCTGGTGCTGAGATTTAAGGCATTGGGGGATTTCCAGTTTAATTTTAAAATTGCTGTTTCATGTATGAGGAAGGTATATGCTCATGTTGGAGCGTGGATCATGAAAGGTATCATAAAGTGGTCTCTCCAGAGTATGTGTTTTGAGGGTGCAGCTGTAAGTAGATTTTTGCAAAAAATTACATCCAGGGTGTGCCTGGCTGAGTGGGTTGCTCCCTTCACCAATTGTTGTAGATGCATTGTGGATTGTTGTGATCTAATATGTGTTTGGTAAGTCAGTTGTCACATATGCAGGTTGTGCCTATCATAGAGAGAACCTTTGGTAATATCTTGGTCTGCTTTGGTTAAGAGCACCACCTTGCATTGATTGAAGATCGTTGATCAGTGCATGTTTGTCGCTCACCGTTCAGCTGATCACAATTATGGTGTTCATTTGATCACGCTTGGGCTTGCAGATGCAGTGCTTTTACACCCACCACAATTACGTTGTTTTGATTGTGCATGCGATCATGATGTTTTCCCCTGTTTATCAGGTACCTAATGATACAATTTTTTTTGTTTTTGTGTATTTTTTTTATATGTTTGTCTTTGTGAATTCTCGTTGGTCATGGGGAGTACTATGCAGGTCGACATATGACCATGTTGCTTACAAAATATTATTGTGTGTGCATTAGATGCAAGATTGAGGACCAATGTGATTATAACAAATGAAATATACATGCAGATGCAGTATACAATAAAAGAGACACTTGGTTACAGAATTACGGAATCTAATTGTGTGCGAATGAGTACAGATGGGACTACAACAAATATTGGGCAATGCTGCAGTGCTTCACAAAGCGAGGCAGGGTAACTGCTGTTACCATCAGCAGGCCCGGAGAGGGGCAGCCCAACCTCTCCCCCTCACTGCTCCTCTCCTCCCCCCCTAGTCGAAGAGACACGCAGTCTGTACAGCACAATGCTGAGGAAGGGTGAGGTGTGAGCAATCACCTCACCCTTCCTTCGTGCAACAATGTGCTAAGCACCTAAGGAAACCAACAGGCAGGCAGGGATCAGGTTCAAAGACCTGCCCCCCCCCCGTGGGGCCCGATAGTCGGCTATCCGGCCCGGGGGCTGAAACTTAACAGCCCCCACTACTATACATATCAAAGACGCAGGGCTCCCCTGGGTCTTATAAATACAGAGCAGCATGCTCTGAGAAAACACAATCAGTTTGTGGACCCTGAACGGGGACCCAAGCACACTGGAGGGGCACTGTTTACTCAGTGCCTTCCAAACCTTTGCTTCTTTACCACAAAACCCTCCCACCCTACAAATAAGGGAGAAGAACAAAGGAAAAGAAGTACAGGGTACTGTACGGTGCCCACAACAAGTCGTGGGACATGAGAAGGCGGGCACGGGCCAGACGTGGTAACCCCAAGACCCAGTGCCCAAAAGTATTGTTATTATCTTATGATATGTGATTATTGTTATTTGCATAACCATATCTGTACAATAAAACCTCCAGCCTTTTATTGCCAACACTTGACAAACAATGTGTGAGCCAAATTATTCTGGGTGAGGGTATGGGTTTGGCAATGTACAAATATGCATGCATATGGGTTCAGCAGTTAATTGCATACACAGAGATTTGTTTATAGTGAACTGCAGTTTAATGCTAACCAGATAGATCACACGCATGTGTTTGCAGTTTATGCATGAGATCTCCTCTGGAATTGGTGAGCAGCGATACTGGAGTTTTTTTTTTTATAGAAAACAATGAGCACTATGCATAAGAATGTTAATTGGGAAAGCGAATAGTCCGATTGATAGATTGACCGCTGCATTAAGTGTGCAGCACAGCAGGTATAAGCAGAGCGATACCCTTTAAATCACACTCCTAAAAGATAAACCATGTCCCGAGAACTGTGCATAAGAATGCTAATTGGGACAGTGAACAGACCTATTTATAAATTGATCGCTGCGTTAAGTGTGCAGCAGAGCACATATATGTAGAGAAAAGCCCTGAAATTACATTGTTGACAGATTGACCATATCCCACCCTCCCAAAATGCGAGACGTGGGTGTGTGAGTACGCTGCGGTGAGAGGACGCCACGTAATGCAACCATGGTAACGAGCACTAGCAGATTATGTTTGGATTTGAGCTGGTCAACATTATTACTTAAGAGTAATAATGTTAATCTAGTTAGTCAAGACAAGAAAATATATAGCTAACTGAGTAAACGATACAAGTATGATCATAATACAATAAGCAAGTACGAAACAATCGCATATAGTACAACAGTGAACACAGAGACTTGGTCCCACCCTCCTGTTGCCATGGGAGGATGGGACGCAAGGCATTGGCATGTCGGCTATTCGGAGCTGACGGGCAGTGACATAGTGGGTCTCCATATTAACAAATAAAAGCTGCCGAGGGACGCGCGTTCACGCAGGTCTCCTCGGCAGGCGTTACTAGAGATGTGGACCACCTCAGTAAGCACACGGAGAGCATGTATGAAAGATCGGACCCGATACATACAGAATCATTAGATATGCTGACAGTAAGATTTGTTGCAGGTATCCACGCTTGCCAAGAGACAGTAGTTTCAAGATATATTGAGGAAAGATTACGTACATTCTAAATTGAGAGACTCTGGAACCAAGGTAGGATTTGAACCACTGTAACACAGAAAATTGCGATTGACTTACTTATAGAGTTAAATACAATGACGATGATGAGACTGTTTTATTTTTATTTTCATTTTTGTTTTCCCCCTTTGTGAACACAGGATACGGTTAAACACATATCGGTATGTGTTGTATGTCTTTTCATGATGTGAATGGTTATACATGTGTTATTTTTGTGGAACTATTGCATATATGTAACATGTGTAGCCCTGAAGATGGTGTTTCACACCGAAATGCATTGGCTTAATTATTATGTATAAACCACAAAGTCTTTCTTCCAGCCTGAACTATTGTGTGAATTAAACACAAGCTTATGATATGATATGATATGGCATTTGTAACGCGCCTATACACAAGTGTTTCAAGGCGCGACGAGGTGGGGAGAGGGGAACAAGGGGAGACAGACAATGATCCTACTAGGCCAGGTGTCATTCAGATCGTGTAAGTGCATGGTTAGGGGGGACGGGAAAAGTGCGAGGGGGAAATGGAGAGGGGAAAGTGCAGTACAGGGTTAGTAACGAACAAGATAAATAATAAGGGCCAGCTGGTGGCAAGTGCAAGATAAGTGCAGACAAGTGCTGGGAAGGGGGGCTGTAGGGATACAGAGACAGTGCCGCAGTGCAGGGGTTGCCAGGAAGGCAGTGCAGGGGAGAGTGGCTGGGCCAAGGACCGAGAATGATGAGTGGCCCAGTTGCTGATTCAGTACAGTTTCAGTGATTTAGCAGGGGAGAGGGGGAGAGAAAGCAGAAGCAAAGAGGAAGGTTTTGAGGTGCTTCCGGAACCGGAGATGGTTCTCCTCAAGTTTCAGGGAGGCAGGAAGGCTGTTCCAGAGGGAGGCCCCTGCTGTGGAGAGAGATCTCCCCCCAACTCGTTGCTTGGAGAAGCGGCTGACCCTGAGGGAGTTGGAGGCGGATGAGCGAAGTGCTCGAGAAGGAAGATATTTAGGAAGGGAGAGTTGAAGGTATTTTGGCCCCAGGCCCCAGAAGGCCTTGTGGACAAAGCAGAGGGTTTTGAACTAAATCCTCGCAGCCACAGGGAGCCTGTGTAGCGATTTCAGTCCTGGAGAGATACGGTCCCTGGGTTTGAGGCCAAGGACAAGTCTCAAAGTCCTGTTCTGGCAATTTTACATGAAGCACCCTGTCATTACTGATAAATATGATATATGCTGAGAATAAGTGAAAAGCCATCCAAAGAAAGCAAAGAAAAAGAAAATATTGATTAAATATAAAGTAATGGAAAGCTCGCTTTATCGAGCAAATTAAGAGCCTCAGACCCTACTAGGTGGTTTCCATCTAGTTATTCTCTATGTCCTAATTCATATGTTGCCATGAGCTTAGTTGTTAGGAATAGACACCCCTCTTTGCACACATTTGGGCTGACCCTTGGACCAGGGTCACTCACTGGTTTCTGGCACTGCTGCTATTGGTTGGTACAATTATTGTTATGGTAGCTCGCACTCAGGTTGGTCCATTGTTGTTTATTTGCTTTGTTTCTGTTACCTTGAGCGCTTGAGCTATCTGTATCTGTCTGTATCCCTGTCTGTGATAGTTTTGACCATATCCACAGTTGTGAAATGGCTGAATATTTGGCATCCAGGGATGATGATATCAAAGCCTTATTTGGCCCAAAAGGCAGCACATTAAGTGCTTTTAAGAGTTTGAGTGAACACGTTCAGGAAACCTTAGTCCAGAGGTTTATTAGGTCAGAGAGGCTATCCCGCAAGGAGATAAATAAGTTCTGGGAAAAAAACACTCTTAGACGCTATGCTGAACAGGGGAAAATACCCAGGGGTCTAAAGATATTGATTTTTCCTGTTTTCAATAATGAGGAAGATATAGATTTAGTCGACAAATGGGAGGAGATTCTTAATCAAAGTTCAGGTGTAATCATTGATCTTTTGGAGGAGCATGCAAAACATGAACACCCTAGACATGTCACTCAGATAGAGACTCTCAAACCCGAAATCAAACAAATGAACTCACCCTCTGCTTCAAAGGAAAAGAACTACAAGACCATGTATCAATTACTTAGGGTGCATCTGGATGAGATAAAATTACGCAAATCTCACAAATTTCATAGGGATGAGACGGATAACAGCGATGATTGGGTTTATACCATCCAGCCTAAATATGATGAACCACTCGGGTCTAGAGACAATACACCTAATACCTCACCTAGTAGTTCTGATGCTGAGACTGAGACAGAAACTTCTAGGAATGCCAATTGTACAACAGTACTACTTGCTGATACCCCCATTATTGCAAAAAAGGGTAATTCTTTGATCAGATAAGGAGGTGCAGAAAGGGCAATCTCAGAACACAAATCAAACAAGTCAGGTTTCAAGATCCACCTGTTACCGATTTATCAATCAATCAGGAACCAGAAGAGGGCCCACAGGTGACAGGACAGGAGAGGAGATGACACAGAACCACAAAGAAGGAACACAAGATCATGGACCTACAGGGAGCAGAGGGAGCAACACCAGTGAATTTTGTATTTAATTTATCTAAACAAATTCTCAATGAGAATGAATTATCCATACTAAATTAAAGGGATATCCTTTGCACCCATGAAGAATATTGATTGGGTAGATTCCCTGACTGATCTGTACAAATTCACGAGGAAAGTGAAATGAAAGACGTTTTTACACCATAAACAGCCTCCTGTTTGTCCCATTGCTTCACCCATACCTGAGCATGACTCTACTATCAAAGACATTAGAAATGTCTCATTGGTTTTGTCGTCGGAGCATGGAGATGATCCCACTGAAATGCAGGTTTTACAAGACCTGAATGTTACCCCCAAGAGCCTTGCAACCTCTGAAAATTAAAGTGAGATCCAAATTCAAACCTGCCTTTAGAGCAGAACATGTAATTGATGTTTTCCAGAGAGCAGTTGCCACTGAAATACACAAATGCATGTTACATGGCCAAACAATTTTTCAAGGGGATCATTTTACCTCTGGAGAAAGGCACAGCCTTTGCAATTTGATTGAAGATAAAGAGATATTATTAAGCAGGCTGACAAAGGGGGTAATGTTGTTGTCATGGATAGTGCTAACGATATAGCCCTGACTGAATTACACCTTAATACTCCTGGGTGGTAGGAGGTACTGGATACCAATCCGCAGAAGAGTTTAGTGGCACAATATAAAGCCATAATACAGCAATGGTATAACATCGGCTTGATCACACAGACGAGAAATTATTCTTTCCAAATGAACATCCTAGATTAGCAACCATTTACTTTTTGCCTAAGGTTGACAAGCACTATGTTACTTTACCTGAGGATAGGTCTATCAGTAGTTGCTATGGAAGCATCATGGAAAACTGTTGGCTTACATAGATACGATCATTAAACCGTAGGTGGAGAAGTTGCCCCCCTATCTTAGAGATACTATCTATTTTTGTGCAATTACTACAAAATGTTGTTTGGGTGGAAGACTTTGGATGGGTGACGTGAGATGTGAAGGCGCTATAAACTTCAATTGCACATTCATTAGCATTGCAGACACTTAATCATCTGTATGTTAATAGATCTGCTTCCTATATGTTACATGTAAAGATGCTTAAGGCGTGCTTGGATTTCTCATTGAGCAATTATGTTTTACATTTCAATGGCTACATTTACAGACAACCGAAGGATGTAAAAATGGAGGCTCATTATGTGCTGTCTCTTGCAAACCTTTTTATGGGTTTATTTGAAGAGGAACTTGTATATGCCAATAACCCAATTCAGGTTTACATACTTTAATAATTCCAATGGAGTCATCACAAATTCACTGGCAGTGACCTCCTTTCACTTGGCCAGGGGATGGCAGCCACTACCTGATCCTGACCCCGGGGGCAGTTTTATTCATTTATTTATTTATTTTTGCATTTATTAGGCATACTAGACCCAGAGGCATCAAGGCGCTGAGGGAGGACCACATGGGAGGCGTCAATCACCGGGGAGATGTCATGGCTTCATTGGATGAGGCATGGTTTCCCCCATCTGCTCATGAAAAAGGCCCCTTAAACCTAATACCCTAATGGTCTATACCTATGCATTTGTTCTTCCCATTAGGCAAAATAGAGAAACTTTTTTCCAACACCCTTCAGGCTAAAATCCCATCCTTGGTCTAAAAAGTAAAATCTCCAAGAATACCCTTTTCAGTTCTAATTCCCCTTAATATAGAACTGGTTTTTCATATGGAACCATTGATAGTTCTCCAAGTACTACACACCAGTTGACATTAATGGACTCCGATTTCCACAACCACCTAAGTGCTGGGATGAGGAGGATGAAGGAAATGATGCAGAGTAGTAGGAGCTTCAAGCTTAATGAGCATGCTTGTTGTTGTCAGAAAGCAACAGAGCGCAGGACATTTAAAGATGGAACCAAACTATTAGGAACAGCTGTTCAGAAGAAGTCATTGCATCTCCCTCTGAGGCGTATGATAGCTGGAGGCATGAGGCCCTGTGGAAGAGCAAAGAGGCTTGCCAGCAGAGAGGGAAAGTAATGTTGATATGATATGATATGATATGATGTGATATTTTATTTGTATCGCCACCATAAACAAGTGTTTCAGAGCATGAACAGGCAAGAGAGGGGAAACAAGGGAGGACAAAACAATGATCTTGGTAGGTCCATTGACATTGAGAAGGTGCAAGTGCAGGGGAGAGGGAATGGGGAAAGTGCGTGGGGTATTGGATGGGTGGAAAGTGCTGAACGCGTGATAGAACAACAACAGATAGTGCGGCCAGCATGTGGTAAGTGCAACAATAAGGTGTAGACAACGGGTGTCTGATAAGTGCTGGACGGGGACTGCAGGGTAGCAGATACATACCCACGTGCAAGGGTTGCCAGGAGGCAGTGCAGGTGTGTGGTTGGATGGGCAGGGATCTTGGCCCAAAATCAGAGGGTAACCAAGTGCCCGGTGCCAAAGCAGACAGATTAGCAGGGGAGAGGAAGAGCGAAGGTAGAAGAAAAGAGGAGGGTCTGGAGGTGCTTCCAGCACCGAAGATGATTTTCCTCAAGTTTCAGAGAGGCTGTTCCAGAGGGAGGCCCCAGCCGGGGAAAGGGGTCTACCCCCAACTCGTTGCTTGGAGAAGCGACTGACCTTGAGGGAGTTGGAGGTGAAGGAGCGAAGAGCTTGAGTAGGAAGGTATTTACGGAGGGAGAGTTGAAGGTATTGTGGAAGCATGCCCCAGAAAGCCACGTGGACAATGCAAAGGGTCTTGAATTTAATTCTTGCAGCCACTGGGAGCCAATGGTGAGATTTCAGGGCTGGAGAGATACGATCCCAGGGCTTGAGGCCAAGGACAAGTCTTACAGTACTGTTATGGATGAGCTGCAGAGGGCGGAGAGTGGATGCAGGCAGATTTAGAAAGAGGCTGTTGCAATAGTCCAGCCTAGAGAGAACCAGAGCTCTGGAGACTGTGAGCTTCTGGGGGAAGGAGAGGAAAGGAAGAATACCTCTGAGGAGGTGCAGTTGGTAGTTAGATTTTTTTGAGATGTCAGAGATGTGTGGAGAAAATGAAAGCATGGAGTCGAAGATGACCCTGAGGTTCTTAGCCCTGCAAGTGGGAGCAGGGAGAGGGCGAATGGAGGCTGGCCATAGAGTGACAGGAAAGGAAGGAGCAGGTGTGCCGATGAGGAAGATTTCTGTCTTACTGGCATTAAGGCAGAGGTCATTGGCAGCACACCACACCTGGATTGCAAACAGACAGAGATGAGAGAAGGAGAAGAGGTGGCAGAGCGGAGCCTGAAAACAAGTTGGGTGTCATCGGCATAGCACTGAAAGGTTGAGCAGGGAGCAGCAATGCAATGGGTGAGCGGTGCCAGGTATTGGTTGAAAAGCCAGGGAGAAAGTGTAGACCTCTGGGGAACACTGCAGGTAGAAAGTGAGATAGAGGCGAGGAAGGACCCAAGATGGACCTGGAAGGGTCGGTTGGAGAGGAAGGAGGTCAGCCAGGCCAGGGCCTGATCAGTGGTACTCAGGTTATTAGGGAGGCGAATGAGCAGGATGACATGGTTGACTGTGTCAAAGGCAGAAGAAAGATCGAGTAGGATGAGGACAGATGGGATATTAGAATCAAGGTTGGAGAGCAGGTCCATACTTCTGGGAGCTCTGAAGCCAGACTGATGGTCGTGAAGACAACCAACAGAATCGGTGTGAAGATTAAGCTGGGAGATGGCCAGGTTTTCCAGGAGTTTGACCAGGAAAGGGGAGATAGAGATCGGGCAATAATTAACCAGGCAAGAGGGGTCGACTGTGGGTTTCTTGAGCAGAGGGTGCACAAGAGAGTACTTCAGAGGGGAGTGGAAGGCTCCAAAGGTGAAGGAGTGGTTGAATAAGTCATCCAGAGCTGGAGCAAGGGTGTCAATGTGGTCCTTGATGGTTTTGGACGAACAGGGAAGAACCTATTTTGACAAGACTTTCATATATCGTACTTGTCTGGAAATCCCGTCAGGGGAGAACAGAGGAAATTATGAGAAAGAGGGAGGAAAGCTGGCTGCAGGGGGCCAGAGGTAGTGGAGAGAGAAGGGGGAGGAGGAGGAGGAGGAGAGGGCGAGAGGGTGTTCAGGATGTCCTGGGTTTTAGAGATGAAATGAGAAGCCAGAGCCATGCAGAGGGCCTGGGAGGCGACAGGAGAGGTAGAGACTGCAGCAGGGTTGGCCAACTCCTTGCAGATTTTGGCTGAGTTGTTAGATGCTGCAGTGATGTGTGCTTGGATATGGGTTCTCTTCTTAGTGTGGACAAGGAGCCGGTATTGCCTTCGGAGCAGGCAGCAGTCCAGTTTGTCAGAGGATGCACAAGAAGCCTGCCATTTCCTTTCTGTCACCATACACTTTCATTTAAGGGTAACTAGGTCAGAGTCATACCAAGAGTTGCACTTGGCTTTGGGCTTCAAACGGATCCTCATGACAGTGACAAGACATCAAGAGTATCAGAGATAGAGGAGTAGAGCATGGAAAGGGCTGTGTCAGGATGTGTGTCAGCCTGAGGAGGTGGAGGGGGAGAGAAAGTGGTAGCGAAAGCCTCAACTGACACACGCTTCATGGGCCAGATGACCGAGAAGGTAGGTGGCAGTATTGGAGTTGGCTTGGCCATAGGGGCAGAGAGGGAGAGATGGGAGGAAAGGAGAGAATGATCACTCCAGGGGACAAGAGTGGTCAGAAGGATAGAGAGGGAGATCAGAGATCAGAACATTCAGAGTATGCCCTGCTGAGTGAGTCGGGCCAGAGGGAAGAATAGAAAGAGTGAGAGAGTCACAGAGGTCACGAAAAAGTCCAGAGGAGGGACAGAAAGCATCCAAATGGATGTTGAAGTCTCAAAGAAGGAGGAGTTGAGTGGTCGAGGCCAGGAGGGAGGAGGAGAGGTCCGCCCACTGAGAGAGGAAGGAGGTGATCTGATCAGCTGGCCGAGTGATAGTAGCCACGGTAAGAGAGTGGCCAGGAGAAAGAGAAAGCCTGCAGACAAGGCATTCGAAAGAGGAGTAGGCCTGCATAGGAATGACAGAGGCAGGAATGCACTCCGGGAAGATCAAGGCTACACCCCCTTCGGAACGGTTGGATCTGGGCACAGAGAGGATCTTGTAGGCAGGAAGGAGAGTGTCAGAGCTTGTCACAGAGCTGGCCGTGAGCCATGTTTCAGTGAGACCGAGGACTTTGAGGTCAAGTTCTTATAAGAGGAGACAGATGTCAGAGGAGTGTTTGACAGCTGAGCGAGAGTTGAGAGTGGCAATATGGCGAAGGTTGCCATCCTTTAAGGACTTCCAGGGAGGGATACAAATCAGAGGTACACCCTGCAGAGGTGTAGAAGGAGCCAAGGGGGCAGAAGAGGAAGGTGGAGAGGGCAAGGTAGCCAGGGAGGAGGCAGAGGGGGAGGCAAGGAAGCCGAGGAGGGGAGAGAGGGGACAGCAGGGGTGAAAGCTAATTGATGAGGCGTGGGAAACCTCTATCAAAGAGAAGAAGGTTGGCCTGAGAGCCTTGGACCAAGTTGGTGCCATTCAGGTAAACATTAATGATGACCTCAGAGAAGTGGAAGGAGGCTAGGGGGGCCTAAGAGTGCCACCATTAGTGGGACAAGAAGAGACACGAGAGAGCACAGGGACCATATGAAGAGTCCATAGGTCTGGCGAGGGAATGACAAAGAGGAGGTCAGTGAGGGCCTGTCTGGAGGATGTGCTGGTGTAGATGTCAGCAATAGGGAGACCAGGGTTGAAGACCAAGCTATCCTTTTTGAACTTCTTCCTGCCAGGCTTAGTGAGAAGGGAAGGATAGTCAATGGAGAAACAGTTGGAGAAGGTAGGAGAAACAGAGAGCGCCATGGGTGAGGTGGAGGAGGGTGAAGTGGAGAGAGAGCGGAAGCAGGGGAGCTAAAACAGGATAGGAACAGTGGTAGAGAGTAGCATAATGCAGTCACTGGGCGTAGCCAAGTTCACGAGAAAAGTACACAGTACAGCCACAGGGGCACAACAAAGTTTGAATAGGCGGCAGGTAAATTACAGCCATTAGTGCAGACAAGATTTGAATTGACTCTCAAAACTTGCACAAGAAGATCATGCTGTGGAGATGCCAGAAACCACAGGAAGAGTCCTGGGCATTTGGCAGCAGGAAGAAGCAGTGCTACTGTGAGGCTGGAAATGCATTGGATGGCAGAGCCTCTGCATCCTTGTCCTTTACTGCTTTTTATCGTGTGTTCTATTGTGTTTTCCACGCAGCAGTTCATGTGGGACTCCTGGCGGTTCAGCTCTCTCTTTTGGTTTGGTGTACAGACCCATGGGATACCCTTATGGTACCCATGAGTGGGGGTACAACCCTGTGCCCCTAGTGTATGTTTATGGGCACCTGTGTATGGCCCACAGAGCAGGGTATGGGCTGGTGGCAGCTCCATGCTGAATTTGACAGGTGTTCTGAGTATCCTCCATTTTGGGACCCAGGCCCTGCCATTGGAATCAGTTGATTCCTGATAGAAAACAAGATGGCCCCTGTGGCCTCTTGCTTTCTATTGCCTGTTACCTTGTTTTCCCAAAGTCCTGGGAAGCCCTGACTCTGTCCCTTCCCCCTGACCCGCTGTTGGGTGGAAGTTACACATATGGTGTTGTTGTGAAGTCCAGGCCAGACTGGCTGGAGCCTTCCCAGTGACTGTATGTTGTGGGTACACCCTGCGGGTGGGACCTGGGTGAATGGAGTGTGTGACCAATATGCACTTCTTGTTGGGGATGTCTGGTTTCTGGTGTTTGACACAATGACTGAGACAGCGCTGCCCGAAACTGGTATGAATGCAGTGTAGAGTGTTGAATGGCTGGGTACTTGTCCCAATAAACATAACTTGTTGTGAGTGTCTGGAGAGAAGTGAATGGCCTGAATGCACTATGCACCTGATTGGCTGCCTGCCTGCATGAATGCCCTTCTGACCGATTGGTTGCCTGAGTGTGACCCAGCAGAATGAATGGGAGATCAACTAGTATATCTGGGGGCCTCTCACTGATAGAATTGTGTTCAGAAGCTGAAGAGAAACTGAAGCGTAACCTTGCAGCCCTGCTGGAAGAGAAATCTTGCTGCTGCTCTACTTCGTTGATCTGAAAGCTGCTGTGTCTCCATGGACTGACCCAGAGAGGACCTGTTTAGGTGCCCTCTTCCCGAGCTATGAGGGACCATCGTGCACTGCTAATCTCTGCCAACGCTCCCTGGTAGACAGACCTACGACAGGCTGCTGACCGGAGACGGTGACCACTGCGCAATCACAAGGAGAAGCGTTCAGACACTGTTGTCCATCACCGTCGACGACCGCCGTCGCCGACCGGAGCCGCCGTGCTCCCTTTGCCTAAGTAACATTTGATCTAGGGACGCTCTCACCTGCACCATTGATCGCTTTGTCCCGCTGGAGAAAGTCAAGGCCATCGACGCGCCGAGGAGCTTCCACCAGTGGGTTTCCCGCCACTTGATGACCGTAGAGACGCCGGATGACTCGACGCCCTTGTTGGGCCACAGTTCTTCACAATCTCTTTGCGGTCCTAAACTATCGTCACCGAGGTGCCCCGCACACCTCTTCCTCTCAGGACGCCAATGCTCCATCATCGACGAGCACCCCTAGGAACAAAACTGCCACCTCACCGTCATCGTTCAACCCTTTTTCCTCGTGGGGTCTCGACGATCCGTGGCTCCTGCCTTAAAGGGAGCCGCTCAAGAAGGATCCGTCGATGACCCAACGACAAACTCTTCTATTCCAGGTACATTGGGGTTGTAGAACTATTTTAGAAGGAAATAAGACTTCTAGAACAATATATGGACTGGGCTTGTGATATATCTTTACTTTACAGGTTGCCCAGGTGGGGGGATCTCCACACAGAACTGTGTCTAGTGGTAGGGGCCAGTATTCTTCCAATTGTTCTAACCAACTGCTTTCCTCCTATTTCTCTTGTTGGTTTCCTTTATTGAGTGATCTGTGTAGCATTTGACCAGAGTATAGTTGATGCACTTGAATAAGATCTGAAAATAACTGTGGTACCACTTAGAACTGTATATATTTGCCATTATAGATTAAGTAAGCACAAAGTGAGTTATTGGGCCTCATTACAACTCAGGCGGTAAGGGGTTTACGGCGCCGTAAACAGCGCCGACCCTTACCGCCTGAGTACGAGGTCCCTTAGCGCCATGGCGGATTTAACACCCGCTTTTAGCAGTTGTTAAAATCCATGGCGCTAAGGGACCATGGAGTTAATTACGCCACCGTAATTTACGGTGGTGTAATTACGGTGGCGTAATTAACGCCTTCCCCACTCCCATTATGCCCTATGGGGCAAAAATGGGAATGGGGAAGGGTAAATGGGGATTGGGGACTTACCGCCCGCCAAACTCGGAATGGGGCGGTAAGTCTGCCAACCACCATGGCGTAAACATAGTTTACGCCATGGTGGTAAAGTCACGGCCCAGGCGGTAACTTACCGCCTGGGTCGTAATGAGGCCCATTGTGATTGTATATGACCTTGAACTTAATGATATAAAGACTGTGTTTTAACTAATAAAGTGTGTGGACATTCCTTTGTGGGGGCTTGGGGACTACACTGTACTTAAGAACCAGCCCGCATCACCTACTGAGAAGCTAGGCCTTGATTGCTCGCCCACGTTTACCAATAATAGAGAATCTTGGCAGGGGTATAGAGAGCAGAAGTACAAAAACCCCCTCCAGTCTTTACACTGGTGGCAGCGGTGAGATGCTTATGGTTTTAAGAATCAGTGTATAACCGTGCCACTTACAAAATATCTGGACTTTGTTAAATTGAGGTTCAGTTGTGTACAAGATAACTGCATTACAAGCAATGGAATCTATTGCAAATGGTAAATTGACTAGAATGATCTTAGAGCCTCTCCAGAGTGCTTGTGAAGCCAGGGAGTGAGAATTTATGGATAAGTCTAGGGCTGAGCTGATAGCTGCCCTGGTGGACTACCAGACTGATGGGGGAATGCAACCCATGAGGTCTCCGCCCCTGGGGTTGTCCCTGAATCTGATTCTGGGAATGCCACCATTCCTGCTGCCTCTGTTCCAAACCCCAGCACTGCCCTTTAGGGGGAAGCCCTGAAGATTGAACTTTTAAAATTGGAGCTACAACAGGAACAGTTAGCCTTTCAATACAAAAAGTTGGAAACAGAAGCTGAGTTGAAGAAAGAGGAGTTGGAACAGCAAGTGATACTCAAAGATAGGGACACTGAACACCAAAGAATCCAGCTATAGAAAGCTAGAGTGGAGACTTCAGCTAAACCAGTTGAGAGTGGCAGGTCCCCAGCCACCAATTCTATGAAAGATTTGGTTGGTGTGTTTGTGGAGGGTTCAGATATCCTCCAATGGATTGAAGTGTTTGGAATGGCTTGTGCAATTCATGATGTTGATAAGAGAGATTGGGCTAAGTGTTTGTTAAGCAGAATGCCTCAGACTGGATATGACTGCATTCTGAAACTGAGTGTGGAAGAAAGGGGTCAGTATGGGTGCGTAAAGTCTGCTTTGATTGCCAAGTTTGGCAAGACACCTATCCAATATCTTAAAAGGTTCAGGGATTTTAAGAAAAGAGAGAATGTGTCTTGGGTTGACTGGGTGAGTGCTGCGCACATGAACATGATGGGGTGGATTGATGGTTACAAAGTGAAAACGTTTGTGGAATTGTCCCACCTTTTGTTTTTTTGGGCATTTTTCTGAAGCCTGTTCACCAGAGCTGCATCTGTATGTTGCTGACCAGAACATTTTGGATCCCTTTAAGCCAGCTAGGTTGGCTGACAAACGGGTCTCCCACCGGGTGTCCCCTAATGACTCCAGTGGGAAGGACAAGGACAAAGAAAAGGGGACCTCTCAGAAAGCTCAGGAATCACAGAAGCAATCACAGTCGAATAAACCAAAACCTTCCTCTCCTAAAACCCAATAGTCTAGTGGGGATAAGTCATCTGTGGGTGGGAATAAGAGTAGTGGTCCACCTGCTGCAAAGCAGGCTCCCAGTGGTTCCAGTATTGTACTCCACATTCCTGGCACTTGTTGGGAATGTGGGGCTCTGGATCACAAGAAGGGTGACTCCAAGTGTAAAGGTAAGGCACTTGGAGTGCAGGCTGTCAGCCTGAACTACCCTTACCCCATGTCTGAGGTGGAGGCCACTGTCCACCCCTCCTCTACAGGAATCACATTTGGTGCTCCTGTAGAGATTTCCTTAGTGACCCTCGGGGCCTGGGACCAGTACGCAGAAGTACTGGCGACTATCCCACAGAACACCCGTCGGTTTTTGAGAAGTGTCCTCTTGGATGGCCAGCTTTCTACTGGCTTGAGAGACACTGGGGCAAGCATGACAGTGGTGGACAGGACCCTGCTCAAGCCAGAGGACTATGTAGGAGCTTCTCCGAGAACCACCAGATTAGTGGTGTGCCTCCTAAATTATCGCCTGTAGCCTTAGTCACACTCACGATTGGAGACAAGACAGCAAAGCTTCCTGTCCTGGTTCAAGACAATGTCCCTGCTAACATTCTGTTAGGAAATTATCAAGTAGAGTTGGGGTTGATCTCGGATGGTCTCTCCCTGACTGCTGCTGCAGTCACTAGGTCACAGGTGACACAGGGTCTGGCTGTGAATCAGGTACCCAAGCCAAAGGCGAAGCCTAAGGCAATAAGACGGAAGACCAAGAAGACCAACTCTGTGACAGGGGCTCCTTCTCTTCCTGCTGTTATTACAGCAACCATTAGTATCCATGTTGCGGACGGGCTGGGTCCAGTGGAAAACCCAAACTCAACTCCTGAGGGAGAAGAGACAGAAGACTCTCCTGTGGGAGAGGTTCTCAACCCAGAGGACCACCCCGACCTTCAATGCCTGTTGGCTGAAGGAGGACACTCCCGTGCGGACTTCTGTAAGGGACAGAGAGAGTGCCACTATCTCCAGGGTCTGAGGACACAGGCCCTGTCCCAGGCACAAGGAGAAGTGCCTAGGACATTTCGGATTTATTGGGAGGGTGAGCTCCTTGTTAGTGAGCCCACTAAGCCTGAACCTGATGCCCTCAAGAGGTTGGTGGTACCCCGTGTTTACAGGCCCTTCCTGCTGCAGTTGGCACATGAGGTGCCCTTAGCTGGTCATCTTGGTACCAAGAAGACTAAGCAGAATTTCTCTAGCCGTTTCTAATGGCCTCGGATAGGAGTAAAAGTGGTGTCCCTCTGCAGGATATGCCCAACTTGTCAGATGTCTGGCAAGACTGGAGGCAGTGGGGGTCATTCTGAGGTTGGAGTAAAGGGAAAAACGATAGCGGTAAAGGATTACCGGCATCGCTTACCGCTACGGGCCATTCCGACCGGTCAGACCGCTATTTACGGCACCGTAATCTACGATGCTGTAAATACTGGTCTTGGGTCGCGCGTGCGCCCCACCATGCCGAAATTAGCAGCATGGCGTAAACCGGAGCTGATCACAAGTAAGGAGCACACGTAAATAACGGCCTCGTTAAGGCCGCAAAGTACCTTACCGGCATGGAGTACATACAGGCATCTCAGAGAAGGAGTAAAGAGCCCTGAGCAGTGGTTCCCAGAGCCACAGGTGCACACAATCAGCACAGGTGGAGGCAATGGAGTCTGCCACAGCAGAAAATGAACACACACACACACACCACACCCCCTGCCACACCAAGATGCGACCAATAGTGCCAGCAGGGGCACAACCACACTAACTATACCAACAACACCAGGCCCCCCCATTGAGGAGACACAGGGGGAGGAAGAGGGGGAGACAGGCCCAGCATGCAGCACCAGTGCAGCCTCAGTCACCACCCCATCAGCCCCCATTCCCACGCAGCATGTCCGGTCCCTCAAGGAAACCCCTGAGCAGATAAACACCCCCTACCAGCTTTACTGTGACACCATCACCACCATATTTGGCCCGAGAAATAACGAGACAAGCGAGCAGCATACAAATACACACTGCTATCCTGGCACAACTGAAGGTGTTGCCTGTGCCCCACACCCATGCCACAGGCACCTACCAGCACACAGTTGGGCCCATGCACGGCATGTCACAACCGTCCATTACACGGACACATAAACAAGTGCAGGTTCACCTCCCCAAGCACACAACGGCCTACAAATCCCTAAATTGGACTACCCAGGAAATATACAACATTAAATTTGGCCCCCATGCGTTGGCAGGCATGTCAAATGACATGGGTGCCCCTGACAGCACCCACGTGTCCTAGGTGGACCAGCATGGCCTGCAGTTCTTCAGGGCTGAATTTCTTCTTGCGGAGCCGGTCCGCAGTCTTCTTTGGGGCTTTTGGCATAGTTCCTTGTTGTGTGGTCCTTTCCCCGACTTCAGTTTGCTCCCAAGCATGCTGGCTGATGAGGATGGCAATGGGTTGTGTTTTTAAAGATGGCCACCGCGCTCCTTCCCGTTCCTGTGCGATGATGAAATTTCCGGTTCCGTTGTTTTGCGGTGACCGTAATTTACGGGATCCGTAAATTACAGTCACCGTTATTTATAGACGCTGCTGCTTCCAAGGCGGTGTTGTTATGTACGTGTCGCAGCATGCCGGTAGGGGGTTTTGCGGGTAGTTTAGTGGCATGCCACTCAGTACTTTTCCGGCATGGCGAAAAGCATGTGTCCGCGAGGTCGGAATGGGCCGCAATTAGCAGTCTAATGCCAGGGCGGTGTAGTACTTTCCGTCATGCCGGAAAGTACCGTACTTACCTCCTAACTCGGAATGAGGGCCAGAGTCATTGCCCCACTGCAGCCATTGCCAGTGGTTGACACACCATTTCAGAGGGTGGGCATCGACATTGTCAGTCCCCTGGACCCTCCCACTTCAGGTGGACATCGGTTCATCCTCGTCTTGGTTGATCATCCCACCAGGTACCCTGAGGCTATACCCCTTTGGTCTGTTACTGCCAAGGTGGTTGCCAGGGCTCTCCTGGGCATTTTCACTTGTCTTGGATTCCCTAAGGAGGTTGTCTCTGACAGAGGATCCAACTTCATGTCTAGTTACATGAAAACCGTTTGGAAAGAGTGCGGGGTAACCTACAAGTTCTCCACCTCTTACAATCCCCAGACCAATGGTCTGGTTGAGAGATTTAATAAAACTCTCAAAGGCATGCTAAGCGCTTTGGATGAGCCCCTAAGGAGGAAATGGGATCTCCTCCTGCCATGCCTGCTGTTCTCTTACAGAGAGGTACCTCAAGAGGGTGTTGGTTTCAGCCCCATTGAGATACTCTTTGGACATCCCGTGAGGGGGCCCCTTGCCTTGATCAGAGAAGGCTGGGAGGCCACCCCTCCAGGGCCCGCCAAGCAAGTGGTGGACTATGTGTTAGGCCTCAGACAAATGATGACACAGGTGATGAGTCAGGTGACAGCAAATCTCAAGGCCAGCCAGGAATTGAACAAGTACTGGCATGACCTTAAAGCCTCGGAAGTGGACTGGACTCTGGGGCAGGAAATCCTTGCGATGGAGCCTACCAAGCCTAGAGATTTGGCAGACAAGTGGACTGGGCCCTTCAGGATCATCTCCAAGATGGGTGAAGTCAATTATCTGGTTGACATGGGAGTGCCTGGGGTAGCCCCTCAGGTATTCCATGTTAACAGGCTCAAGCCTTTCCACAGGCAAGCAGAAGTCTCATGTCTCTTGCTAGCTTCTGAGAAAGAAGAGGATGAGAGTGAGCCCCTTCCTGATTTGCTGCATAGCAACCCTCAGGATGGCTCAGTTGAGGGAGAGGGCGTACATCTCTCTCCCGATCTGACGACAGAGCAGCAGAGGGCATGCAGGGCATTGCTCCAGCAGTATGCCTCTCTTTTTTCACTGACACCAGGCCTTGCACAGTGGTGTAGGCACGAAATTGACACTGAAGACAGTGTGCCTGTCAAACGCAGGTGCTACCGTATGTCAGATACTGTTAAGAACTACATCCAGGCCGAGGTCACCAAGATGTTGGATCTGGGTGTTATTGAACCCTCAACCAGTCCCTGGTCCAGTCCCAGGGTCCTTGTCCCCAAGGCATGTTCCCAGGCAGGTACCAAGGATTGGAGGTTCTGTGTGGACCGAGGAGTCAATGCCGTCACCATAACTGATGCGCACCCATTGCCCAGGGCTGATGAGCTTGTGGACACCATAGGTGCTTCCAAATTTGTGAGCACCTTTGACCTTACCTCGGGCTATTGGCAAATTGCTCTGACGGACCAGGCCAAGGAAAAGACGGCATTGTCAACACCTGAGGGACTCTACCAGTTTAGGGTCATGCCTTTTGAATTGAAGAATGCCCCTGCCACCTTCCAGAGATTGGTCAATCATGCGCTCAGTGGGCTGGAGGCCTTTTGTGTGGCTTACTTAGACGACATTGCCGTCTACAGTTCCACCTGGGAAGAGCATTTGACACATCTGGATAAGGTGTTGCAGGCCTTGAAAAGGGCTAACCTCACTATCAAGGCCAACAAGTGCCAGATAGCTCGGGGGATAGTCACATATCTTGGTCATGAGGCAGGAGGGGGTAGAATCCAACCTCTCCCCAGTAAAGTGCAGGATGTACACGACTGGAAGACTCCCACTACTCAAACCCAGGTGAGAGCTTTTTGGGTCTCACTGGGTATTATTGCAATTTCATGGCAGACTATGGAACCATAACTGCACCCCTGACAGCTCTGACTTCACCCAAACAGCCTAAGAAGATTAATTGGACTGAAGACTGTCAGAGGGCCTTTGATGGCTTGAAAGAAAGTCTGTGTAGGGCACCTGTGTTGTATGTGCCTGATTACAGCAAGCCTTTTATCGTTCAAACTGACTCCTGCGACACTGGAATTGGAGCTGTCTTATCCCAGTTAGATGACAAAGGGAGGGAACATCCCATCATATTCATCAGTAGACAAATCAAGAGTAGAGAATTTAGGTGGGCTACTGTTGAAAAGGAATGTTTCAGCATAGTTTGGAGTCTTAGGCGTTTTAGGCCCTTCCTTACGGGGTCTACATTCAAGGTCCAAACAGATCATAAGCCCCTGAAGTGGCTTATGCAGATGAAGGGTGAGAACCCGAAACTGCTCAGGTGGTCCATTAGCCTGCAAGGGCTAGACTTCACCATCGAGCATAAACCAGGGAAGAGTCACAATAATGCAGATGGCCTTTCCAGAAAGTATGTTGACCGTCTGGATAAGGGTGTCTATCTCGTGGGAGATTAGGTACCCTAACCTCAGTCTGGGGGGTGCGACTGTGATGCTGGAAATGCATTGGAGGGACAGGGTCTCCGCATCCTTGTCCTTTACTGCTTTTTATCGTGTGTTCTGTCATGTTTTTGGCGCAGGAGTTCATGTGGGACTCCTGGTGGTGCAGCTCTCTCTTTTGGTTTGGTGTACAGACCCATGGGATACCCGTATGGCACCCATGGGTGGGGGTACAACCCTGTGCCCATAGTGTATGTTTTTGGGCACCTGTGTGTGGCCCACAGAGCAGGGTATGGGCTGGTGGCAGCTCCATGCTGAATTTGACAGGTGCTCTGAGTATCCTCCATTTTGGCACACCCAGGCCCTGCCATTGGAATCAGTTGATTCCTGATAGGAAACAAGATAGCCCCTGTGGCCTCTTGCTTTCTATTGCCTGGTACCTTGTTTTCCCAAAGTCCTGGGAAGCCCTGACTATGTCCCTTCCCCCTGACCCGCTGTTGGGTGGAAGTTCCATATATGGTGTTGTTGTGAAGCCCAGGACAGACTGTCTGGAGCCTTCCCAGTGACTGTATGTTGTGGGTACACCCTATGGGTGGGACCTGGGTGAATGGAGTGTGTGACCAATATGCACTTCTTGTTGGGGATGTCTGGTTTCTGGTGTTTGACACAATGACTGAGACAGCGCTGCCTGAAACTGGTATGAATGCAGTGTGGAGTGTTGAATGGCTGGGTATTTGTCCCAATAAACATAACTTGTTGTGAGTGTCTGGAGAGAAGTGAATGGCGTGAATGCACTATGCACCTGATTGGCTGCCTGCCTGCATGAATGCCCTTCTGATCGATTGGCTGCCTGAGTGTGACCCAGCAGAATGAATGGGAGATCAACTAGTATATCTGGGGGCCTCTCACTGCTAGAATTGTGTTCAGAAGCTGAAGAGAAACTGAAGTTTAACCTTGAAGCCCTTCTGGAAGAGAAGTCTTGCTGCTGCTCTACTGCGTCCATCTGAAAGCTGCTGTGTCTCCAAGGACTGACCCAGAGAGGACCTGGTTAGGCGCCCTCTTCCTGAGCTACGAGGGACCATTGTGCACTGCTAATCTTTGCGAGCGCTCCCTGGTAGACAGACCTACGACAGGCTGCCGACCGGAGACGAGGACCGCAGCGGAATCACAAGGAGAAGCCCCCGGACACTGTTGTCCATCACCGTCAATGACTGCCGTCGTGCTCCCTTTGCCTAACTAACGTTTGATCTAAGGACGCTCTCACCTGCAATGTCGACCGCTTTGTCCCGCCAGAGAAAGTCAAGGCTGCTGACGCACTGAGGAGCATCGCCGGTGGGTTTCCCGCCACCTGACGACAGTAGAGACGCCGGATGACTCGATGCCCTTGCTTGGCGACAGTTCTTCACAATCTCTTTGCGGTCCTGAACTATCGTCACTGAGGTGCCCCGCACGCCTCTTCCTTGCAGGTCGCCAACACTCTGTCGTCGACAAGCACCGCTAGGAATGAAGCTGGCACCTCACTGTTATCGTTCAACCCTTTTTCCTCGTGGAATCTCGACGATCCGTGGCTCCTGCCTCACAGGGAGCCGCTCAAGAAGGATCTGTCGACGGCCCGATGACGAACTCTGCTATTCCAGGTACATTGGTATTGTAGAACTATTTTAGAAGGAAATAATACTTCTAGAACAATATATGGACTGGGCTTGTGATTTATCTTTACTTCACAGGTTGGCCAGGTGGGGGATCTCCACACAGAACTGTGTCTAGTGGTAGGGGCCAGTATTCTGCCAATTGTTCTAACCAACTGCTTTCCTCCTATTTCTATTGTTGGTTTCCTTTATTGAGTGATCTGTGTGACATTTGACCAGAGTATAGTTGATGCACTTTAATGAGATCTGATAATAACTGTGGTACCACCTACAACTGTATATATTTTCCATTATAGATTAACTAAGCACAAAGTGAGTTATTGTGATTATATATAACCTTGAACTTAATTATATAAAGACTGTGTTTTTAACTAATATAGTGTGTGGACAATCCTTTGTGGGGGCTTGGGGACTACACTGTACTTAAGAACCAGCCCGCATCACCTCCTGAGAAGCTAGGCCTTGATTGCTAACTCACGTTTACCAATAATAGAGAATCTTGGCTGGGTTCCTCTGTGCCTCTCCTCTGCCATATAGAGAGCCGAAGTACAGACCCCCCTCATGTCTTTACAGCTACCCTCACCAGGACCTGCAGGTAAGCAGGCATGCAGGAGAGGAGCTGCGAGAGAAGCCAGAGAGAAATCTGATCAGTGCAGTGTGAAAAACAGGCGGCAAAGCTATGTCGAGTGAGTGAGAACAGTACCAAAGACGTCACACAGAGCTGGTCAGTCAGCCCACGCAAAGTGGAGACCCCGGGGTGTTTTTTTGGCGACAGCACCAAACACAGTTTGAACATTGTAAAGCTGCAGAAATAGAAACACCAATTAGGACGACTCAATAGTTTGGCAAATGGAGTTTGTTTAATGACAAGTACAACAAACGGGGAGTCATGGAAATCAGCAGTGGTGTGATCATCCGTCTCGCTTTGACTCCAACGAACTTCTTAAAAAAACACATAATTTATACTCAAAACTCATCATAACTGACGTGTAACACTCAAAAGTTAATAAGTATTTCTATTGGATCAGAAAAGGTAACTCTAATATAGGTGCTATATCTGTATATGGTGAGGGGATTGGGTAAATACTGTCAGGTGGGCATCCAAGCCATTCCTTCAAAATGACCACTGTAGACGTCACTAATAGTACAACGTCTCATTGGCTCTACTAACTATAGGACCCTAGATTACTTGGTCCATTGTGATTGGATTGGCATCAACCCCTTGCATAAATTTCCATTTTACTTAGGAGCACACAGAATGGTCAGCCAGGTGCAGGCTGCTCCCCTCAGCTACACAGACTTCCTCCAATTAAGGTTACAATCAATCATCTCTTCAAAACTATGTGCAAATTATTTTACTGTGGTTGGCCTCGAAACTGCGTCTTCTGTCTGGAAAGCTCTGCAATCTCTTGCCTGGGCGGATGCCAGGCGTAGGTGTGAACTCGTGCTGATCCTTGCTCAGCTGGACACGTGATGCATACACCATGAATCTGTCTAGTTTCTTGCATTTTCTGTATTTGATTCTCATTCAGCTCATCACCTGCCTACGCCTCCTTATCTCTGGTCTTTCAGAAGCAGGATATTCTGTTCTTAGGTTTCAATTATGTGAGGCTACTGTGCGTTTCTTTATTGATATGACCTTGGCTGTCCTGGCACGAGTTGCATCTGCTGAGTTTCGATTCAGCCGTCTCTTCTCTTTTGCTGGAATACAAAATCTTGTCTAGTTTGGCCTTTAGTAACCTGAGTTGGTTCTGCTTTTCGTGCAAAGTGGACTTGCACCTGTAATACTGTGCTTCGTTTTGAGGTAGATTATGTATAATGGCACTCATCACTCTATTCTTCTACTTAGCATAGCAAGCCTCACTGTTTTCTTATCTTTCTTGCATTTCAAGCATATGTACAGGCATTAGCAGGTTGGATATCTTCATCCTGCTTACAGCTTAAGCTTCTTCATGGTTCAACATCGTTCTCTTCTTTTAGGTGCACAATATTCTTGTCCATAGCGTTTCGTCTCTCTGCATCATTCTCTGGTTGTTATTTCTTCTATCTGCAAGTCAGTCCGGGCCTTCGTGACGTCTCCACTCGTCTTCCATTAAGGCCTTTTTGGTTTCTTCCGGGACGGTACTTAAGCAATCTTCATTTCATCTCATTTGCTGGTAGGATTTCTGTTGCGTTCTGTATATGTTATTCTCCAGCTGGCGCATGTGGAATGTTGTGCCTTGTTTATGGATCACTATTACACACGGGCCAGTTGGTTGTTTGCTTCCAGTTGATGCGGCTGTCCTGCTGAGGGTTCAGATTAAAGTATAATCTACTTACTTCACCTGGCTTTTGTGGATTACTTCATTGGCGACAACAGAAGTCTTGAGGATCTGAACCCTCGTACTTTCCACGCGTGCGGGATCCCTGGTTTACATGTGATCAGTGGGAGCAGGAGCCGTGGAGCGGTTCTCGTTGGGCCCTACCACTGCCCCAACACTTGCTCGAGGTGTCTGGTGAGCTGCGGGGCACTGTGGTGCCTAGATTCAGGGCCCAGTCCTTGTTTGTGGGCCTGGACGGTGGTGGGCTGCTGAGTGGCATTCCGCCTCGGCCCAGCGCGGCTGTCCTCGCCGCGGAGGCTGCTCCTGATCAGGGGGTCGGCCGAGTGCGGGGTCTTTGCCGCAGAGCCTTCGCGGCTGGCCGCATCTGCTGGAGGACTGCTCCCAGTCCGGGAGCGGCCGTGGGATGAGTCGCCGCCACTCCGATCAGCGCTGCCAGGTGATTGCCGGAGAAACTGGAAGTGTGCGTGCGGCACTGGTGACACCGAAGGTCTTTGGCTTCCCCTGATGTTGGGGCCGTGATTGGATCTGGGTGACGGCTGCAGCGCACCTTCCCTCTTCCCCGGACGCTATATGCCGGCACCCGGGAGGTGGGGCTGAGGTTGGCGGTGCGGCAATCACGTGACAGTCCTTCCTGGTGTACGCCGATGAGAGACGTGAAACATTCTGGGAGAGGCCTCTTTGCCGTGTGTTTCACGCTGTTCGGAGGACATTGAGGATGCTGTGACCGAGGATCCGGCTTGTGGTTAAACGCTCTGTCTTGGTTGTGTATGGCAGATGCTCATCAAGGTGCTGTGGCTGGTTGGGAGAAGGGGAGGCCCATCAAAGCATTGAGACACTGTGCATTGGTTCTTCTGCAGTTTCCAGTTTCAAGATACCAAGGTGCAGGGGCAGTGCAACTACGGGCTGTGAAGTGTTGTGCTGGGTTTCTGTGTCTTCTTGCCCCTATCCAGTCAGTGTCTTTGGTGGATAAGGCATGTTTCATTCTGCTGGCAGGCCGCCCCCGGCATTCTTGCTTACTCCTGGTGAGCCAGCGTCCCCATGGGACCAGTGGGTTGACTCCTTCAAAGTGTACCTGAAGGCAGCTGGTGGTGCAAAGTTTGATGATGAATAGAAGGAGGCGGCACTCTTGAACTGCATTGGCACTGAAGGCTTGCGGGTGTTTCGCCATTTACCAGGGGAGGCGGTGACAGTGCCTGATAGTGGTGATGGTGAAAGAGTTGTGAGTGCATATGAAACTGCATTAAAGAAGCTGGAGGGTCGTTTTGGCAAGTGAATTAATGTGGTTCTGGAGCGTTACAAGTTCTTTTCCAGGGTGCAGGGTTCGGGTGAATCCATTGACGCATATGTGACAGATTTGAGAGCTCTGATGGCTACCTGTAGGTTTTCAGGAACTCTGGATGAGTACATAAGAGACCAGATAATGATGCAGACTAGTAGTCAAAATATTAGGGAGAGACTGTGGATGAAAATGACCCGCCATTGGAAAAGGTGGAAGAGATTGCAAGAGCGATTGAGACATCTAGGGCGAGTGTACAGATTGCAACTGAGAAGGAAAGTTCCAGGGATGCCATCCAGGCTGTGTTACCTCGCAGTAGAGGTAGTGGTATCGATAACAAGAAAAAGATTGACTGGCTCATGAGGGCCATTTGGGACACTCTTTGACTAAGAGGAGGCTGCGGGAGGAGTATTGGTGGCCTTCTATGGATCGGGATGTTGAGTTGTTGGTGAAGGAATGCCAGGCATGTGCCATGAGCGACAAGAGCAGGGTGGTTCGGCCCCAGCCTGTTCATGTGGTTGATATTCCTAGGGAGGTGTGGGCTAAACTGGCTCTGGATATCATGGGTCCCTTTGAATGCTTACAGCCGGAGTGCAAGTTTTTATTGGTGTTGGTGGATTACACCTCTAGATTGGTTGAGGTGGCGGCATTTGGCAGGATGACTGCTGATTGTGTCATTGCTTTCATGGAGAAGATTTTCGACAGGGAAGGTATCCCGGCCAGTCTGGTTATTGATAATGGGGTACAGTTTACCTCTGGAATCATGAGAGAATTTCTGGTTCGGTGTGGCATTGAACACTATTGCACTGCTCTTTACAATCCCAGTGCCAATGGACTGGTGGAGAGAGTCAATGGGGTGATTAAGAGTGCTATTCAATTGGCCCTTGCTAATGGGCTGGAGTGGCAGGAGGTGGTCTGGCAGTACTTGTCGGCCTATCGTAGGACTCTGTCAGTGAGCACTGGTAGGACGCCTTTTGAGTTGATGAGGGGAAGGAAGCTGGGAACCACTTTGAGGTCCTTGGCATTGGGTGGTGGTGGCCCGTCATGTGAATTGGATCTTGATGGTGTGCAGCGCAGAGTTTTGGCACGCCGAGAGGTTTTTCAATTTTCTCAGAGGGGTAAGAAGGAGTTGCGGGTCAAGGTGGGTGATGTTGTATGTATTAAGAACCCCAGATTTGTGCAGAAAGGTGGTAGTGCATTTTTGCCATCTAAGAGTGTGGTCAAGTGTGGTAAGGGCTATGCGCAGTTGGAGGATGGTTCCAAGTGGAGCAAGAGGAGGGTGGTGGTATTGGATGGCAGACTGGATAGGGGGGCTACTGGTGGAAGTGTCGGGATGGAAGATGAGGTGAGTGATTTGTTTGACTTCACGGCTGAGAGGAAGGATGTTCGCATGTTGGAGGAGAGGGGTGGACCATATAGCGGTCCCTTTGCTTCTGGGTGTGCTGAGGAGGGCCTGGTTTTGGATGAGGGTGGTAGTGAGGAGAGGGTGCAGTCTGGTGAGTCATGTCTTGGATCTGGTGAGAATGGGGGTGGTGAGGTGCACCCTTAGAGGTCTTGTCGGCCTCCTGTTAAACTCAGGGATTATGTGTGTTAAGGTGACACCATGTTTTGCATGTCATCAGGATTCTGGGATTTGTTCTTTCTTATCTATTGGTGATTGTGTTCACCGCATGGCATGCATCTGCAAATGTTATTGTTCCTGTGCTCTGTTGATGCTGCGTTGTGACTTCAGCTTGCATTGTTATGTTAACAGCATGATTTCATATCACATGGTTATGTTAATATTATGATGATTTTTTTCATTGCCATTTTATTGTTTGTTTCCAACTGTTGTTATTCTCCACTGTTCCTTCTGTTCTGTTTGGGGGTGTAAGGGGAGAGGATATGTCACGTTCTGTATATGTTATTCTCCAGCTGGCGCGCGTGGAATGTTGTGCCTTGTTTATGGATCAGCATTCCACACGGGCCAGTAGGTTGTTTGCTTCCAGTTGATGCGGCTGTCCTGCTGAGGGTTCAGATTAAAGTATAATCTACTTACTTCACCAGGCTTCTGTGGATTACTTCAGTTTCCTTAATGGATACCTTACTGTCCATGGTTTTCGTGGTATAGGTATATATCAGTAGGTGCTGTTCTTCTAATAGGTACTGGGCAGAGCCCCACTGCGGCTCTCTGCTGGTTTATTTGCTCATCATATGTCACGTATCTCGGTGTGAACGTTCCTGGTACTTCAAAATGGATGATTGAAGTGCAGGCTTTCTTTGGGACCTCCTCTACACTTCCTAGCTGGAAGGTTGCACCTTTGAAATCCCTTAGAACTTGCAAACCTTTGACTCCACTGCTATCTCTGTCGGTGTCCCCCAAAGATCAATATGTGAACCTCTGCTCTTCACCCTCTTCACCAGTGGAGTAACTTTTCTGAAAATGTTGGGGGGGACATGACATCTGAAGAAAAGATGCCCCAGCCAAATGAATGAGGACAAAATGTTGTGCCATGAAAGTTGGGGGGGGACAAACACCCCCGTACCCTCCTAAAATTACGCCCATGCTCGTCACCCTCTATAACTCTGTCCTCAGTAGACTTATTTCATCCTTTGTCTTTTGTTCCCAACTCTTTAATGACGATACTTACATCATTTTCTCCTTCTCCTTAACCAACCCGGAACAGATTACCAACTGTCTCACTGCAATATCTCACTCAAAGGCTCTCTTTTGCTTCATGCTGAATTCTTCAAAAAGGGAAATCACCTCTCTTCTAGATTCCAATCCAATCCCTCCTCCCCAACCCCATTTCCTTCCATTCTGACCTTCTTGCATAATCTTGGAGTACTCTTTGACCATGACGTCTGACTGCAACAGTTCTTCACTACCACTGCTGCCCTCCATGCACAAGTACTCCCTTTTCATATTCCATTTCCTAGTTTGCAAAGCAATCAATGGTCTTGCTCCTCAGTACCAGTCTGACTATCTCTGCCTACTCACTGATTCCCTCCACTCCTCCTCTGCACCCATCCTCACTGTCCTATACCCACCATGTCTCCTTGCTCCTCCGTTCTTTCTCTCTACTAACCCTGCTCCATTGGGACCCGCTGTCAATCACAATGAAGACCAGCTCAACGGTGGATACCTTCGGAGCTCTGCTTAAACTTCACTTACTAGCCAAAGAGGGAGCTTTCCCAGCCCTGTGTCCATCTTCCCTAACTGGACATCACTCAATCCAGTGGCACGTAATAATTTCATTTTGTATATTTGTACAGTACACCTCTTTACTTTGCAGCAGTTGCTCCTCTGGGTCAATTATACCTTTATAAGTCTGAAGTCACCTGTTATTTTATTTCGTTTTTTTAAATTTCATCTCTTGTCTATGACCTGCTTTATTCACACTCTCATAAACTGGCTCAACACCTGTTCTCATTTTCGTGCTATTTTACACATGCTGCCTTTGCCATGCACATTTACACTCCTCTGTGCAAATAAATAAACACTGCCTACCATGATCACATGGTAGGCAACATTTAAAAAGGATGTCTATGGATTCCGACTGCTTTATGAAAATGCAAGCCGATGCAAATGCTGCGCCATTTGTATAGCAGAAAGGAAGGGAGGCAGCGGAAATGCAATTTGCTTTCCTCCCCTCCTCTCCGCTATACAAATAAATAAAAATGTTGCATAGTGTAAGTAAAATGCATAAAAGCCTTACACAAATATTTTAGGCACTTTGCTTGCGTTGTGCGACAGCAAACATGAGCTACATATTCTTTCAATGGAATTTTGCATCAGGGTATAGGACTAAGGGCCTCATTACACGGTAGGCAGTAAGGGTTTACTGGTACCAGTATTTTACCGGTACCGGTAAATCCTTACCGCCTTACTACGAGGTCCCTTTGCGGGTTGGGGATTTTAACGCCTGCTTTTTGCAGGCGTTAAAAACCAACCCGCAAAGGGACCCAGGGAGCTAATTACGGTACCGCAATTTGCGGTGCCGTAATTAGCGCCTTCCCCATTCCCATTATGCCCTATGGGGCAAAAATGGGATTGGGGAAGGTCAATGGTGGAAGGGGGAATTACTGCCCCTCCAACCTTGGAATGGGGCGGTAATTCCCCTTCCCACCAAGGCGGTGCCGGTATTTTTGTCCACTGGTGCAAAAACTGCATTGGCAGAATATGTTTGTTTGACGAGAGCCCTTTCTGCACTGGTGCTTATTGCACTGGTACAACGTTTTTGCAATACTGCCTGCTTGTCCTGATCGTTGTGCTGGGCTTTGTTGTTTCCTTCCTGGGGCCCTGAACATCCGGTACACAACACAGCACTTCAGTCCCTGGTCTACACCCTCGCTCACAAACACCATGGAAAGCCAGCACAAGTATGTTTGCATTTGATGGAGGCTCCCTAATTACTAAGCAATCTTTAATCTCTAATACCGAATGTCATCCTTGCTCTCCCAGAAATGGGAGTACCTACATCAAACCACTCTGAAAGATGTGACATTTATCGTCAGCACCATTGAGTGGTGCAAACTCATCCCAATCCTCTGAGAATGTGACTGCTATACCACCATTCAAGTCCTTCGATATGCATTTGGTGTCAAACACAAGGCTTTTTTGCTTGTCGCCCGTCCCCCTCAGTTCCCTCTGTTTGATTCCGACTGCCATATTCTGTGTTAAGTGCCCTTAAACGCCATCTCTTGCACGGGGAATGTTATGAATATTAATAAAATGCAATTAACCTTCCCCACCTTAGTCTCACTGAATACGATTCTACAAACCTCTGCTGGAGACATGTTAAACAGTTTCATGGCTAAAACACGTATCTGTCCCTTAAAAATATTAAGCCACAATTGGGATCTAATTGTGAGCAAGGAATTGAACTCCGGGACATCCGTTGGTCGGGAATGAGCAATGCCAGTTTACTGGACGCTGGCGTGCGTCACCCATTCCTGAAAGCGTCACGCCGTCTCCTGTCAGGAAATGGACGTCTCCGGACTCCTCATGGTCATTTCGTTATTTCAGTTCGAGTATTAAGCCACGGGATATCTCTCAGGAAGTCAGCCATGGCACTGTCCTCTCTATGCCCCACTTTCGCAAGGGCACCAGCCGAACAAGACCACGCCTGAAAAAATTGTTTCACGGGGACCTATTTCTACCTCCATTTTGTATATTTGATTCTGACACAGATTGCCTTCGCATTTTCAGTAAGCTTATGTAGAATGGAATTGTTTTCAATTTTTCGCAATATGGGGGTGCTTTACAAACATTGCTCAAGTGCTGGGAAATCTCACTCTGGTGAAGAGAAGTTTTGCAACAACATTCCCACCAACCGACTCGTTCAAAATTGATATTTGCATTGTCGGACCAGAACCAAAAAGTCAGTTTGCATTAAACATTCTGTGCAAATGTCTCTACAAAATTGCCCTGCATCAGAGAATCGTATTTAATCTGGCCCTGGATATCTACAGTGTCAGAGACTGGGATCCTGTGTACCCGAGTGTGTAAAGTGGTTCCCCCTTTGGGAACTGTTTGTGGGACAGTCACTGTGACATTGGCTCAGATACCCTACACCTAAAGATGTAAGGACCGTCCTCCCAGTAAGTGCTCCCTTGTGTCCATTTACCCACACCGGGCTTTCGCTCCCTAGTTGCAAGAGCTTAGCCAGGTGGAGCTCTTAAGATCTAGTAACAAGGACCAAATCAATTGAAAGATGGCTGTCAATATGATAACAGCCCACATTTTATTGAGGGTTCATATCCCCACCGGTTCCTAGTGACTATTTCGAATGACATTTTTTCGAATGCCATAATGTCGAAAACATTTCACCGAAGAAAAAAATTTTCGAATGTCTTTTTTTTGTTATTTTTTGTTTGCAATGGGGGGTTCCCCCCAAACCTCCCTTTTTTAACCCCTTTTTTACTCGCGAAAGAAATAAAAACATGTAAATTAAAAAAGAATACATTCAAATTTTTTTTTTTTTGGTAAAATATTTTCGACATATTTGTCATTCGAAAAAATGTTTTCGACATATCAACTGGATACCATCCCCACCCACTTGTAAACCATGTAATAGTAGAAACTGCTATGGCCAAATGTATTCATGCTCCACCTCTGAATGAGGGTGCACTGTGTCGGCACAGCCTTCAAACCTGTGCCCGCAGTGGGCAAAGCCCCACTAAGAGACTCGAGTAGTGTGTTCTTAGACCCGGAATGGCCAGAGGCCATGTAGGTAGAGGCCCAAACCGCTAAGTGAGCGATAGAGGAAGGCAGGGCAAGCAAAGCTGAGGTAGGCAATGACACTATGTTGTCATGACTTGTGGAGTCCGGGGCCAATGCTTTTCGCTCTAGGACTTCAAAGAGAGCCGACAATAGGTAAGTATAGGGAGGCCGGGAAAGAACAGAAAAGAATAGGAGTAGGGCTCCAAGGGGCGGGGCGCAGGTGGGCGCTGACATGCCAAGGGGTGGTGCCCTCTTTCCAATACACTTTTGGTGCCCAAAAGGAATAGCCTCAGGCACTTGAACCCTGGAAAGGACAACGGAGCAAGGCTCACCACAGTTTGTGCTGCTAACTGTGCCCCTTACAGAGGCAGGGATGTGCAGATGCGAAACATGTTCCCACCCTCGCGCTCCAAGTAATAGTAAATACAATTCAAAGGGTAATAGTAATGATTGTGTTTAAAGAAACAGGTTAAGTGGCAAGAAAATACATCAACTGTGCCCCTCACGGAGGCAGGTGGCGCAAAGGGCGCGAAAAGGGAATAGAAAAAAACGTTAAAGACGACGTAGAAGAAAACGAGAAACGGCAGATGCCTTAATGGTATTGAAGAAAAGTTGAAAAAGACTAACAGGGTTCATGGGTTTGAAGAAAAGGATAAAGGAGTTGAAACAATGAACAAAGTGCTGTACCTGAATGATAGCACGGGTCAGGGCAGAGGATGCCCCCAGCGAATGAGGGATTGCCTGCGAAAAATGTTAAGGAAATGATAAGACTCATGTGAGATAGTTAACGACAATTGCAATGTCCTATGACCGACCAGCACCTTGCAAATGTAGCTGTATTGCCCCCAGACTTGACGTTGTGTCCGTTATTTTTCTGTCTGTTATGTCGGGCGCATTTAAACCTCTGGGTCAGTGGTGCGCGATATAAATATAATAAAGTAAAGTAAAGATCGGGTCCCGCTTGCTGAACGCTAAAGGGGACCTGGAGGACAAAACCAGAGCGTTAACCAGAAAATAAATATACCAGCGTGGACTGGAATCTAGCACTGGGAACTGGAATTGGCTGGTGGGAGGTGCGCTTAATCTTGCTGACCGCGCATTGCCCAAAAGGAACTACAGTTTGAAAATGCCTAATTTGAGTTGTAATTACAAAGCCTGCCACTAAATGTTTTCCACCAATATATAGGTATATGGTTTCATTCATAGGTTTTTATTCATAGGGCTGCAGTATGTCTTTGCTCAGCTTATGGACGGTACGCCATTTGCCATCCTCTTCCGTGGTATAAAGTTTTCAGCGGGAGACCCTTCTTCTCGGAAGCCCTAAAACATGTTGACCAATCAAAAGGCTGGAATCCTCCACACACTCTGACTGGCTAAAAGTTCACTGAATCATACTATATGGACCATTCTGACCTCCTGATTGGTCAAATATTATTCACGTCTTCCGTCCCCCTGCAGTGAAAGATCAATTTTAATCTCAGATGGATTTTTACCATGCAGAAGGCAATGGTCTTTCCATGGCTTGGCAGGTGGAGCGCAGGTAGAAAAAATCCAGCTCGTCCATGGTAAAATACCCCTTTGAGGAGAGGCTGCACACAACTCTTGGAAGTACACCCTTAAAACAGCAAGTCAGGAGAGGATGGATTATGGAATAGCAACAGCAAATCTGCCTCTGAGCAGCAAAACAGAACTGGTGGATCGAAATAGGGGCCAGTGGGGCACCCCGCACGCCGCCTTCCCGTCATGTCCCTGTGCAAGTCCCCTGTCACTCATTTCACCCTGCATTGCCTTGGATGTAAGACACGTGTGCTCTCTCTCTGCATTCTAATGCTGATAGTCAGACACTAGCTAGTCTGTGAACTTGTGCTTTGCACTGCCACCCGGACTGGGCACAAACCAGGATGAATGTATGACTTTCAGGCTGGAAGACCAAGACCTGGAGCAGAGGGGAGGTGGGGGGGAAGAGAGGGAGAGAGAGGGAGAGAAAGAGAGAGAGGGAGAGAGAGGGAGAGAGAGAGAGAAAGAGAGAGAGAGAGAGAGAGAGAGAGACCCACCCAATTTCATGTTCCTGTAGTGTCTGTCAGGCCCTTAATCAGCACATTCATTTTCTTATACCTTTGCCCTGAATACTGAGCCTGGATTTGAAGTCTATATTTCTGTGTCCCTCCTCAGTGACAACTGTAGGAGAATACCCTCCCCCATGCCTTCCCCCCACACCTGACTACTTTTATTTGTGCATCCGGTTCTTGGTCTGTTCTTCCTGCTATTATTATGGGCCCGATTCATGGACATTTTTGCACAATAGAATAGATAGAAATCGGCTAACAAGTAAAGTGGAGTAGTACCTCTCTCCGTGGGGTTCAACTTAACAGTGCTCTTATGACTCTCAACAAAAGGAAAAGTCATTAGGGGATGCTTAACTAAGTGTACTATGAAGATGACCAAACCCATAAGCTAGTAAGTACGTTTCTTAACAACAACAAAAAACAATATAAAACTCAAGAGGCTGGTACACGTGCATAGTCACAGTGATGGACCCAGCTTGGATGTGCTGTTTGCAGGTGGCGGAAATATCAGTCTGCAATCCTTCCGCACATGCCAGTTGATCGACTTTCTTCACACCCTTCCCTCCAGCAAGGAAACAATCCCATTTAAAGCATGACTCAATAAACATTCATCAATACCTTTGTAACCCTCAACAATACGAAAGGGACATGAAAGAGAACATGCCGTCCCAGGGGCCCTCCTCAATCTCCTGCACTAAGTAATAGAAAGAGGACTGCATTTATTACCGCCACTAATGACGACGAAAACAAAACCAAACAAAAGCAGCGAATATGTAATTTAATAAAGAACTGTAAGACCTAAAAAGGAAGGAAAGGATGTAGCAACAGAAGTGATATTGCATCGTGTACAATGTATAGCAGGAAGTTGCCTAAATACGTTCTAGCACATGTAAATATAATATTGATTTGGTTGAAAGAACACTTGTTCTCCCCATATGCGCACGTTGGAATCATTTGAAAAGTGGGCATGATTCCAACACATAAAAACAAAAGGCAGGACAAAAAGAACCAGTAAAGCGTCCATGGTGAGGATAATGAGAGAACAGAAAAGAATGGACAAGGATTACAGCATGTCCATGCACAAGAGTGGGACTCAGATCAATCCAGACACAGGTGAGCAGCACACTCGAAACTGAGTCAGAAGCAAGACAACATTTGAGGGCCACACACTTCACCAGCAAAGTCAGAGTCTCATCGAAGTGTCGAATAAAGCCAGAGGGGTCCCCATTGAAAGTTGAGGGTCATTCCAGCTCAAGAAAGATCTTGAAGTCTGCCAGGTACTTTGGTCGCTGGGGCAGAAGAGAAAACTGCTTTGGAAGATGCAGCGCATAGAAAAAAACAGCGCTGCCATTCCGAACCACCACTGACACTGAGCTATGAACAGACCCGCCAAAATGCATCCCAGTACTCTTCCCCCCTCTCTGCCCCCACCAGTGCCATAGGTGCTGAGCATGTCACCAGTTCCAGCACCGCGGGATCCGGCAATATTCTCCCGGTATCCCCGGTAACATGGTGGAGCGGGCTGCATCTTGCCAGCGTCATGGAGAGGCATAGGCGGCATGGAATAGACGTCTGCAGCCCTTATTACAAAGAATAACATGTGAAAGCATTTCATATTCGCTACAAAGGGCCTGATTCACAGGAGGTGTTCCCATGGAATTGCGCCATTGCAAAACACGCTGGTGAATCAGGCCCATAAGGTCAGACCAGGACCACACACTATCAACGTGCATATGTGCAATAAGTTACTCATTTCAAATGTTGGCATGTGTGATATCATGTAAGGTTTGGTTCTGTGTGGGTCTCTGGGCACGGCTACTGGGTTGCAAGATGGGATGCGCGCCAGCCAAATATGGTCCCATGGCTCTCTGCTGGTCTCAGCTGCGGCACGGGGTGGGATATAGGCAAGCCAGGCTGGGGCTCCTGATAGGCTGCGCTGAGCTCTGGCTAGAGCTCTGATTGGGATCTAGATTTGCCTCACTTCTTGACTTGGTTTGGGGCGGGGCTGGGTTCTAGGTGAGAACGGTCTCTGCAATGTGTTTTAGGTTGACCTGGGCTCTTGACTGGCCTGGGGTGATGCAAGTTTCGCATTCTAGTAAATTCTCCTCAGGCTGAGTTCGGGGATGAGGGCTGGTTTGAGCAGTGAGTTCCAAGGCTTTGCTATGCAATGGTGTTTATTCTGGATTGGGCATGTTTGGCCATATGTTATGATATGTAATGCTATGTTAGAAGGCTTTATAGCATGTGCCACTGCCATTGTCATGGTCTTCAGGTGCCCCATGGGATCTGACAGATAGGGGATGGGGTTGGAAGTTGGGGGACAGAGGGGAAATGTTAGATAGCTTTGCTCTTGTGTTGATGCCTGCAGAGCAGGAGTAGTCTTAGCTATGCCAGTGGGTGGGACTGTAGGTGTTCTGAGTTAAGGCCAAGATATTGATGCATTTGTGTCCAGAAAGGAGACCTCATGTGTCAATGGTGCTAGGATGCCATGGCTAGTATGTCAAATGGTTGAAGAGGTGCCGTGTTTTGCAGTTTGCCATCTGACAGGAGGGATATTAAGAAGCTGTGTGTGCGTTGCAAGGTTGGTTTGTGAATATGGATGTGTTTTATGGAAACAGATTCCTGTGCATTGCGGTTTGTCGACTGTGGAATAAACTGTCCAACTGTACCGGAGAGAGTGCCAGGTTACGGACTTTCAGGATTGTACGTTGCCTAATGAATGAACGAGGTTGGATCAGCTGTTTTATGTATTCTGTCTCTGTTGTTGTTATTTATTGTCTTTGAACTGTATGCATTTTGTATATCGCATTTCTGTTAATGAGTTTGCACCCAATACATCATTGTACTTATTTACTTGCTATAGTGCGTTTGAGCACAGACATTTAGCAGTTAGGGGGCGGGATAGTAAAGGTTGCAGTGACAGATTAGAGAGTGGATATAGTTTCCTTTGCTGATATTTTATAGGTGCCCAGGTGCCAGGTGAGACGTAGTGCTGTATATGTATGCCACTTGGGAGAGCCCTCCATTTGAAGTGGGCCAGAGATAGAGTTGCCCACGTCGAGGCTGAAATCTAATATTCTATGGAGCAACTGAGGGCAAAGGTCAGAATGTGATGTGGTGTGATGGTACAAGGCCAAAATGGAATTGCCTGGATGCCTGAGCAAGGCTTAAAGGATGAGAAGATGCGGGGGGGGGGGGGCTTGGGAGTGTGCTGCTGATTTTCTCAGACATGTCGAGGAAGCAAAAGGTTGGTTTGTGGCTAAGATGGTGAAGAGGAGCAGGAAAGGCTCTCTCTGTATGATTGGTCCAAGCTACATAGGTGAATACATGCTGTGGTTCTACCTTCTTACTGTTAAATGTATCCATGTCATAACACCCGTTACGCAACAGTTGTGAAATGGATCGAGTGTTTCACTGTGTCCCCCTCCTAGCTCCCCGTCCCTTCCCTGCCTCTAAGGGGGGGGGCACATCAGGAACCCTGCCCTTCCCTTCCTTCCCCATTTCTCCTCTCTCCCTGCAGGCCAATTCCTGGAGACAGCCCTGGGGCCCCCACGAGCCACCTCTCCCAACCCCCCTGCCACCACACCACCCCACGTACCTCACTTCCTCCACCCCCGGCCTGACCCATCCTATCCCTTTTCATTCCCCATGTATTCCAGACAGAACTTTTGCATTAGATTACGTGGGAAACATCCTCTTCGAAATACACGGCACAGGCCAATGTTGTAGGCTCGTGTTCGAGATGCTGGTTGGCACACAGAGGCTCTGGGGCATCCAGACGCTGGGTGGCATCTAAGCTGAAGGGCCTGGTCTGAAGTGTTTTCCTGAATTCATGGTGTGCAATGCGTAGCTTTCCATTGTGAGAGTGATCCAGAGTGTTGTCACCATGGTAATGAAAGCAGGGGCGTTGCTAGGGGGGGGGGCTAAGGGGGCTATAGCCCCTGATCTTTTGGTTGTAGCCCCGGATAGAATCTCAGGAGCTACAGCCAAAAGACTAGCTAACCCCAGTCCCAACAGTTCTGACATCAGCGTAGCCCCGGGTCTTTTCCAGACCTAGCAACTCCCCTGAATGAAAGTCTCTGTGTGTGCCTCTGGTGTAGTGTCTGGTCCTTAATAGCACATCGCCAGTTGATCGTCACGTCCTCCTTTGTCGGTATTGCATGGCCTTGGAGGAAATCAGCTGCATAGCCCGTGAAGGCTCTGTGGCAATGCAGATAGTTTGGAAGTGGATTCTCTTTTTGACCGGGAATCAGTGGCGCGCGCTGGCGTTATGCGTTCCCGCCTGTCGAGTGAGTCTGAGTCGAATACCAACTCCTTTGCTTTGGATGAGGTGAGGCTTCTTTGCGAGGTTATAGTCAGCAGCGTAGCCAGTATTGCCTATCAAGTGGGACCTGAAGATAATGTATTTGGGCCCACTGCAATCAGTACTGGACAATTAGTACTGCTTTTTTTGTGAGCATTTGCTCTGTTTTATTGGTGATATTTTTGTATTTCCTTCAATGAAATTTGTATAAGTGATATATTTTAATGTTTCCTAATGAATTGAAATACAGCTACTAGCCCCAATGAATTTTGGATGTTATATGAATCCGAGGCTTGTCACTATTGATGCACTTTAGCACCTATTTTCATAGGGTGATGTCATTTATGGATTATACATTGCTGTTTTAGGCAGGATTTAAATTTAGAGGTTTTATAGAATGTTCATACTTTTGAATACATTTTATGTTTAATTGTGTTTGCGATATTAATAAAATATGTTTATATAAACTTCACTGACCGAGCTTGTCCCCTCCTTCCATACATTCGAGTCTATTGAATTCGTTTAAAAAGCACTTTATTCTCGTGTGACCACTTTCTCTGGTTCTTGATCATAAGTGTTCCCCAGGTCCACGATGAAGAGGACACCCATTCTTTTCCCACAACATTTGCTAGTTCCCCCTTGGTTCTGCTGTCTTGTCGCGGTTTGACCATTCTGAAGCGTATTTGCCAAGGTCGAATGGGCTGAAATAGGTTGAGTACAGCAGTTTCCGATGATATGAGGGATCTGGGTTTGGGCACAGCTCACGGCTGGTTGTTTGTGAGATCAGTGCACCTGAGGATATACAGAAGAGAAATGAAAGAGAGTGGGCCTCATTACAGGTCGGGCAGTCCGGAATTAACAGTGGCGGTAACCCCGCCGCCACCGTTAATTCCAGACCGCCGGACTCCTGAAGGCGGGAGGTGATGTTCCCGCCAGGTCTGACCTGGCGGGTTGAACACCACCCGCCTGCAGGCGGACCTGGAAACACCGGCACCATCATGAGATGGTGCCGGTGTTTCCATTGCCCCATTCCCATTGAGTCCTATGAGTCCTGCGGGACTCAATGGGAATGGGGATTAACACCATTCCGCCTCCGTGACTCCCGGAACACCGGGGCTGTAATGCCCTGGTAATTCCGGGAGACACAGAGGCGGAATGGTAATACGAGTCCGGCGGTAACCAAGCGGTTTTACCTCTGCGGTTACGGCCGGACTTATAATGAGGCCAATGAAACTGAAAGGTAGTGGGACAGAGTTTGTCCTGACAGTGATGCCACTTTTCTTCAAAGGAAAGTGTAAAGATTAACCCAGAGAAATTGTCATGTGGCTTAAACAAAATGCAAAATCTGTATGCTTTAGAGGTGGAAATAAGGACAGTTTAAATTCTAAGTCACTGGCAAGTTGAAGGGTTCGATTAAGGCCCATGTTTTATCCTACGCCTGCTGTCTGGATGAATATTCTGGTAAGGGGTTTGCTCTGTGTGCACTGATTTATGACGTCAGGATGAAAGGCGCCCCTGGGAGGCCCACGTCGGCCCAGGTTAGCAGCCTGCATGCGGGTGGAGGCACCGCGCTAGTTATCGATTCCAAAGGGGTTTTGTCTGCTGCCTAGTGAAAGGGTGGTCACAGTCTGGTTGAAAGGATATAGGAATGCCCAAGGAGCTGGCACCACCGTGTGCGCGTGCCTCGGTCTCCTTTTGAGAGCGAGAGGAGTTGCCTAGTCAGCAGTAAGGAGCCTCATGGCTCCACCTCACTTCTGCCACCGCTGTCTCTCTCATGGTAATCCCTCTGCTGCGGTTCAGAGGAGTGGGGGTTGCAGGGCTGCCCAGTGCTTATGTGTTGGTGCTTGGAGCAGGGTAGCTACACTGGGTTTGTTCCTGGCTCTGTGGAAGAGCCAGATGGTGGTGCTCGCCCCGCCCCTAAAATATGGAGTTTAGGAGGTAAAGGGGCCACAGAAAGGTTCCTGTATCAGAAGAATTATGTATGGGAAAACATGGTAATCTGTAAAAATACGTTTTCGTGTAACTTGCTTTAAGTGCGCTTCATTGCTTACGTGTTTGCTGGGTGGCTTTCTGTGTTGTCTCTGCAGAACTTGTATTGCACACTGTTTCCAATGTAATATTTATTAAAATGTGTCACATTACATTATTTCGAATGTGTGGCTGTAAAATGATTTTTTTACTATCATGTTGTGATGAACGTTTGTTTTTTTTAGAATTTATATATATATAATTTCAAATAAAATTGAAAAAAGTCTATATTTTTGATGAAAACAATGTAGTGAGGTCATTTGCAAAAAGAACGTTTTACTTTGGCGGTAGTAAGAATCAGACAGTACCAGCGCGCCCTCTTGTGGTTCATTGTTGATAATGCAGCCTTGTCTGAAAGCATGGAAAGCGGGAGAAGGGCTCACTTTTCCTATCACCAATACCGGGCAGACGCTCTTCAGCAAATCGGCCTCGTTCTGATTTTTGAAGAGCACTGTTCACAAGAATAGCCTGATCCATAGCTGTCTATAACACTCTAGGACACCCAGGTATGTAATGCGCGCTTGGTGCAGTATTGCCAAAGCGTGTAATTTAAGTGGTTCCGCAAAAACGGGGCTTTGTGGATCATTAAAAAATAAAAGGAACAGATGACACACCCTGTCAAAGTGCACTTCGCCTGCTGCTGGTCTAATAATATGCACCGGTAAAGGCAGTGTCCTCTGGCGTCCATGCACATTTCCCCCCACGAGTCAGGGGACTGGCTGGCTTTGATCAACTGGGATTCCCTAGCCCCCAAAAAAGCCCACCACTGTCTTGCGGGGAAGATACAATGTTTTGGCAACTCCGAGGTGGGCAGCGCGACACGTGCTTCTTTGGAAGGGTTAGGACGCCAGACGATGGCCAGTCCTGAGGAGTGTGGCGAGCACAGCACGGTCGGTGATGCATTCTAAAAGCAGACGGGGTATACCATTCGGGGATCACACTGGCGTGGTTTCCTGCTCTCCCATGAGCCCCCATTGTATTGTAGATGCGGTCTGACGTTCATTCATCCCCCGTGTTTTTTTCGCGGAACTTTCCCCACAAAACCTTTTGCCGGAAAAACATCTGAAAAATATGGGGATTTGTGGGGGGGGCATATAAGGGCTAGGGCGGGGTGGTGTATGCGGATACATAATAGTGGAAGGGGATTGGGGGACTCTCCCCAAATAACATAAACAAATTCGATGATGTTTTTTGGCAAAAAAATGTCGGCAAAATGCACCGTGAAAAAAAACGGCGGAAGAATGATCATAGAACTGAGATACCAGAATCGTACCTACCGTTATATTTAGGGTCGGTCCCTCCCAGTGTCACAGCAGTTCATCTCTTTTTTCAAATTTAATGGACCCGACTTGCTGAGTGGTCTTGTGACTCTGACAAAGACAGTTTAATATATATTCTTAAAAGATAATTGGGCAACAGCCTATACCTTTCACTTTCCATCACATTCCCTAGGTCAAAGGTTGCGCCGTAAAGTCTGCCACCCTTCCCCCCCTGTGAAATGCTGGCCATAGTCAGCGGTTAAACCAGTGATTCCTAAATTATACTCTAGGTGGCAGCATTTCTTTACAACTCTGGTGGCAACTTTACACGTACAATCGTGGGAAATGAGTTCGCTATAGACCGCACTAGGATTACATGAGTTCACTATGAAAGCAGTTTGGGTTTTTCAGTGCCTTTCTTCTTTGGACCCCCTCTATGCACTGCGAGAGCGCGCAGTGATATTTGAACCACTTTGATGATCCATTACAACTGTAATGTATTGTTCATGCATGTGGCTTTTCACGATTTATTGGGCACCGTAAACATGTCATTGTTGCATATGTTGGCATAATTAACAAGCATGAGGGGCGCAGGGTGATGCACAATTATGTCATACATGTATATGTATATCAAATGTGCCCTTTCTAAAAGTAGCACTTGTTAACCTTATGCCCTGACATGCACTGCTAAGAAGTAACATGTGCTTTACCTGCAAACGGACACAGACAACTGTTGTGCCCCATTGGCCCTGCGCTCCCTGTGCCGCAATACGGCATTACTATTCACATGTCAGATGAAGGGCACCCTGCGGCCCCTTAGGAGCCCCTGAAAATCAGGACGCTAAGCCAAGATTGTGATTTCTCTGGACAGGGCGCACGTCAAGGCTACGAGTTGGCAGTGTCTCCATATCATTTTAGGAGAGGGGACATTAGGTAGTGCCCCATCTAAGTGTGACCCCTGTGGAACCGAGCACCTCAGCAGAGTAGCATGCTGGACTGCAATTGCTTAAAATCCTGCTTTAAGCAGAGTTTGTTAACTGCACAAATAAATCCCACACTGTGCACAACCGGGTGCCTGCCTCTGTGCTAATGCGTGTGCCCACTATGCATAGTAATGGGAGGTGGTGGGATGTTGGGAGACTGGCCCGCCGACACTCTTTTTCACTTGCAACATAGACACGGTACCTGACAGTAGAGGAGCAGTCTCTTGTCAGACAGCGTGTTCACGTTGCAGCGACCCATATGGTGAACACACTGAGTGTGATGCTGCCCCTTTAAGGGCTGCACGCAGGTGGCAGTGTGACGTTGCACTCCACCGCATGCATTATAAATAAAGGGGGCGTTCCCCTGGCCAGAATAGAACGATGGATGCTGGCACTGGTAGAGTATGGAGTGTCGCTAGTATACAGGCCAGGAAGCAATAGCGCGGCAGACTATCTGTCAAGACACCAGCGAGAAGGGACTGGCGGGGCACCGTCCATGTGTGCTAAGGAGGCAGACAGACACGTGCAGCTCGTGGTGGAGGCCGCAACATCCAACTCTGTGCCGGTGAAAGAACTCGAACAGGGGTCGGGGGAGGCTGACTGCTTTCGGATACTCAAGGCAGCCATTCAACAGGACTCATTGCGGATGGTCGTCTCCCTGGCAGCCAGAACACAGGAGGCCAAGTCCACACTGGAACAACTGTGGAGAGTGAGGGGGAGCTGACCTTCTCTGAGAACGGCCTGCTGCTAAGAGGGGACCACATTGTCATCCCCCAGAGTCGGACACAGCAGATGATTGTACTGGCACATCAAGGACATCAAGGCGCGGCAAAGACGAAAGTACGCCTACGCCAGAAGATCTGGTTCCCTGACCTTGAACGAAGGGTGGAAGAGTTTGTGGCGTCCTGTGTGTGGTGCCAAGCAGCATCCTCTGCCCAGAGAGAGCTGGAAATTGAGACCATGCCGAGAGGGACCAAACCGTGGGTGGTGGTCCACACAGACTTTGGGTCCACATCAAGGGGCACCCATTTCCTGGTGGTGGTTGACGAGTGGTCCCATTACCCAGAGGTGGAGTTAATCGAGTCAGTGGGGTTCAACAAGGTGGTGGTAGCAATTGAGAAGATCTTTGCCACCCACGGTCTGCCCACAGTGCTCTGCTCTGACAATGGCCTGCCCTTCCAGGGTGAGAGTTTCGGAGGGCTGATGGAGGAGTACGGCGTACACCACCACAAAGTAACTCTGCTGTGGCCACAGGCCAATGGGGAGGCTGAGAGGATGATGCAAACTCTCAATAAGGTCTTTCGCATCACCCAAGGGGAAGGCAAGTGCCTTGAAAGGGAACTGTACAAATTCCTGAGAGGATACCGCAACACTCCCCATAGCTCCACTGGTGTGGCCCCGGCAGAGGCAGTGTTCCAACGGTGTCCACAAGACCTGCTGCCAGAACTCGGTGAGCGGGAGTTCGCCATGATTGACAACGAAGAAGTGGAGCGTGAGCGCTGTGAAAGAACTGCAAATGCAAACATTCAGAGAGGACTGAGACCACAGAGGCTGGTGCCTGGGGACGAGGTGCTGGTGAAGAACCGACACCCTCAAGGGAAGCTGTCTTTGACCTACGAGCCAGAACCCTTGGACGTGGTCGCGGTAAAAAGGTTGATGGTGACCGCCTCCGACGGCCACACCTCAGTGATACGTAATGCTAGCTTCTTCAAACGGCTAGGAGAACCAAGAACTGGAATGCAGCTTGTGCATTGCCGTGTTGTTCGCTAGTGCTGGCAGGCCAGCACAAAACTCAGCAGCTGTTTGCTGTCTGTTAAAGGGTCCAGGCAGGCTAAGGTTTATGCAGACAATGCATAATTATTGGAAAACAAGGGTTTAAGGGAAATTACTGCACCAGTTAAAAATATTAGTCAAATGAGTGAAGTATGGAGAGCATGACAGTAAAATGTGTCTATATATAAATGTTCATAATGTAGCAAAATGATAACAAACAGGAGCTACAATGTATTCTTGCATAGGCTAGCAGTATGTTAAGTAGTATGTTCTAAATGGAAACCCGGCCATGAAGGAAGGAAGACTGCAGCATCCATTGTAAGGGAAGAAGGACAGTTTTGGATGAGCCATGCCAGTATCCAGTGACCAAGTTAACAGTATATAAGGCTCTTGCAGGGGACCAGTCTGGAGGAGCTTGGAACGGTTAGGGACAAAATGCCATTCAGGGAGCAGAGTTCTTTGCCACCCCCATCCTCATTTCTGTAAAGATTAAATTTGTTATCCTGGCAAGATAAGATTCTTGGCCTTAATTCCCTAGAGGGGGAACTTTAATCTGGTGTGAGTGTGATTAGGGGTACCCGTATAATTAAGGGGTACACCTGTGAGTTGGGCTATCTTTCACTTGCATCTATTGTACGTTATTCCATGAGTTACCCTACAGCCTCCAAAACCGATGGCAAACACTCTGGCCTTCTACCCACATTTTCACAGAAAGTGTACTATGTAATGCACCATTTTAACCCATTATTCAAAACCCTTTCTCATGGAAGGGGGAAGAATCCCTCTGATCCGCCTGCCCCCTTGCCCTGTGCTTTGTTAAGGATCTTAGGGAGAGGAGCGTCCTCATCATGGCTTGAAGGGGGGACCCCAAGTTGTGTGCTACACCACTGATTGGGCTCTACTCACCTTGAACGCATTCAAGTGTGACGTGAATGATAAATAGGGGACGAAAACTCGACCAGGACCCTACTCTGGTGCAACACTGTTTAAGATGTCACTTGGGGACGGTGTCAAATGACATCACTTCCTGTGTCATCGGAGGTCAAGGGCCGTGTGAGGTCACTTCCACTACTCCTGGCATTTTGCTGAAATGACATCCGTGATGGCAACAACCTCTTTTACAAAAGAGTAAATTATTACTCACAGAAAAAAGATCATGTCAACTGAGCTTTGTACTGCTTTTAATAAATTCCAATATTTGGATTTTACAGAGAGTACCCCATCACTACTTACTTTGTGAGCTCTTCATGAAATCTAGAAGTAATGTAGAATGTCTCCAAAAAATTCTCAAATGTACTTTTCTTCAGTTCCATACTTTCCTTCTCTCGGGGCACCACACAATCAGCTCATTGCATTATAATATACCATGACCCAGATCTGTGTGGAGTAATAATTCAGATTTATACCAGTGACCTCCTCGCTTATATATGATTGGAAGCCAAGCTAGGATTGTAACATCGCTTGATTCATGTGTTGGGCTCTAGCCACATGAAGAATGATCTACATGTTCAACCAGAAGGTAACACGGCACAGTGTTTTATATCGACAATCTACATGAGAGGCAGTTCCAATAAAAGACCCTTCCTGTGCAGTTTAGCATCACTGCATCTCCAAGCCTCAGCACCATAAGTGCCAGACTTTCTGGACTAGGGATTGTTTACCCTTAAAAGAACCTCCACACCAGGCCCTACAAATCACCTCTGGAACAATGATGGTGACTATTATTCAGCTACATTCTTTATTTGAAGATTAAGAATTAAGCTTCGGGGGAGTGTCTTGTGCTCGAGGTCAGTCCTTTCAAAGCAACAATTGTTTCAAACAAACGTAGTACATGTCCAAATCATGTGAGATGTTTATTTTCCAAACGAAGCAACAGCCGACACGTGTTTCGACCCCTGGTCGTTCTCAAGGCCTGAAGTTAGATCCAATGTCTTTAGCAACTATTGTTTATAAATATCTCATGGGTCCAATGGGACATCAAACAGGTTTGCTGAAGGAACCGAAAAGGACTGCTTCACAAATTAGGATCAGGGATTTATCCCCACAAATAGAAGGCCACATAAAGATACGCATGCCAGAAATGGCCCATTGAAATTCATTTTACCTGTAAATTCGCTATTCCTTAACAAGAATTGCCAACCATAATTTTTTCGGAAAACCTGTTTGATGTCCCATTGGACCCATGAGATATTTATAAACAATTGTTGCTTTGAAAGGACTGACCTCGAGCGCAAGACACTCCCCCGAAGCTTAATTCTTAATCTTCAATATTATTTACAAACTCTGTGGGAAGTTTGAGGGTTTTTTTTCTTGTTTTGCTGCCAGGTAACAACAAATTGTAAAGGAAGGTTCTCCAACCAATCGAGAGTGGTCACTAGCGCGCCAACAAGGACTGATCCCACATTGTCAATCATTTTCTTCTTTCATTCTTTATTTGGCAAACCTTATCCACAAGTAATCACAAATCTCAACTCAATCGCGAGTAATTGGACCCAGGTGAAACATAGGATTAGGCTCATGATGTACACTAGTTACTATGAGCTTATATTCAACCACATCAAATTGAAAATTCACCCCAGCACAGAAGCACAAGAAAATATCTTTTAATTTTTTTGTACACTGTTACGGGTTATGGCTGTTAGCCAAGACCCATCAGCGAAGAGCAGCGTTCGCAAAGAGGTAAGAAAATGTGCATTTTTCTTCGCCAATTAATAAGCCCCACAATTAATCTGCAAATTAAGAAACAAGGCTTTACAATCCAACCAGGGACATCATTTGGGGGTTGCCAGAGGTCGCAGTTTAGATCACTGAGGTCTCCCTTGCTAGCCCTGTGTTCTCATTTGCTACCCCTAGAAGAAAAGAAAATATTTGCACCTTTTATTTTTTTTAATGCAAGCTCTTGGCTGTGGCCTCTGTCATGTGCTCTGTATTTTTTGAGTTGCTGACTTTCTAGTTCAGGCCTCTTAAAAAAATAGGGGGTTCCCCAAGTATATCACTTTGAGCAGTGACGCTAAATACGAAAGAATAGGAATAACAAATAATTTGTCTTTCTGGAATTCTATCCAATAATTGCTTGACTCATAAAGGTTTATTTCCAGTCAACTTCAGGGGGTGAGTCACTGATTTAGCCTGTTCTTAAACCCCGCAACTCAGCCTTTCACCCTTCTGAGGTCGATAAATGAGTTCAGACACATGTTGGGTGATATTGTATGTATATTTGTTCTATATAAAGCGCTTAAGCGTAAGTGCTATATAATAACATATCATTATCATTTGGCCATGGGCGTCTGCTTGCATTCACAGTAATTTGGTAATATTGGCCTATGTACACTGATATTAACGATCCACATGGTGATCCATTCTTATATGAAATGTATATACCATTATAGTGATATTGCAACCACATATTTCGCAGTATACTTAAGAACAATATGTGATGTCACTTCCTGTTTTGTCAAGGGGTGAAAGGTTGTGCTCCATCACTTCCTGTGATGTCACTTTGAGGTGGGTGGTCAAATGACATCACTTCATGTGATGTGATCAGAAATCAAAGATGGTGTTTTGTCACTTCCATTACCCCAGGCATTTTGCTGAAATGACGTCCCTGAATGAAACCCTGTATGGACACACTGACTATCGTCATTGTGCTGTTAAAACAGGTCTGAACTGAGCGTTAGTATTGCTCACACAATGTAATTTGATCATTCTGCTTAGAACAAATTCATCCTATTCCACTTTCTGAAGGGATTTCCTAAATCTAAATGTGCAGATTTTGTGGAATGACTCCAGGATGTCTGCCACTTTCTGTTGTTTGAAAAAGGACTCATTTGCTTTTTGCATGTGTCTAAGCATTGGAGGAGAATGTGCTTTTCATGTTTAGTTGTCCTATAACAGGGAGAACATAAGATTATTTTTTTTAAACTAAAAGGATGCTAATTTTAAGAACAATTGTATAGGTCTCTTTCATCTTTTAGGTCTGATGGGTGCTATTTTTGGTTCTAGTTGCCTGTTTCTAGAAGAGCTATTGGATACTCATGCTTTCTAGGAGGAAGTACCATGCACTGCTGCTCCAACAGTGAACGGCACTTGCATAAATCCTGGCTATCTACTGTACATTGTCTCATTCTACATTCACCGTTTAGTCCATTTTCAAGGCTTTTGATAAATTATGATAATGATATGTTTATTTATATAGCACCTACACCTAAGCGCTGTACATAGAACATATTTACAGACATAATAAGATGCATCATCACAAGAAAATGAAGGGCATCCCATTACTAAGTCGGCTATTTTTTTATTGCATTTGTTTAATCAAAAACCTTTACAATGCTTAGATAGAAAAGAAAATCCTACAAAAACATAAGCATAAAATGAACAACCATAAACAAACAAAAAGGAAAACCAAAAAGAAGTCAGCTTTTTGGAATTTACTGCATGATTAAGATGCCACACTGCAACAGATCACACTTATGCATGGTGGCTTTTGCCTTGTTTAAGATTAGTGGCCAATCCAGATATTCCTTCCTTAAGGTAGGTCTGCAATTGACCCTGAAGACACTCTGAACAGCCCATATGGAGATTTCATATGGCAAGCCTTGTCAAGTTCATATCTCCTCTACTCGGATCTACTCTATCTTTTACATCAAAGAGCTCCTAATCACACACAGCCTAGATGCTCTGGCCATATCAGAAACTTGGCTCCACGATGCTGCTGGTCCACCCCTATACTTATCCATCCCTCCGGGCTACACGATATACCGAAAGGTCCGAATCACCAGTAGAGGCGGTGGAGTTGCTCTCCTAGCCAAAGACTCCCTTCCAATCAGGCAGTTCAACACCTCATTAGAAGGTAATGGACACATCCTCTGCCTCAAATGGTCCGCCCCCCCCAGCCCTATCTCAAATTTTAAGAAAATCTCCTCCACATTCTAGGGGATAAGATCAAGATCTCTTCCAAAATTATTCTTATGGGCGCCATAAACATCAGTCTTAATGACCCTGAAGACACTCAATCCTCCTCTCTAGCTAACACCCTCAGAACACTAGGATTCAGTCTCTGTATCAACAATCCCACCCACATTAAGGGCCACACACTGGACTGGATTGCCGATCTCAACTGCCTAATTGACATCAAATCCAACACATTGTACCTTTGGTTTGATCACCATATTATCGACGTCATAGCCCCACAACCAAAGACATTGCAACCTCCCACAAGACCATTACCACCTACCCAAGCATGCAGCTCCAAGAAGCTCACTAAAGAACGTATCCTGCCCCTACAAGACACATCTAACCTTAAACCCCCATTCTCTAATGATCCCAACACCTTGGCAAACCTCTACATCACAACACTTACAATGGCAGTTAACACCATTGCCCCAGTAGTGCCCCGCAAAGCCAAACCTGTCAAATATTCAAACTCATGGTTCACCCCTGACCTCCTAGAACTCCACAACCAGAAATGGCAGGCTTTATCATCCTAGAAAAAAAAATCCCTTTGACACAAGCCGACTGAAATACACTAATGCAGCTCTGACATACAAACAAGCCACTATTGCTGCCAAATCCTCTCCCTTCAACTCAAGCACTGCCAATGCCAAATCTGACACCAGAGAGATCTTTGCTATCTTCATAGAGCTCAAATCTCCTGCCACCCGCCCCCCCCCCCCACTAAGGATGAGGTCTGGTATACCGATATCCAAACAGCAATGTTGAATAGAATTGACCTACTCAATCAATGAATAAATCCTTACCAAACAAGGTAGCCTGTTTGCATCCCCTTCATGCCCCAGAAATTGCCCACCCCCCAGTTTCACTTAAAAAATATCACAGAACATGAAGTCTCAGCCATCCTTAAAAGCCTGAAACCATCCAGGTGTAAAGAGGACAGCTGTCCTGCAACCATCATTCAGGATTGTTCTGAAATCTTAGTTCAATTTATCACTTCCTTCATAAACACTTCCTTCTCTACTAGAGTAGTGTCAGCCAGTCTTAAAACCCTCTCTAGACCCAGCAGTGCCTAACAACTACAGGTGTATCACAACAGTCCCCTTCCTATGGAAAATTCTAGATAGAGCAGCCTACTTGCAAGTACAACACTTCCTAGAAACTCACCAGATCCTAGCAATGCACCAGTCAGAATTCCACCAGGGGCATTGCATGGAAACTGCACTGCTCGATCTAAAAAAAACAGATGGACGAGATTAGGGACAATGGGAAACCTGCCTTCCTCCTCCTGGATCTGTCAGCCTCGTTCAACCTAGTTGACCACAAAATCCTATCTGACCACTTGAACAACTCAGCAAATGTCTCCCCCAACGCCACCTCCTGGATCGCCACATTCCTGGAAGGGAGAGTCATCAGAGTGTTTGCCGAAAATGCCAGCACCGCACCAACTCCTATCCCCTGTGGGGTGTGGCAGGGCTCATGCATTTCCTCAACACTTTACAACATATTCACCAGACCCCTCTTCGACATCCTGGACTCCATCAGCACATCCTACACCAACTATGCAGACGACACAGACATTCTTCGCCCACTCAATAGCAAATAGGCAGAAGACTCAGTAACATTCTAAATAACGCCTACTCCACCATTCAGGCCTGGATGACGGTAAACCACCTCTGCCTGAATGGGGACAAGACATAGCTCCTGCTAGTAGGGTCGCCCACACTACTAAAAAAACTCAACACCCAATACTCAACCTTTTACATAGGTCACATCCAAGACCCAGTCTTCTCCTCTGTGAAGACACCGGGTGTCTACCTAGAATATACGCTCTCACTGACCCGCCAAGTGACTGCAATCGCCTCATCAGCAGCCTATGCAACCAAACTTCTGAATGCATCAAGACCCTTTATCTCCATGAAAAGTTGCCTAACTATCTCTCAGGCAGTCATAGGCTCCAGGCTTGACTATTGCAATGTACTCTTCTCTGACAGGTCCGCTAAAAAACGACTGTTTCAAGTGATACAAAACAACGCCCTTAGAGCTGCACTCAACATTCCCAAGAAAGATCACATAACCATAGCCAGGAGAGAAGTGCACTGCCTCCTCATCCGAGAGCATGTCATTTTACAAAACTATGTCTATCACACACAAGTGCCTCTCTAATTCTGCCCCCCCCGTCCCCCACCCCCCAGGAACATCACCAGAAGCCAGTCGGACAGGCCAACTAGGACACCTGATGTTCACCGCCTTGTCCAACCTAATGTCAAATGAGCGAAAGCCGGTGGCTCTAGCTTTGCCTACATCGAAGTTAAACAGTGAAAGTCCCTACCCTCTGCATTGAGAGTTGAACCCTCATACTGGGTTTTCCGAAAATCCCTCAAAGTGTTCTTATTCACTTAGAATGTTTTTTCTTCACTACACTGTCAATTGTTTCTGTTGCTTGTAAGTAGCTGGTCTGTGGAGGAGCCTCAATGCCCCTGGGCTGCTTGTGCGCTTTATACATTAAATAAATAAATAAATGCACTTGCTCATATCTGGGTCAAGATTCTCTATACATCTTAGATTTCATTAATAGGGGGGTTGTTCCCCAGCAGCCTACCTCACACTGATGTTGTTCTGTTTTGTATTCTGCCCCTAAAATGTGACTACTGTCTTGTTACAAAGTTGGATTCATTGGATACAATAAGGGAGCTTGTGTGTGCTTTTCTAGTCAGGTAGCATCAGTGTCCGGCCTGTTGTTCAATCTGTGTATATAGGAGCTGTTTGGGGTTCAGTGAACTGGCTGAGTATCTCCAGGAATCAGTCTGCTGATGATATACAGCTTGATCTGTGTGTGTGGCCCCTCATTGATATTCAACACCCTTTAGGTGTCAAAAGACAACCTGTTGTGTCTAATGTTACATTGGGCACCATTTCCATCCCATGGCTGTGGAAAACCTCCCTCCCTTTGGATTCAATGGTACAATGAACACTACCATTGAATGTTATGGATGGAGGGGGGGCATTTATAATGAGCATGATCCAAAGGTTGCAGAGACTTCGTTGGAGATGTGGCTTTCCTGGGACATGTCTGTATTATTATTATTATCATAGTATTTATTGAGCACAGACCTAGCTTTGGGAAGCAAGTATTGGGGATGAAGTGCGGGTGGGCACAGTCTCTGGAGTGGATCCACGGTCCAGGGATTCTAATTTCTATTGTTTGGCCTAAGTTAAAAGTTGGAACAGCAATATTAACGGCTAGGAAAGTATGGATATTGACACTTTATTGACACCTCCAAATCACCACAAACTGCACGCACTTCACTACATCGCAACAACAAAACATAACACACATAGCCTCACACAACAATACATGACGGCTACCAACCGAAAAGCACACCTATGCTCAGCGAGCAGTGTTAGCTGAACTCAAGCTGCCAATAGCACATCACAGCTCTCTTGCTGTTTTTCCCACTAAGCCATACTAACCCATCCCACCCTCCTTCCTTTCAGATCTGCCAGAGCGTCAGGGGACCACTAAAGTGATGATAATGTGTGGTATAAATATCCTTTAACATAACATAACATAACTTTATATCTGCCAAAGTCCTGTTTTTGTATGAATTGCATTGTTCATGCAGAGAGTACCGGCTACTTTTGACTGTCGGTGCAGAATTAACCTACAATTCAACTGGTTTTTCCACTCTGACAAAAGTGATGAAATGAATTTATTTCTCAAGAAAAAACAAGTTTGTATTGAAAAAAGTAGCAATTCTTGCAAAAAACAAATTAATTCTTTCAAAAATTATTTGAATTAAATTGGCAATTGTCAAAAAGAAAAGCTGTGACACTGCCACACGACTTACCTTAACAAGGAATTAAATAATGTGTTATTGTGATAAATTTCGAAAATACAGTACCAGCACTGAGAAGGTGTAGTGGGGAGGGGGGCATTTAATAAACTGTACAAGTGACATGAGCCTTTTAAGACAATAGATCGGGTGGTGGATACATTCGAAACCAAGAAATTAAATAGGGAGGTGGAGCAGAGCACAATCCTTAAATGAACCTGCACAGCAAGAAAAAGAGGGAGAAGAGGGTGGGTCAGGGAAAGATTCAGTGCAACATCAGCGATCGGGCCGATAGGGAAAAATAGGGTAAGTGCGGACAGTGATAGATGTGTAGAGACAGTCACAAAAGACGCAAAAGACATGTGAAAAATAAACGCAGAAATACAGGGCAATGGGAAAGAAGTTGAGTGCCAATTGTTGTAAAGGCGGCAGAAAAAGAGGGATGTGCGGGGAGGAGTGAAAAAGAGAGGAAATGAAAGAAAAACAGTGAATTTAAGGGGAATTCAGAAGGATGAGGAGCAAGGATACGGCAAAGGCCTAGCGAGACATTGATGACCGTAAGAGTTCAAAGCGAGAAAGAGCGGCAGGGTGAACCTAAGAGGGAGTGTTGTCTATATTGCTATGGGGGTGCATGGAACAAGGATGGGGGAGAGAGTAATGAAGACGAGCGAACTGAAACCTATTGTATTTTGAGAGGAGATGTTATATATGTCAACAGTGATGAAATCTACCAAAATGCCATGAATTGCACCGGGATTAACCATAGTTCTGATCAGAATGTCCTCAAATAGATCTTGCCTGGACGGCCCGATGGTCAGCTTCAAATGATACAGTGCCGGGAAATATCAGTTCCTTAAATCTGGTGGAGTCCAACTCCTTGGCATCATGCCCTAGTTGCTTCAATGAGGCTGATCCCCCTCTCTGCCCACACTGTGAAGAACTTGACTTCTGCCCTGCAAGGGTACAAGGATAAGAAGTGGCTACACTGCCTACTCAGCCCCCACACTTCTACAAACCAACAATAACCCCAACCATAAAGGTGATCCAGGGAGACAGGGTCACCAGAAAATACCTGATTCCAAAATGAGGTTGTTTGAAAGTATTGAACCAGGTTTCAAGTTGTTGTGCTTTTGAGTCAAACCAGGTTTGAAACTCATTGAGTCATGCGGATCCCATGCCTCAAGTCTGGCATTAAGTCTGATTTAAGTAGGGGATCTCTCAGTATGAGGTGGCGTTGAGTGATGCAGGCTCAATTCATCATTAGGAGCAGTTTGATGATTGAGAATGGTTCAAAATGATGACTACAGCTGCTTCAGGTCCATGAGTGATACGATGGCCCAGTGGTTTGAGACAAGCTTCGATGCACAGTCTTGGCGTTTTGATGCTGGGTTCAATGCAGTGGCTCAAAGTCGTCTGCACAGTACGTTAGTGCTCGAGCCAGACGGGGCCCAGGCTTTGCTGAGGTGATTCAGGATTGAGTTGCTTTGATATTGCAAGCATGTTGGTTCAAAGGTTGAGTGAGGGCCAAAGGCAGCACTGGTGGGTCCTCTTGGTTCCAATGTATCGAACAAGGTTTGAATGTAGCTGAAATCAGTTAACACAAGGAAAACAGGGATGCTGGCTGTTCTGGCTCCCAGGATGCTGCGAGGCCCACTGCAAGGGGCTCTAAGACAAGGTGAGTCCTTCTCAGTCTCTGCTTTTACAGCCTAGGGTGGTTTGCAAGCAGAGGGGTAGGCATCGGTCCTCAGCCATGATAACCCCCAATGTGCCCTCAGAGTAGGTAGAAGAGCCTGCCTTTGCTTTGGAGCCCTCCTTCACCTCAATGGCAAAATGGTTTGGAACTATCAACTCTCCCAAAAGAGGTCTGTTAAAGGAGATACTTTCTTCCAAGGATGACACTGTAGCCTCAGGTAAGCAAACAAATTCTTTACTTAAGACTTGTCACAGGTGATCAGGTTACACATATCAGGTAAGTATATTACGTAACAGACATACAGAGCGATCCACCGGCACCCTCTCATCTAGGCAGCTCACTTCCAACTGACACTCAACAGAACACTCTCAAGGAAAAACACTCACTCATCATTCTGCATCCAACATTCCACAAGCATCCACAGGAATTCCACAGCTCACATGCTCACAGCACAGACACAAGGGGAGAAGCAGGTTACAGAATATCTGTCTCCTTTACACAAACACAAGGAACAGAGCAAAACAACAGTCACCTCTAATTTCTTCAAGGCCAAAGTCCCAACACTCACCAAGAACCAGGTCTCAGAACCAACTACTCCACTCCAACCACAACTGGGAGAGAAGACTCCCACTCCAACATAAATCCTCACCGTCCTTCCAAGTGGAACGCTACAGGACAACCCACATACAAACCACACCACAATCCTACATGTGGGCCAAACAGCAAGACAACTCAAACAAGGGAACCAGCCCTAACACTCTAGACTGCAAACATCAACCCACTTACAACCGACAGAACCATTAACCTTTGACCATTCAGCAACCAGACAGTGGGGCACAAAAATGGTGCACCTGGTGTCCAACACCACTCTAATCACCACTCCTCACCAAAATAAACACTACCCGATGGTGCACTAATGCACAAGGTTGTCATAAAAGGCAAAACTAACTCACAATGTCACAGAGCCACACCAAAAACATCAGAAACTAAAACGCGGGCAGTGCCAGGCCGCATTGTGGCATATCCCAACACATCCAACTGGGCCACAACCATGGCAAAAACACCCCAATGACACTTTTAGTGTCCAACCCACGGGTGTCGAACACATCTACACCTCCAGTCAAAGACAACTGAGTGTCCAACACTCACCAAAGCTCAAATGGCACAGGTTCGCCAACCCCACACATGCCAGGGGTCCAACACCCCTGAGACAGCACATAGATTGGCCAAATTCCCAAAACAACTGGCACAATTCTACCACACAAAAATCACATCGCCCTCCTCAAACTTAACTGGTGGTTTGCTAAGCCACCAGATTAGTTTAAATAACAAGACACATAAAAATGCACCCTCACCAACACAATAAGAGGTTAATTCGCACACACTATTGACAAGGAAAATTAAGAGATTCCATACTCTTTGTGTGCATCATTGTTTGTTCCTGTGAAGGTAAAAGTTAATAAACACAAAACATATCATTGTAAATTCTTCCACTTCTTCCAATTCTAATACAGACGCCACGTCAAACTCAGATCACACTGCCCATATTCTGTCACCCTCCAAACCATATAGTGCACACCGGTGGTAGAAGTGTACTGAAAAAAGTAGTGGAACTGTGGTCTCAGCAGGGGAGAGGGTAGGCAGAAGCATAGTGCAACATGTGACACGTGTTGATGGAGGTGCATTGCAATAGTGTAAGTGACTAGTAACTAAGGCTCCTATTACAACTGTACACTTGCACAGAGACATGAATGGACAAATCGTCTATATAGAATGGTGAATATGGTTGTAAAAAGTAATGGTGAATATGGTTGTAAAAGGTAGAGGAATGGCAAAGCGAAAAAAACAAAAGCAGTGGAACACTGCTCCCGACCGTTCCCACTCACTTCGATCACTGGTGCACACCTGACAAGTTCTTAAACAAAGGCTTCACATCCTGTCTAAAATTTGCCCGGCTAAGGACACAATTTATCTACAGATGGAACAGAGAACAGAGAAATAAGTAGGCCCTCCGGGTATGAACCAAAACTCTTTAATAACAAAGCAACTCAGTATTTAGGTCTGGAAAAGCCTTCAAAAAGCAGCACCAAATCAAACACAAAATTGCCCAATCCAAAGACCTGAAAAAAACCACAGTCCACGCGACACTTCGCAGCACCTCTTGGGATTCCTTCCCCATGACATGCCATCTCGCCCACAGAATTCATTTCCTTCTTGGCCACCATGCACAGTTGGTGTGCCTTTGTGTATGAAGCCGGCATCTTTCCTATTCTTATGGGGACGCCCGCCCTGGACCGTGCAATGACCATCAACTCAAAAAAGGCACCCTGCAGCGTCAGTGCGCTGTAGCTGCGCTCTGTGTCAGTTGCCCTGGAACGCTCCATCCCATGACACTCCGTGATGTCACCATTCTGCAGGGTAGGCTGAGTTGTAAGGCGCTCAAATGGTAGTGGCACTCCCGGCCTAGACCACTGCAGTGAACACTGCTGGCACAGGTCCTCACCACCACTTGCGCTGCACATTGGTCCCTTGCAGCTGCAGTACATACTCTGCATCTCAAAATGCTGGTAAGCGCTGTCTTAGGGAACAGCTCCCATTGGATGCCCTCTGCAACAACCCTCTGTGGATGATTCAGCCTGTGCTTAATTTGTGCTGGTGTTTGCCGGTGGCCAACACCTGCACAGTTTTTTTGGTACGGGAACTCTTTCTGCAGCTGCCCTTGATCACGGCTCGCTGTGCAGCAGTGCCCAGGGGATGAAGGCATTCATCAAAGGGTTAACTTTCTTTGATGAATGCAATTGCTCGCTCAGGCCATGCTGACAGTGCCCCAGCTACCCGCCGGCATGGCGCCAGCCAAGAGGCAGCCGTGCTCTCTTCCAATAACAAATAGTTGTGGATGGGGGTGGATGGACTCTTGTGAGCTGACTGAGAGCTTCATGTTTTGGGGGGCGGAGCTGCTTATGGTTTTGTCCCTTTTCCGCATCGGAATCCGCTCTACGAAAGAAAATGACACACAGAAGACCATTAGCCGAGGAGATCGCCCTCCTCCCAGCTCCTGCCACCTCCTGCCTTCTTTTTTGTTTGGCAGCACCAGGACATTTTTGTTTCTGTACATATTTTAAAATATACATATTTTGAATTTTTTGTTGCTGTTTGTGGACTCGAGAAAGGCAGCGATGAACGAACAAGCTGAATGAAGGCAAAGGGCAGACTTTCATTTCTTCCCCCGATCCATCTGCGACCTGCAAGGAGACCCTGAAGAGTGGCTGAGGGGGGCCCAGGAAGCAGCACAGGTCAGTGATTGCAGAAGGTGAAGGGGGGACTAGCAGCATCTGCAAGCAGGCTCTCGCTCAAATATTGCACCCGCAAGCCACAGACCCTCCTGAAGGAATTGCCTGTCAAATATAAAACATGCAGTGCCCAACTTTGACTAAATATCACATTCACACAAATGGCATTTCGACCAAAGAGAGGGCCTTTTTGGTTGCAAGTGAGATCCCTTGAAGGCGATCCCCTGGTTTATATTGGATGTGACTCGCTGCTCTCGCTAACAAACAGAGATCATGATCTGACCTAAACTACATAAAGCTACCTTTAATCTTTGAAAAGTGATCAAGTCTAAACTGCCATCCAATTAAAGATCGGTGTGGCACAGGCGAAGCTGCCGGGTGGAATAACCAGACACCAAGTCAGTGGTAGCAAACTTGGCATTCTGAGGTTTTGCCTTTCTGCATAACTAACTATGATTCTGTGGGGGGTTGACATTGGGCAGAGGGCATGACTCTGCAGCAGAGATGTGGTGTGGTTGGAAGTTGATGGTGAAGATTTGGCAGGGCAGGGTGCAATGTTGATATGACTGCGGGAGCAGGAAAACAATCGGCACCTGTGTGGTGCTGCTTGCTCCGGATCTTATCTTGAGTGCCCAAAGGATTGGCAAGGGGCCAAGATGGTATATGGGCAATCCCAGGACACTGGTTGCCACTGCATGGTACGTACACACATTGTATGAGCATGGCAGTTATTGCCCACGCGCAATATGGGGGGGTCTAAGGGGCTGTGCTCTTCTCTCTAGCGTTGCAGTATATAGGGCGTGTCTGGCTGGGGCACATGGTACATCGGGTGCCCGGCCAGCCTCCCTGGTTTGCAGAAACCTGCTCTACCTTTGACAGCTGCGTTGCCCTTGTGGAGCCCTTGCATATATATGTTCTCCTGGCTGGACTTGCTTACTCCAGTCCAGTTGAAATTAAACTGTGCATGTTATATTTTTGGTCTTTTTTCTTGCTAGTATATCTCTGCTATGCCATCCTGCCATGTCTAAGAATTCCCTCTGACAGCATAAAGGCCCTTTTCTGAGTCAAGATCGGCCCTTGATAGTGATGTAAAAGCATGGGGATGAAATGGCGCTTAACCCCCAAAGGCGCAGCACCCCTCCCACCAGTAATGCTCCGACACACAGGCTTATTATGAAGCAGGCAAACAACCGCCACTTTCCTCTTAACCCCACAGGTCCAGTGCACTTGCACGGGTCCGAAAGCGCTGCACTTTGCAGTTGCTTGATTGGTAAAAAGGAATCTGCATTCGGGAAAGTCTTTGCATGGGAAGATGCTTGCCAACTGCTGAACTCATCGCCCCCATTACGCTCACCGGCTCTTCCAGCCGACCTGCTGTCTGTTTCCGCCAGGGCCAGGCTGTATGCTCTACTTCCTGCACATTTGTGGCCTTCGGCTATTATACTAGCAGTGCGTCACTGTCACTTGCTCTGCTGTTCTGAGTTACTCCCCCTCTGAGGCTGCTAGTGTGTGAGGTCTCACTCTCCATCTTGGCCAGACGTAGAACTCTCACGAGTGGCTGCTATCTACTTCCTAACTAGCATCTTTAATACACATGGGTCCTCAATTAGAGTCTGGCGGTCTGGAAACAACGGTGGCAGTAAATCTTCCTCTGCCGTTGTTGCCGGACTGGCTGATTCCAAGTTCTGCTGGCGGGAGGTGTCACTCCCGCCAGATCTGACCTGGCAGGAGTAACGCCACCTGCCTGCAGGCGGAAATGGAAACACCGGCTCCGTCATAGAAGGAACCAGTATTTCCATTGTTCCCATCCCCGTGGAGTCGTATGGGACTCAATGGGAATGGGGATTTACGGAATTCCACCTCCGGAATTACCGGGTCACCAGGGTTGTAATGCCCGGTTATTTCGGCAATCACGGTGGCAGTAATTCATTCCAAGTCTGGCAGCAACCTGCTGGTTTTTCCAGCTCGTTACCGCCGGACTTGGAATGAGGCCCATGGACTCCTTCGCTCCGACCTCCAAGTCTACTCTAAACAGATGCTGGACTTTGATTGCCTGGTCGGTTTATTGGTGTCTCTCTTTTATTGTGCTATCTTCTTTTTACAGCACTGAAATTGTTCATGCTCCATTAGGTTGGGCTATTAGGTGGTACACCTATAAGCAAAAACATTGTATTAGAGTACAGATAGGGAGAACCAGCATATGAGGGGACACACACAGCTTGTAGGTATTGTTTGGTTATTTGCCCACCCATTGACTGCCCAGTACCCATATCCTTTCTAATCCCTAAATCCATTCCCACCCAGTTCCTTCCCCTGCTCGCCAAAAGCACCACCTCATTGGAACTGTTTGAGCTTGCTTTAATGGAGCCTTACCATCAAACTTTGCACTTGAAGAGCCTGCCAGTCCTTCTTAGAGTTAATTACTTAATTGGTGCTGTAGGCGTGCTACTGGTGTAATAGAAATGTGTTAACCAGGTTTGTCTTCAGCCACTTGATTTATAAGCACTATGCATGTCCTTCACTGAAGTCCTGCTAAAAACAAGTAATGCCAAAGCGAACAGTTTTGGCTTTTGTGTAAGTATTAGGCTTTTGCCAGACACTAATAATAGATGCCCAGGTATTTGCACCATTTGTCACCTGCTACCATCTATAGCCAGGTAATACCACTACGCAGTGCCTGGCAAGTGCCTTTCCCATGCCTACACAAAAGCCCAAACTGTTGGCGTTGCCAATGATTTTTACCCATGGGGTGAAGCTGACCTGGCTCTCTGTGACAATGCTAACATGCAAATCGATGGGCCCATATGGAAACTGAGTGCAAAGCAGAAAGAAGATGTTACACAAGCTACTAGTCAGCAGGGGGAAACACTGGAACACTTGTGGCAGCTAAAATAATTGTAGGCAATTAGGAGGCATAGATTTCATTGGGTTGCCCATGGAGCTGCTAATCAAATGCCCATGTGCTGTAGTTTCTGTATAACTTCCACCTTGAACTTCTGCGCAGCAGCGGGACCTTTATTGTCAGGTGGTGAAGTGTGCATGGTGCATGTCCTGCTTTTTATGTGCAAGGCAGCACTACGGTGCTGAGGCAGAAGATAAGAGGGCTATTCTGAACATAACCTCCACTTCAATATGAATAGGAAACCTACAAAGAAAAGACATGTAGTGGCCATTGGCCATATCCTAGGTCGTAGCAGATGTCAAGGGGGGGAAGGGGTCCGACCAGGATCACAAACCTTGGCTCAAATAGTTGGATTTCAAGGTCTACAGTAATAATGTCTTGTAGAGTTTACTTTAAAAAAACACATATTTCTAATTAAAGCCACGTGACAGCAAGTAAATCCTTGTAGCAACATCTTAAGCTGAAAGAATATCATTGTGGTTTTAATGTTAAACTCTAACTCCAAGAATGCAAGATAATGCCAACCTGAGAAATCTAGATAATCCCACAGTACTTTCCGTGATTTAAAACATGTAATAAAATAAGCTGTGAAATAAACAAAGATAGATATGTGTGCTCCTTCCGCATCCATCCCACTACTAGCCTGTGCCAGCAGATGCTGCAGCGCTAAACATGTGACATGGAACAGTAGCAGTGTGATCGGAAGTTGTGGGCCGATCTAGCACTGGCCCGCTGGCACAGCAGCGCCGCCGGGGCTGGTATTAGTGATCCAGGATTCTTTGGGCACTGGCACTTATTTTTTTACAAATCAAGCACTGGATTCAGCCACAGGTTACCACAGGCTCTCTGCACTCTAACTGCTCCTTGTCTGCCCCTTGCATACACGATTGGCCAGTTGGCTTACTTGCACCAGCCCCGCCGCTGAAACGCACCTCACAGCAATCACCTGCCTGTTAGGATGTTCAGACAGCACGCTAGAGCACTGCCTCTTGCAGCAGCCACTTTGCCCTCTTGGCTGGCTCCATGGCTCCCCACTTCTGCAAGTTCTCTCTGGTGACTGTCACTAACTTATCTTTTGTGCAGCCTGCACAACCGTCACCTACCCCCCTAGCAGACGTGGCTTGCACCCTAAGACGCTTCCTCTTACAGCAAGGACTGGTCTTCTCTCGCACTCCTGCCCTCTGCAGCCCGTTCCTGATAACCTGGAGAGAGGGCCTTCTCTTCTGGGGTGCACAGCGGGGCAGTGGATGTCTCTTCATCTATACCCTAAACTCTCTGAACTGCTACCAGCTACCCACTTACAATCAAATAAACCATCACCGTCGACCATTCCCAAAACAACAGTGTTGCAAAAAAAACACGCATCTGATGTCTGACACCACTCCAACCACAAGGTACAACGTCCTTTCACTGTGGGATGTTTTTTCACTGTTTTTTTTTACCGCAAATTGTTTAATGAAAAAACCCATTGAATTATTTTTTTTGGGTGGTTACAAAAATATATATATGGTATGTGGGTGTTTGGGAATAGATTAAAACTGAAAGGGAATGGGGGTTAAGGGGACACCCCCCAAGAATAAATGTTAAAAAATGTGATGGTTTTTTTGTTAAAAGGTTGCAGTAAAAAACCATCGAAAAAACATCCCGTGATGAAATGACATGGAACCCCAACTACTCACCAACATATACATGACTTGATAGTGCACAAACGCGTGCTGGTTGTCAGAAAAGGCAAAACCGAATTGCAATGTGACAACAATACACCAAAAACATCAGACACGTCTAGCACCAGGCCACAGGGTGGCCTAACCCAACACAGCCATCAGGGCAGGGTGGCATAACCTAACACAGCCATCAGGGCAAATTTCCCCAGTGGCCAAAACCATAGCATAAACACCCCAAAAACAAATTAGGTGTTCAACTCACCAAAACAACTTATGGTGTTGAACACCACAAAACAACTAAGCAAAACAACTTGCAGGTGTCCAACACCTCAACATAACAAGGCATTTAACGCCTACCTCCCACCTGAGTGTCAAACACTCCCAGAGCTCAAATGGCACAGGTTCACTAACCCCACAACATGTCAGATGTCCAACACACCTGAGGTGGCACGCAGGTAAGCCTGAGCCCCAAATGTTGGCTCTGCTCTACAACAACACAGCTACACTGGCTGCCCCAAATTAACTAATGGCTAGCTAGGCCACCAGTCAAGTTACATACTAGAAAACACATGACGCATCCTCAGCCCACACAGCGCGAAATAATCAGTCAACACTGGAACACACGAAATGAAGGCATAACTGTCCTTCACAAGTCTGTGTCCTAGCCGAAAGTCCACATTGTGCTGTTGAATGGTCAATGGTTGTAGTCATACAGCCTGCGCACTTAATACAAAAGAATTTGAGATTTTCCAAAGGTTTTGTCAAAAAAAGTGTTTTTTCTTTTATTTTTATCAGAATCAATTCAAGTGATCCCTTAGGGTTAATACAGATCGTTCCCTCCAATTCAAGTGATCCCTTAGGGTTAATACAGATCGTTCCCTCCAATTCAAGTGATCCCTTAGGGTTAATACAGATCGTTCCTAGGAACGATCTGTATTAACCCTAGGTGATATAGTCATCCCCTCGCAGCACCCAACGAACTGTTCATAAGAAATCATACCATTCTATACATCCAGTTCGCCAACAGTTGTTTGTCAGGCTGCAAGATACATTTTTCACATTGTGCTCTTGGTTTCCTGTTGAGGCAAAGTTTAAACATAAAACATGAACATACCTATTTGTTCACATGTGTTAGCTAACATATGCCACGCAGTGCTCAAATCACACCATCCATACTGCCTCACATCACAACTGACTTCTAGGTGACGAAAAATGACTCAATTCCCCAAATGAACATAAATATAAAAAATGCCCAAAATTCGCACCACCAAAGGTCACTGTGTCCTCAACCACAGCACGCCATGGTCAGCTGATCCCATAACAGTACCGACAGGGCACACACCCTCTGTGACACATCACCACGGCCAGTGCTCCATAACCGGATGCTCCCCAACCTGGCACCTAAGACCGGTGCCCACACCTTCCCGGTGCCATAGCAATGACAACTCCTCACTGCAGTAAATGAACACGAGCGTTGCATTGGACAGCGGGCCGCCATCACGTCTGGTGACCTCCTCCTTGTATCCATTGAAAACTGCACTCAACGACACCGGCACGCTGCAATCCAATTAAGCCATTGCTCAGCAACGCCATGCTGCACCCTCCCTAGCTCAGGAAACTCCCACATCACCATTTGACTCAAGCCGCTGGCCCGAAACAACCTCTCCATGAGAAACACACAGCGGGCATCAGGGCCTTCTTATCCTTTCCAGTCACCTCTCATGCAGCTCCTTGTGGCTTCGTTCATGCTACTAGCTGAGGATAGCTCAGCGGCAACGTGCTCGCCTTGGAAGCAAGACGACACGCAGCAACACAGGTTCGATCCCTGGGTCCGCGCTTAGAAACCTCTGGGTATTAAGCACGTTATGAATAACCTATCATATCGTATCATATATACCTGGACACACAACCCAGGTAAATGTCCATCAAATGGTTTCACCCTGTACGTACTAGAAGACTAGTGATCCTTCATTTCAATGGGTGCCCCGATCCCTACGCTATCTGAGAGACTGGCACACTGTCACCTCGCTCAACAGCCCCTCACACAATGCTGCAGCTCAGCTTCCCCGACCCCCTGACCATGGATCAGCAATCCTATTTTTCACTTTACTTTTTCAACCCCTTGTAGAAATGATTTGCCTGACGCTCGCAGGTATGACTGGCCACCTTGGCCACAGATGCCTCTGGAGTTGCTGTTGCTTGCCTGACCTTGCACTGCTCTTCCATTCTCAGGTTCCCCTTGAATGGCTGCCTGCAAATTGACCGGAGAGAGGGTCTTCGCTTTTGGGGATAGGTCAGTGGGGAGTGGGGGCTGATGGCTGTCTCTCAGAGGTGACCAGTGTCTCTTCTTCTGCTGCCCCCCTTGAACAGCCACCACTGGGTTTCTGGCACCTTCTCTCTGTCCTTCCTTTCAGGCCCACAGGGTTCTTCAGCCAGATCATCGTCAATGTTAAAGGAGATGGTACCTTCACAGATGACACTGCAGCCTCAAGTATGTTAGTAAACCCTGGAACCAACCGATGACAGACGGACCTTATCTGCAGATTGGCTAACAATCCACGAGCCAGCACCCTATCCAGTGTGACTCTGCCAGACGCTCCGACACGAGCCTCATGACAACCCACTTGCCTTGAGAAAGACTTCGGTTGAAACGCGCGTCGGCTGTTTTTTTGTTTCACCACCGTGGCACATCGTGCCCCATGTGTCATATTGCACTTGAACCAATAAATAGCAATGCACAACCTAAACTCCAGACTGAAGTGTCAATATCTACTGACAGTTTAGGAGCACCAACTCCTTGCCAGCGCCAGCAACTAACAAGGTTTTGCCGCCCCACTCCGAAATTCTACAACTCATGTGAACCTTAGAGTTTGGCTCCCTGACAAAACCATGTGCTAGGCCGCAGGCCAAATAACAACCAGAGACAACTAGTTGCCCAGGGGACCGGCACGTCCCGACACCAAACTCTGTACTCCTTGTAACCATGTTAGTAAACCCATTTTACGTTAAGTTCATGTAATAAGTAATCAGGATTGCAGGTATCAGGTTGAAGGGCTACAGAGATATCCACCTGCACACACTCTCTCAGGCAGCTCACTTCCAACTGCTATTCACAGAACACTCAAATGAAAAAACTCACAAAGCATTCTACATCCAAACATTCCACAGGCATTCCACAGATTACATGTTCACAGCACAAACCCACGGGAAAAAACATTACAGCAAGGTCCACATTAATTCTTCCTTAAATCCTAGATGATCCAAATGTGAATCGGAACGTTCTATTTAAATAAGGCAATGTTGTGGACCCAAGCTTTTGATGGCAATACATGTGTCCAGTCATAGAAAGCATTCCTCTGAGGCGCAGCTCCTTTTGACAAACCTGTGCAACACTTTTAGTTTTCTTTTAAATAGGTTGTACTTTCTTTTAAAAACACAAAGGTCACTTTGTGATAAAACTGTATCCATGTTTGCATTTTCTTTAGGGACTAATGATGAGTGAAGTCTTGGATTTCTTTCAGCTACAAACATTTTAAAAGTACATCAACATTTTCTTCACTTCTTGTGATGGCGAAGCCGATACTTCAGGTGTTAGCATTTACGACATTCTGAAGTGAGTTAATGTAAATAATACGCACATTAACTTTAAAGTCCCCGGTCTTTTTCAATACATGAGGACCTGAACATTGACTTGGTTGTAAGAAACTATAGTCCAAGGGCATGGACTTTTGGTTTTCCTGGCAGGCGGTGGGGGGCGCCGGTGGATGCCTGTTACAGCATATCGGGACTTTCATGAAATTGGCCGTTCCTGGGAGGGGCAGGGCCCCGGAGCACCGGCGCACTCGGCGCCCGTGCTATAGTCCATGCTACTTTGCAGTACCCCAGATGCGCCAATATTCATACTGGTTTTGGTGGAGAAGAGAGTCCGAGAATAGCATGTCAAGGACCCTTTGCTAATTGTTCCGACCTCAAGTCATTGTGCTTTCCGTTCTCCTTATTGTCCCAGGATTGAGTGCTACACATGAATAGATGCATGCCTGACCTTTGCCACATCCTTGATTTGTACTGATGACTTGAGTCGTGTATCCTCTGTGTCATCTCATCTCCTCACCATCCATCCACCCACACAACTCTTATCTTCTCACTCTTTCACTGACAAATCCATTAAAATCTCACCCTCTAAGACACTCTCTCAACAATCCTTCTATCCATCCATCCATCCATCGAAGTGCCTCTCACATATTAACCAAACCCTTACTCACCTTATTACTCAATCTCTCTCATCAACCCATGCATCTATCTAACAATCACACTCTGTCACCAAGCCATTCATCCAGAAACGCCCTTTCACTTTCGCACTCCCCGATTCATGCATCCCCAGCACTCACTCTTTTACTCACGAATCCACCCTTACATCTAATATTCGTCCTCTTCCTCACTCTCACTAATCCTTCCATCCAAAACCACCACATACCTTCCCACCAGCATCAATCCGTCCAACACTCCCCCTCTCACTCACTCTGTCACATGTATCTATCCCACACTCTCTCATACACTTTATCACTCCAGAAGCTATCAATCCATCTCTCCATCCATACATCCATTCTTTTATCCATCCATGCATATCAGATTCTCTTAGCTACGCTCTCAGCAACCTATCTATCCCACAAACATTTCATATATCTTGCCATTGTGTTAAATGTGAACATTATTCATCTGTTTTTCAGGAAACAAACAAAGGAACAACGCAGCACTGTGGAAATGCTGAGTATTTAAACGAATGCTCTCCCAGAACAGACATAAGTAGCCTGAGTAAATGATTGAAATCCTACAGTTTTGTCACCATCACCCCCGGAAAAGAAAAGCAAGTCAGTATGACAAAACACCATGATAAATGCCACAGCATATATACAGTACCCCGAACCTGCCAAATACATCTTTCCAATTTCCTCCTGCACATCATCATCCTCCCACCACATCACAAAATAGTTTGCAGGAAATAGGCAATAACCAAAATAATGGCTGACCAGATAAAATCATGCTAGAAAACTAGCAAGTAAAAGAGAAACACAGTATACTATAACTAGCGATTAGCCCAGGAGAAATATCGCATGGACTCCAACTCGCGAGGCTGAGTAAGAGAGGGATCAGACCATCTTCCAGCATCACACACACTGGCCAGGCAAAAAGGCCGTACTTATTTATTTATTTGAATTGTGTGTGCATTTTCCCAGGGGCACATCATGGAGAGTGCCCATCTCATACCACTAGATGTCTCTCTTTCCAAATCTAGGTTAACATGAAAATGACGTGTCCCATTTGGCGAGAGATGCATAGCCTTATTTGAATCTGGTAGAAAAGCTGACAGACATGCAAAAGGCTGATGTATGCATCTTTTAACAGCTCATGCATGATCCCAGACAACGCAAAGTATGAGTGACATTTCCGCAAATGGCGTCTCCGCGCTGCGTAGAATATCTGTGTGGTTGGAAGCGTCTGTTTAGCATTGGCAGAATTGATAGAAGTGTGTTTAGTGAGAGACAAGAGAAAACGTAGAGCGGAGGGAACGACGGAATGAAGAGGAACAAGGTGCGAGGCAGTACGTCCGAAACCCCCCAAAAAAACAGTAGTCAAGTTGGGAGAAAAGAAGAAAGGAATTGAGGAGCTTGGCAGCGCCAAAGGGGAGAAAGGAGCCAGCTTTGTGGATATTGGAGCGATAGAAGAGGCAATTATGAGCAGTGTTAGACATCTGAAAGGAAAAGAGTAGAATTGAAGACAATGCCAGGATTAGGAGCAGACGAGGGAAAGTGCAGAGAGGAGGGAGAAAAGGAAAGAGCAGAGGGAGGTATACAAAACGAGAGAGATGAAGTGGGAAAAAATGCCGCCTAAATTGTAGCAGGTATACGGGTTAATGTGTGTTTAGTGAACAAATTATCTATTCTGGGGGGCATTACAGAAACTTTGCACCGTGCAAGTGCAATTAACACTAGAGCAAAAATTGCCCTGGTGCAAAAAGCATTTTCTGTCAATGGGCCTCATTACGACCCAGGCGGTAAGGGGTTTACGGCAGCGTAAACAGCGCCGACCCTTACCGCCTGAGTACGAGGTCCCTTAGCGCCATGGCGGATTTAACACCTGCTTTTAGCAGGTGTTAAAATCCATGGCGCTAAGGGACCATGGAGTTAATTACGCCACCGTAATTTACGGTGGCGTAATTAACGCCTTCCCCACTCCCATTATGCCCTATGGGGCAAATATGGGAATGGGGAAGGGTAAATGGGGATTGGGGACTTACCGCCACGCCAAGGTCGGAATGGGGCGGTAAGTCCGCCAACAACCATGGCGTAAACGTAGTTTACGCCATGGTGGTAAAGTCACGGCCCAGGCGGTAACTTACCGCCTGGGTCGTAATGAGGCCCATTGTATAGTTGCACCAGGGTCATGTGTGCACTTGTTCAAATACTTCGGTATGGTGGGAAACCCATTGAAATAACTTGTGTGCGCTTTAGAAATTGCTTTCCCGAGTACTAATTGCATGATGCAAAGTTTCTGTAAAGCGGCTCTGATGTTACTTTTCAATTGATAGGTCAGGTTCTGATCAAGTAGGCAACTCTGGTCGTAATAAGGGGGCTGCACCAGCTCAGTGTCCAGCAATCTGTCTTCAGTTATCCCCATGCCGGGAGCCAATATTCCCTAAAATGTATAAGCAAGCAATGCATGGCCTACCACGTCTGCAGTCAAAGCACTCTCTTTGTTTGAGCACTGCTTGCACAGTGCAGATTGTTTATAAACAAGCATTCCATGGCCTACCACCCCTGCAAACAAAGCACTCTCTTTAGGGCAACACCCCTTGCATAGGGCAGATTGTTTATAAACAAACAATACATGGCCTACCACCCCAGCAATCAAAGCACTCTCTTTAGGGCTTGCACAGTGCAGATTGTTTATAAACAAGCATTCTATGGCCTACCATGCCTGCAATCAAAGCACTCTCTTTAGGGCAAGACCCCTTGCACAGTGTAGATTGTTTATAAACAAGCAATGCATGGCCTACCACCTGTGCAGTCAAAGCACTCTCTTTAGGGCAGCACTCCTTGCACAATGCAGATTGTTACTAATGGTTTAGATGGAGGTGGGATTTCGAACGCGGATTTAGATGCAAGACACTCAAGTGAGTCTGTCATTTGTCATGCTCGAATTTCAGCTCAGGTTTCATTATTAAAACCAGGTAAAGAAAAGTAAATGACATTTTCTTCTGAGAGCTGTGGTTCTGCTTTCTCATCAAAAAGCCCTTCTTAGTTTATTGTAAACACTGCATTTTGCATCTGATGAAGAAAAAATACAGTGCCTGCCAGGTTAAAGCGAATGTGGACAACACATGCAACATTCCAGTTTTCTTCTTATACTGGCTAGAGAGACAGACAAATGTTTCAAGGACATATTAAAAAGCCCATCATCCTTGGTAAAACCCCCTGTAGAGGCCATGTTTCAGACACTATCGTGGATGACAAGTGTCTGTGGAATGTCTTTGCACTGCGTCATGTCTTCTGCTGGACCGGTTGAAGCCATCTGTCCTTCCTTCTTTCTGCTGTAGCAGTCCTCAGCAATGAAAAGAAGAGCTAGAATAAGGACAAGCCCAGACAGCAGGAAGCGGATATTGCTCACGAGGGTGAAATCTGTCAAAAGAAGAGGAGATTTAGTTGTGACATGGAGCCAAAATGTCGCTAAGGTCGAGTGGCTAAATATGACAAAGTGAGACCATAATAAACAAGCAAATGTAGAGCATCCATGTGAGAAAGAGAAGATGCCCAAGCGGAAGGATGGCAGTTAAGGAACCATAGAGAAGGCCACAATGAAGGAAAGGTGTCAGCAGACCAGAGAGAGGAGCATCTGATAGACTAGAGAAGGCCACAATGAAGGAACGCTGTCAGCAGACCAGAGAGAAGAGCATCTGATAGAGTAGAGAAGGCCACAGTGAAGGAGCGGTGTCGGGAGACCAGAGAGAGGAGCATCTGATTGAATTAGATGGAAGGAGCTACACAAACAGTGGACATTAACATGTGCGTTGGTAAGGGGCAGAGTATTAAGAGCAGAATGGAAGGTTCCTTGGAAACTGGCTGTTAAGATGAGAAACACGTAGATCCACATGTATGGGGTCATGGGAAGGAGGAGCATGTCAAAGGAGCCGAGGTCAAAGGAGACAGAGAAAAGGATCATGTTCAAGTTCCCTTCAGGAAAAAGTCAAGTCAAATGAAAGACCATTTTATTTCGGCATAAACCATACAACCGTAAAGCCATAAAACCGTTACATATAAAACTATGTTTCTTCATGTAATTGATACAATAATCACATGAGCAAAGATACTTCAAGTACATTGTTAAAACAATAAAACAAATACAATCAATCAGTAACAGCCCTTTACAAAATGATGTTGTATCCTTCATTTTAGTCATAGGGCCTCATTCCGAGATTGGAGGTAGCCATGGCACTATTAGCGGCATAGCTGCCTCCAAACCCGGGTCCGGGTCCGGTCTGGTTGGATGGAGACTTACCGGGTCTTTCTGACCTGTGCGGACCCGGGAAGTACCCATTCAACCAACCATTCCCCATTCCCATTGAGCCCCCGTAGGGCTCAATGGGAATGGGGGAGGCGCTAATTACGGGCCCGCAAATAGCGGGCCCTTAATTAGCTCCCTGCTCCCTTAGCAGGAACCGTAAAGGACGTGTGGTCAGACCACACGTCCTTTACGGTTCCTGCTAAGGGACCTCGGAATTGGGCGGCAAGGGATTACCGGCACCGGTCTCCTTACCAGTGCCCGTACACCCTTACTGCCCAACTCAGAATGACCCCCATAGATTCCTTAAAAGTTAAAACGTGTATACTCTTAAAAGCTAACAGTACACTGGGATGACATTGCACAATATTGTCATCGTTGCCAATGTCACTAAGGTGATGCTGAACTGTTGCCCTTCAAATGAACATTCTGACAATGACCTTCTTACGAACATCGCTTATCTGCAGTTGGCTTTATCACAAACCATGTGGTATGTCAGATGTCTACCCCAACTCGAAAGCTACAAGAACAGATATCAAAATAAAACGTAAAACCTAGTTTGAAAGAATTGCAAAAATAGACAATTATTTCATTGAAATCGGCAGCATGTAGACATACAAGACACAGGTTTAAAAGCTAAACACTACAACATAAAAATCATTTCAAGCTAAAGTGCAACATTTTAAATGTTGAAAAATCTCATAGTGGAAATTCTGGTGGCCAATTGTAAAAAGCGTCATCTAAATGTCCAGCCTTTCTGAGATCATTTTAAGTAGCAAAGACCACCGAAGTATGAGAGAATGTTCTGCAACAAAAGAGAGCTTCTCCCATTGCCGTTACCGAAAAGTTGTTTGGGATAGATAGGAACCATTTTATTCTCATATCATTGTATGGTGACAGATTAACGACATGAACGTTTATTTATATAGTTCCTATACACAATGTGTTTCAATGCGCTTCATGGCAAGGGAGGGAACAATGGAAAATACAATTACATTCTTACAGGCCATGATCAGTAAGGATGTGAAATTAACTATCGTACTCGGCTTGATGAAATTTCAGATAGTGCAAGAGCTAAGACATAGATAGGTAAGGGAGGGGGAGAGTGGGAAGGAAATGGAAACAGACAGGCGACTACCGTACTAGGCCTGACAACATTTCTGCTGGACCCCGAAAAAACCAAAGGTGAGGGAGAGGGGTGCAGAAAGGTAGGGGAGGAACAAAACAAGCGACTATCGTACTAAGCCTGACGACATTTCATATAGTGCTGGAGGGGTAAATGAGCCCGTTTCAATGTAGAAGAGTAAAAACGACAACTGCTGGCCATACATGATGATTTGCTGTGAACTCTGCCTGAGGCAAAGAACTGAGCCAAAATGTAATAAACAAAGCTCTTGCTATTGGTGAACTGATAAGATTCAAGCAATGCTCTGGGAAAGGGGAATCCTTAATAGTTTAACCTGCTTAGGCCCCCAGTTTTGGCTATCAATTTTTCATATTACAAAATGTTTCTATGCATAATGCTTTGATATCCTGCTCTGGGACCACAGCCATTTCATTCAGCAAACCTAAATTTTCCAAAGCTTGCAGGCAGCATTTTACATGTCCATGAACTACATCCAGAGATTTCGATAATATACCATACATTTCCTTAAGGGACCTTAGTTCTTTTTACTTTTGTAGGCATAACCAATACATGACTAGTTTACACCAGGCGTTGTAAAGTATGCCCCTGAACACTCTTTCAAGTTAAAGAGGCATTGCCAGAGTACTTGATGATAATCTAAAAAGGTTTTTAAGAGATATATTTTCTATAGCTGGGTGTGTCCCCAAAGTATGCTGCCATAAGGTGCAACATGTATTAATTAATTAATTAATCTTTTATTATACGCTAAATACCAGAGTGCAGTCTCTAAGTGCAGGAAGGAGATGCAAACCTGTGTTGCTCTGTGTTGTCTTGTTTCCAAGAGAAACGTGTTGCCTCTGAGTTAGCCTCCCGACCCATAGCTATCCTCCTGGCCCATGGTATTTCCTGAGTTTTGCAGCGATCAATCAATTACTGTAAGTGGTACCTCAATGTCTATAGTGAATTGCTGAGTGAATTTAGCATGCCAGTGCGTCTCTTCAAAATCCTTTCACTTTTAGTGAGCCGTGCTGATTACGACCCACCTCAGGAAAATCACACTCCCAAATAGCTGAAAATGTCCACTTGTTCCAGAGGCACACGCCCATAATAAATCATTGCCTTTTTGATGAGATGAATTACATGCCATAGCAACAGTTTTTGACTAGTTTACTGTTAGATTTCTCTCTGCACAAAATTTAGAAACTACCCCAGTTTATTTAGCCCAGATCTGGATTTAGAGATTGGAGCAGCAGTGTCTGTTAATAGCAGAATACTTAATTTCATATAGTTTATCCTTGGGCATCTCCATCAAGGTCTAGCTTTCTTATAGGCAAATGGGTAATCCATTCTAGAAATAAAAGAGGAGCTATGATGCATCCATGATGAACTTCAATATTTATATCAAAAGGGCCTGTGGTTCCCTACACATGACTACACTGTATTGCTACAGTATTGCCAGTATAAAGTTTGTTAATCACAAGTCATAATAGCTTTGATGGAACGCCTGTTTGGGCGAAGATATTCACAATGTTGGTCTTTCTATTATATGGCAGTTCAATAACCAATAATAGCAATGTAGATGGTGTTTTGTTAAAGCAGACACATGTGTACAATATTAGATAGCAGTGAAAATCCTGGCCTGATGTATCAATTCCCTTCCTAAATCACACACATATGTATACATATATATATATATACATATATATATATGGATTTCAGATCCAGGACCAAAGACACAGGGTACGTGGCGAAAGGACAACTGTCAAGACGACAAAAGGAGCAGGTGCACATTAAGAGAAGAGAGACATGAAGGGTCATTTATGGTCTTGTGTATGGCCAGGGTCATACAAAGGAGGACCATGAAGAATTATTATAAGAGATCTTAAGATGCATCCAAGAGAGGGATGTCAAAGGATTCTGGGAAAAAATGGTCACGGAGAGGAGGAGAAGTCTCCCATGAAAGGAGTTATAAAATAGAGGACATGCAGACATATCCTAAGCACATTCACAAAGTCTTTCAGCCTTTTGGGGTACATTTAAGGACCTAAGCAGAAATCCCCTTCACCAAAAAAGCGCATTTAAACAGTGCCACAAATACGGCTATGCTTTTGTCTCCCTGGCACATGTGTGGCAATCATTGAACACTGCCACCCAAGGAATGCCTCTGCATCTGCTTTCCTTTCATTTAAATCATGAGAAAATGACCTGCATTCAAGACATCCCTGAGTGTGTTTTTGCCTTTCATCTGAAATTCCACAAAGTTATGCGCTGCTTTGAAAAACAGCCCTCCATGCTTTATTCCATCTGAAAATGCCAAAAAGTTAGGCAACACATCTCAAAAGCAGCCTTGGCTGACTGTTCATTCACATAAGGGGCAAGAATCTCATATTGCAACTGACATGGCTTTGTTTTCCTTTGATGTGAACCACTGTGCTCAAAACACGGCAAAATGAAAGAAACGGCTTGGTTTTCTCTTTTATCAGTGATACCAAAGAAACCTTGGGCAGTATCCCTCTGAGTTTATGTACCAACATTAAATGCAAACCCAGTCAAAAGGATCAATTAAAAGAAGGTCCTATGGCCTGAAGAACTGCATTGGAACATTACATAGGGAATATGGCTGCACACGTGTGAATCTGTGTGTTGAAAAAAAAAGGAAAAATGTCATTTAAAGATCGACATCAAATGACAGCTTTTAGTTTGCACCGAAATGTCATTGAATATGTGGGTGGGGGTTTGACTGAACAATGTACATTATATATGTTTGTCCCCAAGATTTGGTTACTTTGGAAAAGGCTCTGAAATTAAAAAAATAAACAGTTTGAGGCTCAGGCACAAGATTCAATTGGAAACCTGGCCTTTCACTGGAAGTCACATTCATCAGTGAAACGGTCCACAATGGCATATGAGGTGACTGAGAGTGTGGGAATTTACTGCCCTGCCAGACTAGCAGGCAGCCCTGGAAGAGTGAACAAAGGAATCCAGTATGGCCAGTGCGTGACCAAGAGGTGCAATTTCCTCCAGTCCCCTTTATGCAGGAGGATCTGCCAGGCTTCAAAGGGCATCATAAAATTCCTTTGTTGTAAACCGAGCCAAGAGAAGACAGTTGGCTGTGGGGGTCTGAAGCACCACCACCACATGTGTCAAATCCTCCCCATTGACAGTAAAAGACTTCTTCATTTTAAGACATTTTTCCCAGCACCCTGAATAAGTAGTAATTGTGTATTATGCCAGTTTTTCATGTGAATTTCAGGCGAATATAAAGAGACCATGTGCATGTCTCTAGCACTTTCTGAACTGAAATAGCCAAGAAAAATTCATTTCGGGCTGAATTATAATTGGCACAAATATGATACTAGGTGGAAAGATGCAAGATGTAATTATGAACATGTGTAGTTATTGGCAGAATTTGACATATTATGCTTTTCATAAAAAGGGCCAAACGGTCCCACAAGGCGATGCAACCTTGCACAGAGTCAGCGATCGGATTGTCCAAATCATATATACTTCTTACGGCGGTAACTAGTATAAGTCTGAAGTTTTGATTCATAACTCATTTTATTTAAAAGGTAGATTTGAGAGACAAAGAAAGGTCGTAAATGCCCCACAGAAAAACTATACTCTTTCTCCTGAACCAATAGGGCAAGGGGGAGGTGAGAGGAATGGTAGGCTGTCCTATCCCAGGATAGGAGATCTTCCAGAGTACATCCCCCCAGACTGTAAAATGAGTGATGTCATTTGGGCTATTTAAGGGGGACACAGAGACACACAAGGGATCTATCTCAAGCCATCCATCCACAGCAAGACACACACAAGAATCCAGGGAGATGGGAGAGGAGGCAGCTGACCCCATTCAGGAGATTGCAGTGACCAGACCTTGCCTGGCTGACCCCATCCAAGAGAACGCAGTGACCAGTCCTTGTCTACCTTACGCCATTTAGGAGAGTGCAGTGACCAGATCCCTTGGAGTAGCTGTCCAGAGTGACCATATCCCTTGGCCTAGCTGTCCAGAGCGACCAGATCCCTTGGCCTAGCTGCCCAGAGCGACCAGAGACCTTGCTGGCTTTCCAGGAATCCCAAACCCCAGCTTACATTGTAAGTATCAAATAACCCCAGTCCCAAATTGCATACCCCTCTCTTTAAATCTTGCATCCCATAGAAAATCTCATTGGAAATCCCAGTGAAAGTCCCAAATTGCCAGTGCAATCCATTCACCTTTCCATAGTAGAATCTGTATTAGCCTGTGTATGTTAGCGTATTCCTTTGAGAAATCTTTCAGTAGTCTGTATAAATCCTTAGCATTATTTAGAAGTAAATCAATTAATTTCCCCCATTGAAAATTCACGTTCGTTATTTTTGCCATTTGAAATCAACAATTTTGTTGAGTGTTTTGGCTAACTATAGTCATTAAAATATAGTCGAAACAGAATTAGCCTTTGTGTAACAAAAACCGAATTTGCCGGTGTACTGCATGCTTTATCCCTTGAATTCTGATTTTGTAGCTGTCCCATAGAAAAACCCAAACTGTTTTCCCATTGAGAAAAACCCCTTTCTGTCAGAATCCTGTCTGTTATGTGCCTTTGTCCTTCTCCTTGAAACCGATTTCCGATTTTGACAACTAAGCCTTTCTGTGGCTGCTGCCATCACAAATCTTGTGTAAAAACAAAATTCCATTCGGACCGCATGTGTTTTTCCTTTGCATTGTTTTTGTTCCAAAAGTGATTTTCTTACTTTGTGTCCTGTTGCCCTAATGCCTTGCTTAGTAGTCTGTAGGCTTTCTATCTCTTGAGTATAGCAACTCAATTCTTTCTCTAGCTATCCCACCGCAGTTGTAAACTGCTGTGCGAGTAACAAGGGAAATCTGATTATGCTGTTTTGCTCATAACTCTGGCCTCCCATCTTGGGGTGGTGGGCTGAATTCAAAATCAGATTTTCCCCTCTTTATCCTGACTCCTTGCCACTGCCTTCCATCCAAAAATAATTAAGTTAGCAGATGTTTGGGGGTGAGTGTTGCAGAGGGAGTGCTTAACTGTAATGCTATCTATTGCTTTCCAAACGATTTTTCCTGTTTGCCTTTAAAGACTTAGGTGAATTGTGGGAATTAGGAACTAAACTGTATTGTGGGAATTTTTCCACTTGTTTTGTCACCCCATTGGTGACTGCTGCCAAATTGTATGATTTTTCTTTTATTTTCATTGAACCATAAAATGAATAAATGTCATATTGATACACACCGGCCTGGTTCCTCCTCCACTGTGATATGGGGTGTTTGTGAAGGTTGGGTGTGAGATGGGTTGGAGGCCTACTCAAAGGGCCTATTTCCGAGTTTGGAGGTAATCATGGCACTATTAGCGCCATGACTACCTCCAATACCGGTACCGAGCCCGCCCTCGTTCAATGCGGACTTACCGGTCTATTCCGACCTTTGCGGGACCGTTAAGTCCCCATTGAAAAAGCCATTCCCCATTCCCATTTGAGCCCCCATAGGGCTCACTGGGAAGGCGCTAATAACGGTACTGCAAATTGCGGTACCGTTATTAGCTCTAAAGTCACTTAACGGGTCCCGTCCTTAACGCCTGGTCAAACCAGGTGTTAAGGAAGGGACCCGCTAAGGGAACTCGGAATAGGGCCCATAGGGATTACCGGCACCGGTGTCCTTACCGGTGCCCGGAATCCCTTTGAGCCCAACTCGTAATGAGGCCCAAAGTAAAGAACCTAGGGTTAATTAAAGATAAAAAGCGTTTTTATTGTGCACTACCTTCATTGTCAGTGGAAGAAGTCCCTGGCTGCAGTGTGACGTGTTCTAAAACCACTACAGCCTCCAAATATTACACTTAGTTTGTTTTAATGTGAAAGATACTTCTACACAGTAATACTGCATTGGCACCCTCCTTAGCTGCAGTTTCCCCATTTTCAAAAAAGAAGGTGATGCATGCCTGATCTAGTTTCTAACACATTGCATGAGGGTGTGGTGATTGGGACGGGGGTCACAGGTGCCAGCGAGAACAGGATATGTCCAGCACCTCCAGATAAACAAAGACACTTGCCTGACTGCAAGGCACCCCTAAGTAGGGAGACATACCTGGTGTTACTATTGACTAGCTCATGTTCATGTGATCCAACTAATTGATACTCTTTTTATCAATCTCTAAATAATTACAATTGGAGCCTGCCCTACTGGCTTTGAACATGGTCCACAGATAGCCATTGATCTGCATACAGTACCTGGCCTCAAGAGATGCATGCTGCTGGCGCTATTAAAGATTTATTTTCTCTCACACAAACATAATCAGCATGCAAAATGATTACTCAGTACCTGCATGGAACGTTTTTGAGGCGAATTATCAAGTTTATGGTGCTTTTCATATAGAATTGTTTGGAGGCGCACATTGCTGAGAAAGATTGTGCCTATGATTATATAGTTATGAAATGTCTGTTTCTTCTATTATTTTCTGACATTTTTAAGAATCGTATCCCTGATGAAGAGATGGTTATCTCGAAACAAAGGCGTTGGTTGTTTTATTAAACTACATGGATTAATGACAACAGCAGGGTTCAAAGAGTCTTATAAAGATCTTGTACAATACATATGATATTTAAAAGGTATGATATTTTCTTAAATCTTATATTCAAGATTGTATTTAAAAATCTAGCTTCTTTTGGCCTATGATAGTCTGCAGGGGGCGTGAGTTCCCTCAATTTGGGAACTTTCTTTGCTTCTCAGTACCTGCATTCCCGAGTCCATTACATCTGGTAATGTTTAAAAAATACTGCCCACTTTTTACCCCTTACATCACTTCTTAGCTCACACCGGCTTTGGAAAACGTATGAAGAAGTAGAATTCACAAGTGATTCACTGCATTTCTTCCTTTTTAAATTGGATTGAGCTGCATCTCTGTATCGTACGTAAGAGAAAGTTGGATGTAGACTGGCTCCTTAGAGAGTGACGGTGCAGAGAAGAGTACAGGTGCAGTGTAGGAAAAGTGCAAGTGAAGAGGGGTTTAGCACGTTTCAGCAACGACAAGGAGAAAGAAATGCAAAGGAGAAGAGAGCGAGACCGAGGCCGGAAATGCAGCAGGGCTACCCCGCGGATGGATAGAGATAAGATTGCTTCCTATGTGACGGGGGAGTGTGGCAGTACAGATAGCTTAGATGAGAGGCAGCAGGGAGGGCGCTTTGTTGAGAAGACTTAGCTTCCAGGAAAACTTTGACAGCACCGATGGGGATGAGGGATCCGATGATGACTTATTGGGGAGTGAGGACGAGGGGGAAGGGAGACCCTTCCACCATTACTGAGGCAAGAGCCCAGACAGAGACACAATGTGGGGAGATGATAAAAGCATGGACGGACTAAGGGAGGACAGAGGGGAAGGACCACAGTGTTCTAGGGATATATTGCGCAGCACAGACAGTGTTACCCCATTCAAGAAAGACTTAGAGATCTTCCAGGATGAAGGAAGGGAGAAATGACCGGGGCATTTAGCACCACCAAAGACACAGGGAAACAAAGTGGAAGGTGAGGACTGACACAGTGCCCACTATTAGAGAAGGGAGGGGTGTGACCTCCATATATACCATGGTAACAAGGATAATTTGAGGTTAAGTTACCATTGTTGACTGCGGTAGCTGGGAAGTGGATATATGAGATAGAAAGGTGGACAGCAGGGACGACATTAGCGGTGGGTGACATGAAGAGCTTACTTTCATCCATTCATGGTGGGGGGGTTGCAGATGATGTGTGGAAAAGGATTGGCTACCCAGGAGTAATTGCACAGAACACGCTGCATGATGGTTCACCATTCAACAATTGCTGAGTGGCCATATGGCACACTCTAAGGGTACAATACCCAGACACGTCGGAAATTAGTGTGATTATGGCATGCAAAATGGGGGAGGACAAAGACCCCCTACAATATATTCAGGCTATTCAAGAGAAATGGAGATGCAGAACTGTGGGATAAAACAGTGGGATTATTCTATCATAATATGTCAGGGGTTACCTGAGCTGGAGCAAAAACAGCTCAAGAAGTTAGTGGGGATGGAGGGCAAACCTTGGACCGAAATTCAACTCACTATAGTACACTATTGTTGACTAATGCAAGAGAATGCAAGAAAGAAGCTTGAGGAATAAAGCAGGAAGAGGCGAAGTTAGTGCAGAAGAAATTGTCAAAATATACAATGGAAGGGGCGATGTTAACAAGTGTGGAAGGAACAGGTGCGCTGCATGCACAGTAAAGACAGCCACCCATGGGAGGAGGTTTCATGGGGCAGGGCAGCATGCACCATGGGTTCAGAGGGAGAGTAGGTACACCTAGGGGAAGAGGATATGGATATCAGATGCAGCAGGGCCAAGAGGGATTTCCAGGAGACTATCAGAGACCAATGGGAGGATCACCTCAATGTTGAGTGTGCGGACAGACAGGGCACATCTCTCGAGTGTGTAGAAGCAGAGGGGGGATGCAACAGAGTGGGGGAATGCAATACCAGCCCACATATCAGAGAGAGCAACCTGACTATTCTGTCCAAGTACAAACACAGCGGCAGGTACAGACTCAAGATGTGCACACAGCGCACACAAGCGTACCAGCCTATGGCGCAGCACCCAAGGCCTGCACAACCATACCCACTGGCAAGACCTGCACCACAGCTGCAGAGTCACATGCAGTCACCACAAGGGGCACAGCAGAATAACAGAACATTGCACATGCAGATTCAAGAAGAGGCTCCCATTCGGATGTTGAGGGGTTAACTGTAGTGAGGGCAATCCATTCACAGGGAATGGGATGTAATTATACCCACAATAGGACAGCCCACAGATGGACCTGATGTGTTCTTTCCTATCGATTACACCCAATCCACCATATAGGGGTGACGATAGGTGACAAGACATTTTCCTTTCTCGTGAACACAGGGGTGAAGACCAGAATGTCAGGCAATGCCATGAATGTGCAAGGATTCTCTGGGGCAATGGATTTGGTTCCTTTTACAGACAAACATACACTTTCTATAGGTGAGCACGACTTAGCACTACCACTATTGTATTCCTGACTGACACCAGTGAATATAATGGGAAGAGACATCATGAGCAAACTTAACATGACCATTTCCTTTATAGACAACGGGATAGTGTGCTCCACACCTGTGGTTCACTTCCTGAATGTAAGGGAGATTATTTAGGCCTATTGGGGGTATACGGTACAGAGGGGGGTGGCAGCAGATTTAGAGCTATTTCAATATGGAGTGGAAGTACTGATAGCATGGCTCCTGGGTATTCAGGGAAAACTACGGCGTCTTCCCAACAAGTACATAGTCAGACCAGAACTACCATTAGATGAGCCAGAGGAGAAAGAGATCTCACTAGAACTTGAGGCAGTTTTAGTGGGAGAAGACAGAATAACATTGCATGGGACAGGTAACACAGGACAAGCTTGGAGGGCAGTGATTGCAGTGGGGGAGGGTTACAGGTTGACTGACGTGACCAACGAGGAACTGTTCCAGGACAATTTTTCAGATCACAAAATGGTGTTTGACATTAGCATGCACTACAGGGAAGTACCACAGAGAATGGCAATGATGCTGCAAGCAGCGCCGCCATTTCTCGAGGAAGATTTGACAAAGGTACCTAGTGTCTTATGGACAACAAGTCCCTATGACATGGGGCTCTTGAAAGGGATAGGGGCAGTGAAGATAAAGCTCAAACCAGGAGCAATTCTACTGATGGCAAGGCAATATCCCCTGTCGAGAGAGGCAGATGAGGGCATTTATGAGACAATTGCGGCATTACTTAAACAGGGCATTCTGGTACCATCAGAATCGCAGTGTAATACTGCAGTGTACCCTGTGAAAAAGGCAACATGGGGATTGTGGCATTTTATACAGGATTTGCACCCTTTGAAACAGATTGTAGAGTCAGAATTGCCTTTAGTTCCAAATCCTTCGACAATTTTGTGTATCATTCCTACGGAGGCTACCCATTTCACGGTCATGGACTTAAAGAATGTTTTTTTCTCCATACCACTTCACCCAGAGTCACAGGACTTAACTTCATTTCTATATAGAAATAAAAAATGGAAACATACTCAGCTCCCAGAAGGGTACTGTGAGTCCTCTTCCATATTCAATAGGGTCCTTCAAATGGACTTAGGCAATGTACAATTATAAAGCGCCATTACACAATATGTGGATGACATTTTGATCTGCAGGAAATTGGAAAAGCAGTGTAGAAATGGCTCAGTGCACATGTTGATCATACTAGCAGAAAAGGGATACAAAGTAGACAAACCCACATTATTATATTGCCAGAAAGAGGTGCTATATATGAGACAGTTAATATTGCAGGAAGGACGGAAAGTAACACCAGAAAGGGCTGAGGCAATCCACAAAACAACAAAACCCATGACAGTGAGCCAAATGCAGCAGTTTTCAGGTCTCTGCAATTATTGCAGAGTGTGGGTATTTGATTACAGCACACACACAAGGCCTTTGTTAAGCGCACTGAAAGAAGCACACAGAGAGGAGGGCACACTACAATGCACAGAATAAATGACCAGTGCTGAATACAGCGATATGCACAGCTCCATTGTTAGGGATTCCAGACTACCAAGATGAATTTTACTTGTTCTTGCACTCCAATGGAGTGGTAATGACCGCAGTACTCAAACAGAAAACAAAGATGGGTCACAAACCATTAGCATAGTATAGTGGGAAATTAGATCCAGTAATGAGAGGGCTTTACTCTTGCGAACAGGCACTGGATGCTGTATCATTTGCAGTATGCAAGTCAGCAAGCATTACCATGGGATGTAGCACCACTCTCTTTGTGGATCATGCCCTCTTCTCAATATTCAAACATCCCAATTGCACACTGACCACACAAAGGGCTTTGGAGTACAAGGTAATATTATCAAATCCAGCTATAAAGGTAGTGAGATGCAGGACTGTGACCCCAGCGACATTAATCGCTGAGCCCTAGAGGAAGGAGACAATGTACACTATTGCACCACAAAAATAGAAAGTTGTGATGACATATCAAGAGTGAGAGAGAAGCCACTTGAGGGGAGAGAGGTACTTTATATTGATGGTTCATCAATGATAGTCCAGACCACGGGAGAAAGACATAGTGGGACGGTGGTAGTAAGGTTTAAAGCAGATGGAACAAGTGAAGTAGTAGTAAGCGCACGGTTACCATCACATTTCTTAGCACAGGCTGCAGAGTTAGTGGCTATCATGTTGGCACTGGAGCAGAGTAAAAACTAGGAAGTGACAGTGTATTCGGATTTAGCCTATGTGCCGTCTACGGTCCACTCTGGGCTGTCATGCTGGCTGAGGAGGGGCTTCCCACGTGCTGACAGCAAGCCCATGCAAAACATGCTCTTATTGGGTAGACTGATAGAGGCACTCTGATTGTCAATAGGCATAGCGGTCACAACATGCCAGGACTATAGGAGGGGGCAGGATCCCGTCTCCAACAGCAATGAAGCAGCAGACACAGAAGTGAAGCACGCAGCATATTTTGAAGATATCCTACACATCGATACCCCATCTTGAGCATGTAATCATGCACCAAATATGGTACTAAAGGAATGATACAATGCGTTTACCAGTGACACAAATGATGGAGTTGCAAGGGAATGCGCCAAGAGAAGGAAAAGTAGTTATGCATGAAAAAGGGGTATTCTATGTCCCCCTCGGATGCCCTGTGGCAACAGGAATGCACAGGAAAACTAGTGATGTCACTGTCATTATTACACACTGCACTAACACAACTACACCATCCTACTCACATGCGTAAAGACGTACTTGCTGCTCATATTGAAGAAGACTGGTTCTGTCACAATTTGGCAGTTCATGTGGCAGAAGTTATGACCAATTGCATTGATTGTAAGTGTTTCACAGCAGGCCATACATTAAGGGTGGTGAGAGGAGCCATACCTGGCCCACTGGGTCCATTCCAACACCTTCATGTCGACTATGTTGACATGCTCCAAGTATGCCAGGGCTATCGCTACATGATAGTGGTCATTTGCCCATTTTCCCGATGGATCAAAGCTGGTCCTTGTTCCCATCCTGATGCCCTTAGAGCATCAAAATTCCTGGTCAGGGAGATTTTCCCAAGATCAGGTGTGTTTGATTTCCTGTGGTCTGATAACCGCCCTCACTTCACCAATGAAATGTTTCAACATATCACAATCCTATTGGGGATTCAACACAAGTTCTCCTGTGCGCATCAGCTACAAGCGAACGGACTGTGCAAGCACCTCAATGGGCTGCTTAAGGAGACGATCGCAAGAATAAAAGCAAACTTGAACAAAAGTTGGCTCTATTGTTTGCCTTTAGTTTTGTTCGCATTACGCAATAAACCAAGGTCCGACCACCACTTAACCCCACATGAGGTGGTAACCGGATGGCGCATGTGACTTCCCCAGGCTCTTCCCTCTAGGGCATCAAATGATGCAGAGCCTGTGCCTGTGCCCCTGCTAATGTCCCTGATAGCTCCACACAATGTTCAACTGGCTACCCATTGAACTCAGGCCCAGGATCCTCCATTTCCAGTTGCCCTTGCACTGCCTCCGGGCTCCCTCAACACTTAAGGGTCTGTAGTATCTCTAACCCTACAGTCCCTTCTCTTTGCACTTAAGAGCCACCCTCTGGCAGTACTTATTGAGTCACCTGCACTTCTCCTCAACCCCCACCACCTTGGCACTTCTCCCCTCCCATCTTCCCCGCAATTGTGCGATCTGAATGACACAAGGCCTAGTAAGATTGTAGTTTGCCCTCCTTCTGTTTCCTCCTCCTGGTCTTGTCGTGCCTAGAAACACTTGTGTACAGGCACGTTATAAATGACTTATCATATCACAACATAATGTACTGGGGAAGGAAATCTATGATTTCACTGCTGCCTTGATGGCTAGTGCGTCTTTATTTCTTGCCAACTGCAGGCACAAAGAGAGGTCCAAGAAGAACGAAGAAGATCACAGTCCAGAGATCAATGAGAATCTGCGAAGCCACCACAGCTCTACCCAGTGGACACAGTCCTACTCTGAAATTTTGTTTGGACCTGGTACAAACCCAGGATTACAGCCCCCCCCCCTGTAGAGGAATAGACTGACAGAGCTTTGAAAATACATGGAAAAAAACTTGAAATTTCCTCTCTGATGTGAAACCCTGTCGAGCAGAGGCCTCTCCTAGCAGTGACGAGGAGGTGGCCGACATCGTGCAAGAAGAAGAACAAAACGCTCAGCCAAGACAGTCACAAATAGATGATGTTCAACCAAGGATCACACACTGTAGAGAAAGAGAGTTAGGGAAAGGACTTCCCACACATCCAGAGTAAAGGCACACTGTCCTTTTCTTTACACATAGCTATTCATCGTGAAAGTGGTGACTGTTATTCTTTAAGTTCCATGATTCCCCAGGATCCCCAGCCCACGATCAATCAGGGTCAATTTGTCCATTTCGTTAGAAGGTCCGAACGAAAAAGAAAACCATCTCCCAGTTTATTCTTTCGTGCCTTTCAGATCCACTTGGAACAAACATATCCACGACTTTGCTCAGGAAATCCCTCAGTAATCGAAATCCTTTGTGACCCTAGAGTACGCATTGTGTGGTTATTTTCTATCGCACTCGCACAATATTATACCAACAGGGATTGAGCTCATATGTACTAACAGCATAATCACGCATTTCTGGCGAATTTCAGGCTGGTTCACCATCACACCTGGAACTACACAAGAGTCCAAAGCGGATTAAATTATGGATACCATTATTAAAAGTGTAATAGTGAAGGTTTCTGTTTTTGTTTCTTTCTGCATCTTTATGTCAAGAACTTGCTTGAATGCAGATAACCCCAGTCACTTAAATGAAGTGACTGGGGTCTCCTTTCATAGGGAGACTTTCCCCTTGAGAGCACAGCCTGCAGAGTATAGGAATTAACCTTACAGACCAAGGGCTCAAGTGAAAAGGCAGGAGTGACCAGCGGTACTAGAGGAAGAAAGAAACAACCACATGTGAGATCAAATACCAGGACAGTAAACCAGACACACACCAACTCTCTTGCCAATATTGGATTTGGAGGTGCCTAGCATTAAAATATTGCAGTAATCTAGCTTGGACAAAATAAGAGCTCTAAGCTAGGGTGATGCAATTTTGGGGAGTCAAGAATTACCGACTCAGGGCAATGAGCTTTAAAGTATAGGAGGTCGCAGAGGACACTGCGTTGACATGTTTATTCAGTGTGAGGTTGGTATCAAGGTAGACTCCGTGGGCCTCACCATGAGTTGGGTGGTACTGCAGGGGCTATTAGCGTTACCGCCAAACCCTTTGGAGCCATTCCATGGGGATTTTTCAGCACTATTACTGCCGGTAGTAATAGTGATGAAAATTGGCAAAATCACAACAGATTTGCCCCCTGCTCAGAGCTAGGGGTAAATCCACCAAGCCTGTAATTTGTCAGACCCTTAAATGCAGCGGTAATAGCATTACCGCTGCATTTAAGGGTTACCGCCAAACTCGTGATGAGGCAGCTAGTGTTTTTGCATGGTGGATGATGGGAATAGGTGTGCCATCAATTGTTATGGAGTTGCTATGGAGGGCTTTGATTGTTGATGGTGATCCCACAATGAGGGTCTCAGTTTTTTCATTGTTAAGGCATAGGCTATTGTTTGCCATCCAGTTTTGGATGATGGCATAGATTTTCTTGACTGTGATCGTATCTTGCTCATGGTTACCTGTGATTGGGATAAGAATCTGCGTGTCATCAGCACAATTCGTATAGATAACTCCCATATTATCTAGTGCTGTGAAGAGTAACTTGGTATAAGCGTTATAGAGTGTGGGAGATGCGCAAGATCCTTGTGGGGCTCCTATCGGGATTCGGATGGGGTCAGCGGCTTCCTTTCCTAAACTTATTCTCGAGGTATGATCAGATAAAAATGATTTAACCCAGAGCGTAGCTTCTTGGGAGAAGTTGAAATTGGTACGCAGGGTATTACAGAGTTTGTCATGGTCCACCAGATCGAATGCGGCAGATAAGTCTAGTAGTAATAAGTAGCTAAGATTTCCAGTATCTCTAATAGTATCCATTTGGATTTTTAAATCTAGGAGTGCCGTTTCGGTGCTATGGTTGGGTCGATAGCCTGATTGTCTGGCACCTAGGTGCCAGTTCTCTTGCAAGTCATTTTGAATTTGGGAGTAGGCTATTTTATCAATTATTTTGAGCAGGAATGGGACAGTAGTTATTGGCCGGTAATTAGTGGGTATTGCTGGGTCCAGAGAGGGCTGCACTGCATTCCTCAAGTGCATAAGTACTTGTCTTTGCGGTGCTCTGGAAATGTCCGGGCAGCGCCGTACCGTGATAATGTGAATGCGTCACACGACGTAGGGGACGGCATCATGGGGATTGTAGTCCCGAGCACCGCTGTGTGACAGGAACCCACTTGCAGCACAATTCCTTTCCTTTGCCTAAGACACCACACGAAGGCACCATCAATGCATGGAGGTACAGGGCAGTGAGCCCTAGGAAGGAAGTGAGTCATGACACTTTACCATAATTTTCTGTCAAAGATTACTTTGTGTAGAAGGGCAAGCTGTGATCCCTACTACTGTGACCCCAGTTCCGGCACCTATGGCTTCCATGTCAGGTCAGGTGATAAGCACTGTCAAACGAGTAAAGAAAAGTAGGTGAAGTGCTGATTTAGATGTTGGAGGGGTTGATTCATATTTAACTGGTACAGCCCAGGTCTCTAAGAACATGGGGTACACGCACATGACCAAAGTAGGCAAACAAAACACTAGAGAGAGCTGCTATGTCTGCTCCCTCATCCCCTATGCCATGAGTGCCTCCAGAACTTTTGTGGCAATTGAAATCCCAGTAGCAAGAGCATAATGTCTCATGTACCTGTCAATGAGCACCACAAGGGGAAGATTTCAAGGGAAAAGAGCAACCTTGAGGTGGATATCTAAAAACACTTTTCCATATGAAGACAACTACATAAACATGCTAGACATGATGGACAATTACTGGAAAAAAGATCAGGCTATAGAATACATAACTGAAGATCCACAAAAGGGAGAAACAAGAGCCATAATATTAAAAGAGTTACCCTGTTCCAAGAGGGGACCAGCAGAAATTGAGAGAGAACCAGGATGCTGTGAGAGACCACAGATGCTGCTGTATGGTCAAGTATACACAGCTGATGGATGGAAAGAAGGGCTGGTGGGCAGGAATGCACATATGCTCCTAACAGTTCCAGTTCTTATAGTACAAGAAGAAAATGACAAATGCTTAAAAGAATGGGAAACAAGTGCGAAGTTACTAACATGGATAGACAATGAAGCTGGCCCAATGCCCATGTTATCAATAAAAGAGAAGGCATTATGTTTCCAGAATGACAGTATAGTGAAAGTTGGAGAAAACAAATAATGCAAGCAGGCAATACAAGTTCCAAGAATGGAAGTTGGAACAGCATTATTAATGGAGCACTATTGGGCATGCGGAGCGAAGGCTTATGAGAAGGTACCGCCCAACTGGTGAGGAGTGTGCTCACTGGTACACATCAACATATCAACACTGATACTACCATAAAAGGATTTCCTAAAATGAGCTCTAATAAATGATGGAAGAGATCTGTAGAGCTAACAAGAGTGAAAAGGGGAAACTATGCATCATCGAAAATGGAGGAGTCTCTGGATGCAATACCAAATAGACTGTTTAGCAGAATGAACATATTTTTCGCATCCATTGTTCCTGCAGTGCAGACAAGCACAAACACTTGTGTATAGGCACATTATAAATGCCATATCATATCATAATGCAAAATGGCTCCAAATAACGATGTGGGACCTGATGTAGACAATACATTCGACCGTGAAGGGGTTCAATGCAATAAAGGAAGAGCTCTGAGCAGTGAGGTTGATGGCACTCCAGAATAGATATGTTCTGGATATTCAGACAGCCATGGAAGGAGGAATGTGCGCCAAGATCTGATCTTCTTGCTATACCTTCGCCCCAGCAAATGACGAGGATGACGGGACACTCACTGAAGTAGTTACCAGATTATCACAGATGCATGCCAAAATTGAATCAGAGATGAATGCTACAGGAAAAGATGAAGGCCGGCTATCATACATCTTCTCATGGATACCAACATGGAAGGCCAATGGACTGATGGTGTTAGTTGCAGCATTAGTATTGGTATTACTGACTTCTTGCATCATCAGAATATGCATCACACAATGCTGAAAAACAACTGAAAAGACTGTAGGGACGAAAGTACTGGTAGATATGGGTCCGAAGATGACAAGATAACAGTAGCTTGAGATGCCCCAAGAGCCAAGATAACAGATTGTCCTCTGTTTCCAGCTGGTGTAGTGTTCGATGACCCCTATGACACCAGAGACTTTTGGGGAAAATGGGTTTGGTGCAATCCTGGAGGAGATTGCTGTTACATGACATGGAGTTTGGATGACTATGCGAGATACTATGGGCACCCAGGGGGAGTGACGAAGATTTAGCTCCCGAAGTTAAAGGTGAATACGTTTGGAGGAGTGGTTGACATTTGTGATGTCATCTTTGATGTCATGGGTGTTTGTCCTTGCAGTGCACAGTGGTAGCGCGAGTTATGGTTGCCTAGCCCACCATAACTTGCAAATTTCTGGGGTTTTTAGGTTTTACCTGTAACCATAACATTCCTTTTTAATAGTGCACTGTAACCATAATGATGATGTAGGCTACTTTTTTGCAATAAAGTGGATATGGTTTTAGTACTGCAACTTAACCATAACGTCCCTTTAACAAAGTTTTTTGTGAGTCATTTGCATAGGTTTTTAATAGTGCACTGTAACCATAACAATGCTTTAGGCTAGTTTCGTAAATAAAGCGGAAGTGGTTGTAGTAGCACAACTGAACCATAAAGTCCCTTTAACAAAGTTTCTTGTTAGTGAATTTCATAGGTTTTTAGTATGGCACTTTAACCCTAAGGTTGCTTTAGGGTAGTTTGTTTCAGTAAAGGTAAAAGGTGTTTAGTAGAGCAACTTAACCATAATGTCCTTTTAAGAATATTTTATGTTAGTGAATATATATATATATATATATATATATATATATATATATATATATATATATATATATATATATATGCAAGGACTAACACCCATGACACCAAAGATGGCATCACAAATCTCATTCATGACACCACTGATGACATCACATGTGTATTTAGTTTTCAAGGGAAAGCCTCCATAATGGATTCTTATTGTAATGGTGGCAAAAAACTATCAAAGTTCATTGAAAGAATTACCATGAGAGAAGTAGTTCATTCCTCACTGCAGAGCTATACACACCATAGTATTACACACTTCTGTGCAGTTCATTATGCAACTCATGTGGAACCGAAGCTGTTGCCTGCACCATGCCCCATAGAAGTGTAATGTTCAAAATGTTCCCATGTGACATAGTGAAATCATGAATGCTTTCGTTGTACAGTTGTGGGTACTGTAAAACATGTAAGAAGTAGCTACCATTTTCTTAGTAACTATAAAATTGCACTACCGTACAGAAAACATAAAAACACCACAATGCTTACCAATAGGAGCATATGCAGGGAAATTAAAGTAAGCAAACACGAAGCTCTATTACCAGAACCTGTTCATAACATAAGTTCTTATCTTCATGTACAGATATGCTTGCTGTATTTTGCGCTTTTCCCTCCCCTACATATATATGTATGACATCATATGAGTGTACCCTAAGGAAAGAAGTGTAAGAACATGTGAGAAGGCTGCCGTACACAATGGTAGAACCTTTAGAAATGTTACTTACTGACTTTTAGTGAAGAAAAGCACTAGCCTACTTATGGCAGTGAACAAAAAAGAGGGAGCCACACATGTGATGTCATCAGTGATGTTATGAATGAGATTTGTGTTGGCATCTCTGATTTCATGAGTGTTATTCCTTGCAGAGCACACTGGTGGAGCAAGTTGTGGTTGCTTAGCTTACCATAACTTGCACATTTTGGGGATTTTTCGGTTTTACCTGTAACCATAACGTCCCCGTAACAACATTTGTCCATTGAATTGCACAGGTTTTTGCTATTTCAACTTAACCATAACGTTCCTTTAACAATGTTTTTTTGCCAGTGAATGTCATTGATTTTTAGCAGGATACCCTTGGTTTGTAAAGAAGAACTCTCCAACACAGTAAAAGAGTTGTCAGCATGGTAACACACACAGCAGTAGCAGTCGCAGAGTATGCGTCTGTTTGCGCACATTTTGTGGCATCCAACCTGCTCAGAAAGGCGCCTGTTCTCTTATATAGTGGTGTCAATCACCCAACGAGAAACATTTATTACAACAGAAGCATGGCAAATAATGGCAAGTGAAAATGAGTAGGTGTACAAATTGTGTACATACAAACTAAACAGGAGAAAGTGAACAGGAGTACACCATAAGGGAATGCATTAACAACAGAAAAAACGTCTGCCTTCACCAATCGTACCACACTGCTACTGTACATGGGAACAAACAACTAACGGACAGAGCAACCACTGGAAAAGCTGAGAGCAAAATGGCAGCTCAAACTAGTAAGGAAGCAAAACTGTGTCTAATGATTGCACATGTGTTCCAGTATGCAATAGTGCATATGTATAACGTGTCTTCTTTAAAAGTGTCAATGCCAAGCACCTTCAAGTTGCAAAAAAACATTTCCCTAACAACATAAAGACTTTCTACAGTAATCCCATTGGTAAGCACCGTAATGTGAGGCGTACATTATGGACTATATATTCCTGCATGTACAGCAAAGACATTCTGTTTTCCGTAACAAAACATATTGGAAAGGAAAGCAAGACAGTAGAAGGCGCAATCCTTGCACAACACCATTCACTCATAGGAAAGGAAAGAAATTGTGCAAATACCAAAATAGATAGGCCGGAAAGCAAAGTAAAAAAAATGGCCAACAATTGTGCCCCCTTACAAGTTTCGTACAAACAAATGTTTTGGGCAAAATTAAGTGGCTGTGGTACACCTGCATGTATACTGCTTCCCCATATACGAGTCCGCCATCCTCTGACAAATCGTGTCATGGGAGACGTGCCAATGGCACAGCAATCTATTCCTTCCCTAACAACCAAATTTTGCACATCTGCATTTCCCCACATTAAGTTTGCACTTGTACTACCGCTTCCCTTCCAGTAATGGGGTGTACGAATGTTCCAAAGTGCAAATTAATAATAACAGTGTTCCTAATTGTTTGGGTGGTATGCTTTTTTTCCTGAAATTGCATTCAGACTCAGCGGCACACAGTCCTCCTTCCAATGCTTGCAAGTAAACAAAAGATAAGTGTCCTACAGAATACCCACAATTACAATTAACGCATCCATACAACAACAGCAGACTGTGCATGGCCACATGTTCTCCACCACCTACCAATGCGTGTGGGAACAGAAGTTTGTACGTACTGCAAGTACAAGCATGTATATGTGTGCCTCTGTGTCCTCGTCACATCCACAATGTGTAGCATATGCGAAGGAATGTTGATGTGGTGGGGGCATTCACCCACATCGTACAGATAGGTATGCAAATAAGCATCCCACCTCAAGTACCCTACAAATAGCTAGCATCCTCCCACAATGGTCGACGGACGTGTGGCGCACTATTACTCCGTAGAAAATTGGTAACGTATACATAGTACACCCACGCCCATGGACACAATGCAGTTCGACCACAAAGCATCCAGCTGATAGTCGCCCAAAAGCATTCATGCCAACACTGTGTACCCAAACGTGTGTAGGGATGTCCACGTTTCAACAGTCGTACCTACCATATTGATGACATAACGCCAGATGATGGCACATCAACTTCACCCCATCAAATGACAACACATAACATCAGAGTACATTGTAGACGTGAACTTTCACCTTATGAAATCACAACAAATGGCCTCAGTTGGCATATGGGCTTCAAGAGATCACAATAACCAAGTGCCTGTGGTGCTACATCCCATATCCTGTGACAGATCATGATAAAGAAAAGTACCAAATGAGTGATGTGTACATACTGTCACCAGTGTCTTCATCAGGGCAGCACAATTTTCTCTTGAAACATATGAATAATACCAATGTATTCAACCAGTAATTTTTGACTTTTGACAACTGCATGAAACCTGGTGAACAATGTATGACATCACGACACATGTACTACTTCTGTACCAATTACCCATTTTAAGAGGTCTTGGACAATCAAACCAAATGTCAGTGAGTAAAGACGAGCAAAGTCATAATAGTGTAGTCAGTAGTTAAGTGCAGTAACTTTTTTAATACTACACTATACCTTCACATCAAACAGATGTTGCTTTAAAGAGGCCTCAAAAAGGATACATTTTTCAGAAAACACAAGTGTACTTGGTGTTACAAACCGTAATGTTACATTTACATAAGTAAGCATCATAAAAATGAGACCAAACTATGAGCAAACACACAATACAAGGTTCCAAAATCAGGGGAGCTGCTACCAACGTCAATGCGACTGGTAGCAGAGAAAGGCCTGCCTACCTTCACACCCAACAGTTTGCAGGTGCAACATTGCACTCTCACACCAACTACTGCCAAACAAGCACACCTATGACAATTTGGAACAATGTGTAATTTAACATTACAACACATGCACATGACAATTTAAGTGTAAGGGGTGTTCAATAATAAACAAAATGAGGTGTACCCTTCTTTTCTGAAAGCAACATTTTCAGAGCCGCATTCACTGCCTCCTTCTTGCCCACTGTTACCTCCTCATCACTGGTGAATGCTGGCCACCCAGAAGCTGGTTTCAGCTCCTGCTTCTGCAATCTTTCTTTCAAGGCCTGTAGTACTTATTGCATATTACAGTACACCCCACAGTACACATACTAATTGGAAAAGTGCCACATTTAAGAATGTAGGAATCTCAGGAGTGGACAGTAAAAAGGAAACAATGTACAAACATCAAACAGTGGCAATTTCCCACAGGGTACCCGCTGTGAAAGGTGCATTACAGGTCAACATAGTACATCACTCAGTTTCCTACACACGCAGTGTGATGTCACAAAGAACAGATACACTATGGCGGCTTTGTGTAAGGAGGATACAGGCTCAAATAACATATCACTGGCTTTCCTACACAGTCACAAACACTGCACAAGTTACACATACACTGGTGGGGATCTGTCCAAAGTGCATTAGGCACTTCATTACAATATCACGCACTTGCCTACACAATTCGTCACACTCCACACAGTACACAAACACTGCGGGGGGCCTGCAAATGTTCATGAGCACTGTGTCACAAAGACATGCGGCAGGCCTAGGTAGGCAGGGGTAAAACAGGGCCTCATCACGAGTTGGGCGGTAACGCCGGCGCTATTAGCGCTAGCGCTAATAGCCCTACCGCCAAACCCCCGGCGCTATTAGCGCCGGATCATGGGTTTGGCTGTAGGGTTATTGCCCATTCCCCATTGGGCCCATTCGGGAATTCCTCATTCCCCATTGGGCCCAATGGGGAAAATTCACGCTATTACCGGATTTCCCGCCAGCGGTAATCGAGCCGAAAATCGGCAAATTTGCCGCAGATTTCTCCCCAGCTCTGAGCTGGGGGAAATCCACCAAAGCCATGATCTGGCAAGACCCTTGAATGCGGCAGTAATAGCGCCACCGCTGCATTTAAGGGTTACCGCCAGACTCATGATGAGGCCCTGTCTCTTAAAACCATTTCTATAAGTAAATGGGTGTATCTCACTTTTGGCAATGGTGAAATTGGCAAATGTGCTCTGCCATAGTGTGTCTGCAACTACCAGCAACTATTCCACTGTGGCGGAGTACACACAGTAGTGGTGACAATTATGAACGTCCCTTTCTGTCACCCACACCCGCTTCATCGACAGTTCCCATTGTCCCAATGGCATAGGTAGGTTCCAGAAAAAGGGAGCATATGCATGTGCGTTCACCGAAGGATGGCAACGGCCTTCTCCAGATAAAGGTGAAACATTACTTCTTCCCTCTGCAGTGTCTTCTTTGCTGAACATCCTCATTGCGTAAGCGTACAAAGTTGCACACGCTCCCACCAATAACATTGAAGAGCTCTCCATGTCACAATATAAGTTGTTCACAACAGGCCTATGAGTCCACACCGTAGCCACAAACGTACATGCGCAATCCCTGTGGCCATAAAGTCCTATTTGCATAGTCGCTACCCTCAAGGCACCCAGATGTGCCTTTCAACCAGCATCAAAACAACAGTTCCAATGTGACCAGCCGAACACACCGAGGGTGCGTGTCAGCCCTCATTTAGGAAACAAGAGGCAGACTGTCCGACAGTGGCAAAGCATAGGGTTCAACAATGTACGCAGTATTTTTTGGAAAGGGCAGGCTCATAAACACATCCCTATGTCCTATTGCACATGCATGCATGTTTGCGAACAATGTGCAGCTGCTTTCCGGGTAACAAATGTGCACAACAATCCATCAAAAATACACACCATGTACTGTGTTTGCACCTTTTCTGAGCAGCGGAGTAAGGCCCATAACTTTGCCCTGCAAGTTATGGTGCACCACTCTTGCTCACCTGCAGTGCGTCTGCAACTACAACCAGCCATATCACTGTGCCTAAGTACGCACACTAGTGGTGACAGTTATAAATAGGCCTTGGTGGCACCCGCAGCAACGACAGGCCCCATTCTGGCAGTGTCAATGGTAACTTCCAGAAAAAGGGAGCATACGCATGTGTGTGTACATAAGCACAGTGACGGCCTTGTCGACATGAAGCACAAACATTGCTCCTTCCCTTTCCATTCTGCTCTGTACAGCAGGGCGTCCTTCCGTAGTGGTGAAAAGTTGTCCACGCTTCCACCAATCACTATGAAGAGCTTCCATTTGACAGTATTACTTCTGTACAACAGGGCTCTGCGTACACACCACAGCCACAAACGATGTCCCGTAATCCCTGTGGCTATACAGTCCCATTTCCAGGACCGGCATCCTCAAAGTTCCCGGATGTGGCTTTGGAACTGCGTGCGACCGTGTGGGAAGAACTTCCAACCACGGTACGGGAAGGTTGATGTAGGAGGTGGCCGTCAAGAATGGATTTTTATTTGTTGTTGGAAGTTTCCTGCAAAACACCTGTCCCTTCGGATAGTCTTTGCTTTTCTGTTAATTTGTGCAGACATTCTTCGAGTAAATTCTTCACTGCTTTGTGTATACGGGCAAACAACACAGCATTGCCAGTGGGCGACACAGCAATGCCATTTTCTTGAAATAACTCCTCATTCCCACAACCAATGAGGTATTTGTTGCAGAAGAACATTCCAGCAATGGACAAAAAAATGTTCATGCTTCTGTTAATAAGACACCTTCCTGTGTCGGGCTCTGAATGACATCCAGGAACAGTGTCTCATACCGTGCGTGGAGTGATAGATGAGAAAAACACCTTTGCAGTAGAAAAAAAGCCACTTCAAGAGATTCCCCAACCTCCTCAGTTGACGAAACAAACCTTCACAACTCGCGTTACACATTTGCATACCGCCGTAGTGGAGCACGACAACATCTGCTCTACCAAAAGTGGCCAAATCTTTCAAAAGTCGATGCATGTCGGCGAAACTGGGCTCGTACACTGCATTCCACAATGCGTCTACTCCTTCCAATCCGAAATTGCCAGTAAGGTTTCTTTCGAGGGCATACTTGTGCAGATCTATATCAAAGGCATCCCCCAAAGTCCACACAATGCGTTTCGCCATGTCAGCCATCCTCACTACGCACTACATAATGGACAACATTATCACCACCCTTTCCTGCGAAGCGCACTCACAGTACCTCATTGGGTATTCCCACAGTCCCATGGCCATTGCCCAGCATCTTCAGAAGGGAAGATTGTGGCACGTGCGATGCTCAAACACTGCGAGGACCGCACCCCAATAAAGCAGGAGCAGTCCATCTTCCCTTTCCACTACTTTCTTTCTGCCGCTACTTCATTGGATATAAGTACATAGGCACAAGCGATTCCACCAATGGCAGGCAAGAGGAACATCCAGGAGCACTTTCCCATTCTCCTCGTGGTTGTACGGATGTGAAGAGCACCTTCGAACTGGGAAAAACGCACTTCAATACATTTCGAAAGCTCCTCACTCGACGAAACAAACATTTGCAACCCACAACACAGCATTGCCAGTGGGGGACAAAAAAATTCAATTTTCTAGAAATAACTCCTCATTCTCACAACCAATGAGGCCATTGTTGCAGAAGAACATTCCAGCACCGGACACAAAACTGTTCATGCTTCTGTTAATGAGACACCTGCGTCGGGCTCCAAACAACATCCAGGAGCACTCTCCCATATTGTGCGTCGAGTGATAGATGAGAAAAGCACCTTTGCAGTAGGAAAAAGCGACTTCACCAGATTTACCATCCTCTTCAGTCAACGTAAGAAACCTTGGCAACACGCATTGCCCATATGCATACCGCCGTAGTGGATCACGACAACATGTGCTCTACAAAAAGTGCCCAAGTCTTTCAAAAGTGCATGCATGTCGGCGAAACTCGGCTCGTACACTACGTTCCACAATGCCTCTACTCCTTCCAATCCAAAATTGCTAGCAAGGTTTCTTTCGAGGGCATACTTATGCAGATCTATAACAAAGGGATCTCCCAAAGTCCACACAATGTGTTTTGCCATGTCAGCCATCCTCACTACACATTACATAATGGACAACATTATCACCACCCCTTCCTGTGAAGCACACTCAAAATAGCTCATTGGGTAATCCCGACAGTCCCATAGCCATTGGCCAGCATCTTGAAAAGGGCAGATTGTGGCATGTGCGGTGCTCAAAACACCACCAGGACTGCACCCCAGTAAAGCAGGAGCAGTCCATCTTCCCTTTCCAATACTTTCTCTCTGCCGCTACATCATTGGATACAAGTACATAGGCACAAGCGATTCCACCAATGGCATGCACGTGGAACATCCAGGAGCACTGTCCCATTCTCCTTGTGGTTGTATGGATGTGAAGAGCACCTTTGCAGTGGGCAAAAACGCATTTCAATACATTTGGAAAGCTCCTCACTCGACGAAATAAACTTTCACAACTCACGTGACCCATGTGCATGGCGCCGTATTGGATTACATCTGCTGTACCAAAAGTGGCCAAGTTTTGGGCAAACTGCATACATATCAGCAAAAGGGCGCTCAAGCACAGTGTTGCACAATGCGTCCAGTCCTTCCAAGTGGAAATTGTGAGCAAGGCTTCTTTTCAGGGTGCACTTGTGCAGATCTATCATGAAGGCATCACCAAAATTGCACACAATTGCGATCATCATGTGAGTGATCCTCACTACGTACTGTACAATGTACAGCATTTTCACCTCCCCTTCCCATGAACCACACCCACAGTGCCTCATTGGATAATCCCAACAGTCACATAGCTTGGCAAACTGCATGCATATCAGCAAAAGGGTGCTCGAGTACAGCATAGCACAATGCGTCCACTTCTGGTAATTGCAAATTGTAAGAAAAGTTTCCTTTCAGGGTGCACTTGTGCACATCTATCATGACGACATCACTGATAGTCCACACAGTGTGTTTCGCCTTGTGAGCCATCCTCACTGCGCACTGTATAATGCAACATTTTCACATCCCCTTTCTGTGAACCACACCCACAACCTCATTGGGTAATTCCGACAGTCCCATACCTATTAGGCAGCATGCTAACTATCACAGATTGTGGCACGTTCTGCGGTGAAATGACCGCGAGAGCCGCACCCTACTAAAGCAGGAGCACTCCATCTTCCCACACAAGCAAAGCTGGGTTGCCATCTGCAGCATTTACTATTCTGCGTAATGCACACTACTCAACCACATATAAGAAGCGGTACCACCGTAACATCATCCATATCTAGAGTACCCCACTGGTACACACAGTGGACCACTACATGACTGCTCCCTGGAACATCTCCACCCACACACATCTACAACTGTAGTTGCTTCCACCAATCACCACACCCATACAACCACACAGAAACCAACAATGTGCCTGATAAGTTCCTTTCAAAGGCCAATGTGTTCAAATACTTTGTCAGGGAAGGCTCTTAAAATGGCCTACCCATAGCAAATGCAATTGCAGCGATCTGCAGCCCCATTGTTTAACAGGGGCTATGCTGACCACCACATGCAAATGTATGCGTAGCACCTCACTTGTGCTGTTCAACCAAGTGTTCACTGTACCGTTCAAATGTTCTGTACACCTCACTTACTTGAAATGCATGCCGACTGACACCTGCATGGCTACATTATGTTGTGCTCCCTGTAATGAAGGCCTTACCTGCTGGGCACATGGCCTAAGGCCTATGGCCTTCGGCCAAGCACCCAGCAGTCCAAGCCTTGGCCACGCCAACCACACCTTAACAAAGCCATGCAGGCCACCATGTACGCATGTGCCCAAATAACATAAGCAACATTGCCTCCAGCACTGTGAACCTCACCTACTTGAAATGCATGCCGACTGACAACTGCATGGCTACATTATGTTGTGCTCCCTGTGCTAAAGGCCTAGTACTACATGCAGTGGACACACTGCAGGACTGGTCACTGGTACGACTCCACCCACACACATGTGCAACTGTACGTGCTTCCACCAATCACCACACCCATACAACCACACACAAACCACCAATGCTCCACCTGCTTTCAAACACTTCACATAACTCTTTGGGCAGTCGTCACACTTTCCTCTCCTAGAGCTGCAGCCATGCATCAAAGGGACTACAGACTTACCTCTCATGGCACACCATAGTGCACCTTATGTGTAAATGCTATTGTCTTCTGCAATGCACTCCCCTTTTCAGAATGTGCTTCCCACCACTCTTCCCATAAACACATCGCCCCTGCAACTGCCATGCCATACCTAAGGCTACCGACAATCCCCACTCAACTTCCTTTCCTACTCAGGTAGCCGCCCATTGCCATACGGTTGGCCAATACCTCTGGCACACCATCCTCCTCTTCTGCTCACATTTCTCACACACAGCGCTTGTGACTTGCGCCCCCTTTTCTCCCCTTCTTGCACCCACCTAATGCCGCACAGTGTTCTTCAACCCCTTTCGCCACCGCATTGTCCTCCTACTCAACATTGCGCCATCATAGCAAACTTTTCGGACATATACCGTCACTGCACACTGCACCACAATCACTATTTAAACCGCGCAGCCACCACGAAAATGGGACACCGGAGCTCAGCCACATATAACTAGTAATTTTAGTGTGCTCAATCCTACCTACAAGAGGCCCAACCGCCCACACTATCTCTTACAACCTTGCCACACACTCACCACAGCCATATCCTCCGATACACAATGGCGTAGTTTTGCTGAATCTTTCATGCATGGCACGCTTGCGCTCCGGGAAATGGGTCCGCTTAACCGACCCAGATATCACATATTTTTTGGGATGTACATTTTAGTACTATACAACAAAAGTACTGGTCCGATTTCCACAAAACACACAAAAGCATGCTTTCTGGCCCAAGCCCCTGCTCCTGGCACAAATTTGGTGAAAATCCGTCCAGCCGTTCGGCCTGTATCCATGCGCAAAGTTTTTCCCCATTCAGTCTATGGCAAAAAAAAAATGTTGGGACCCCCACCTATAAATGTTTCCTCCCGCACCAAACCTCACCCAACTTGGCGAAGAAATTCAGAGCAGCCCATATGAAGTTATAAGCCGCCAAAAAAGTTCTCTTCCTATGAGTTTAGCAACTTAACCATAACTACACGGCTGCTATATAAATAAAACAGGGCCTGCAGTTATGGTTAATTTGCTCAACCCATAGGAAGAGCACATTCTGGGTCGCTTATAACTTAGGCCCCCTGAACGAATCCTCACAAAATTTTGCAAAAAAAGGTGTATGGCCCCGTCAGATTGATCCTACAAATTTTGGTGAGGTTTGATGAAGGGGGGAGTTGTAGAGGGGGTCCCAAAATGTGTGTTGTTTCCCATAGACGCAATGGAAAAAAACCTTTGCTCACGCCTACAGCCGAAACCACTGGACGGATTTTCACCAAATTTGCAGCAGGGGGGGTGGCTTGGTCCCGAAAGCATGCTTTAGTAAATTTGGTACATCCATCCAGTAGATTTTTTTGAAACGACTGAATAGTATGTAAAAAATAATTAGTGCTATCTGGGTTTGGTCCGCAGACTCATTTCCCTGTTCGATCTGTGGACGGGTATCTGATTGGTCAAGTGGCCGACGTGAGGTCTGTGGACATCAGACACACCCGCTGATTGGTCAATAAAAATGTGAGGTGTATCAGATTTTTGAAAATGCCTGCCATGTTGGATTCGCAGACATCCGCCGTTGTCTGCGAACATCGCGGGAAAAACACAACATTGCACTTGTCAAACTATTGAAATTTCTGGGGATGTGATGAGGATGGAATGGGACATGGCCTTAAAAAGCCAAAAAACAGGCATTTTTCTTCTACGATGTCCGCAAACAGTTCGGGAAAGTCCTGTGATGTCTGCAAACATATTATATGTTCGGGAGCATCTATGCTTATTTGTTCATTACAGGGTTGGTGAAAAGCTGTTTTTGGATGGCTTATAATTTTGGCGCCACTCAATGAATCCGCATGAAATTTCAGAATTTCATTCTAGACCTGATTCTGACTGGTTTTGAAAAGTGTGTTGCTGTTTTGTCAAGAGGGAACAAAATTAGAGGGGGGTCCCGAAATATTGTAAAGGCTTATAAATGTGGTGCCATTTGATGAATCTGCACACACATTTGCATAAGTATTTTAGATCTAGATATACATGGTTTTGCAAAGTTTTGTGAGATTTTTTCAAGAGGGGGCTAAATTAGTGGGGGTCTCAACATTTTTAGATGGATTATAACTTTGTTGCTGTTTGACGAATGTGGACAAAAGTGTTCATAAAGGTTAGAGACCCAACCTTGAATGTTTGTGCAAAGTCTGGATGGATTCTGCAAAGTGAGGGCTAAATTATATGACTATTGTATGTACATACATTTGGACACTTTTAAAAAAATAAAATATGGGCGGATTTCCAGCAAACTCATGTAATCAGCATTGGCAAGGTCCTGAAAGCATGGTTTTGGAAATGTGTCCTTGTTTTGTTTTTTGACAAATGTCATAATGTAGGTACAAAAAAATAGTGATATACATTTGGTGACTGAGGTATAGCCTGTGGCCAGATTGTCTGGGTCATGGCATAAGGTCATGACCCAGACAATTTGGCTACTAGCCATGACCACGAGGGACGACCACATCTGAATTAATACCATCACACAAACACACTTACAAAGCACTGGGTTAAAACAGTTGACAGCTGTTGGGTTAAATGAATATTCACTCTTTCCAAACAGTTTGGAGATTGGGAGTCTGTTTGGAGGCTAGTTTGAATCATCCTAATAAGGGTAGAGAACATTTAATTGTCCACAAGCAACTACCCAGTAGAGTCCCCCTGTGACTCATTACCTCTCCTTGGGATAGGGGCAGTGTACCAAAGCTCCTGCATCTCTAAGGTGCTAAGTACTGTAAGGATATAGAAGTATGAGTCTGAAACAGAGGCAGCATATTTGCTGGCAAATACTTTTATTGAAGATAAAGAAAAGGAAAAACCTATCTAGTCCTATTTCTAAGAGGGGTTTCTCTACCTGTTCTGTGTTCATACCTATTTCTGTCCATTGCACACTAAATTAACTAAGGAAAACTGTGACCTTCTGTATTCAGAAGAAGACTCCTCCTGTTCTGGACTCAAAGTAAAATGTTCAGTTCTTAATGTTCTAATCTTGACAAGAAAAGACAATTCCCAAGTATGAGGGGGAGTCCCTTCCCCTCTTCTTCTTTTGCCTCACAAAAGTCTTATCAAGTCTGGTTCCTGATCCTACTAGACTCGATCAACAGTCCTCTGGTTTAAAATGGTTGTACTTTCACAAAACAAATATCACACAGCAAATCAGGTTCACTCTCCTGCTAGATTTGACTGTAGTTCTTTCTTTCTTCACCTGCAGCTGTGTCCCACAAGAAAACAATCATCAAAAGTAAAGTCCACTAAATGTATCATCAAGTCTAGTTTACTCCCCTGCCAGACTTCATTGCTGTTCTAAACAGCATGTTTGGTGTTTGACAATGGGCCCTTATCTCTTTTATCATTAGTTCATCCTGCTCATTTTTGTTTGGGTCCCAGACCCTTCTAGGATATTTCGGAGCCTCCCCGATTTGCTTTGCGTCTTTTCTCTCGTTCCTGTGGATCCTTGACCCTTTATGCCTTATCGGGGCTTCCCCGACTTGTTTTTTAATCTTAGCACCTTGTTTGCTTGCTTCCTTAGACTGAAATTGGTCCAAGACCCTACTGTACTGTTCTTGTGCACCTTCCCCAGTTTCACATGGGTCCCAGACCCCTCTCCCAGGTTTGCTTTCCCTTTTTGCCAGGCCTGGTTCATTAAACTGCCAGGCACTGTTTCTCATATGTCTACTTTGTATTTCTCCCCAGGGACTGGGTAGAAGGAGAATGGGTTCCTCTGCTTTCCCCGACTGTCTCGTTTGCTCTTTGTGATCCCTGACACCCGTTATGGTAACTGAGCTAACCTTTGTGTTGCTACAGTCTGCTTTGGGTGTCTTCACAGGACCATCTCTGTTTTCTGTGGCCTTCTGCACACCTCTCGGCTCTCTCAGTGTCTCCCCACCGTGGTTCAAAGTCTGGTCTCTCTTGGTTCGTCAAAACACAAGAGTAACAGGGGATACCAGGAATATCTAAGTACTGTGGCCTGGCCTGGATAGAACATATACAAAATTAACATAGAAGGTCAGAGTACTGTTGTGTTCAAGTGGTGAGTCCCAGTGTAATACACCTGTCTACATAATCATAATAGCTTCACGATGCACAGAACATCTATGGAACAAATGCGTCTTTCAAAAAACCAAACCATGGTGTGAAACAAATTGAATTCAACCCAGTAGATGCTCACACATAATTCAATATTTTTTTATTAACTTATATCGAACAAATCAATAAAAAACTGATTTCTTAATAGTAAAAACATACATCAATATTAGTATCAATAAATTCGTTAATCAATCCATCAATTTCATCATTGGACTGACCAGATACATCATTCCCATCTAAAAACCACAACAAACCACACTTCAACCATACTACATTCATACTCAAACCATTCAGCAAATCATTCAATTGTAACAAATATTTCATCAATAAAAACAAACATACTAAAACACAATTATACAATATCTAGTCCATTGTTAGTATGAACCGTGAGTTTAACACCATTGAGCCAGTCTCCTATTTATATGGTCTATTCTGACCCAGGCGAATATGACTTAAAACTGTTTACAAATAACAGTACATTCCCCGACCCGACATGTTTCTTTCTGTATAATATTCAGTAAACAGAAATTCTTCAGGGGCACTATGGTCCAGCGAGGTCGCGTGGAATGTAGATGAAAAAATTAAGAATGTATATAATACACCAGCGGAGCTCACCTGAATACAAACATGAAAACACAACATCAATCAAGCTGAATTCTTAGGTTTCTGGATTGATCATTACTACCACCGTGCTATGGGTGAACTGGGCGTAGAAAAAAGGTTATTAATACCCTACGTCTGCCTCTAACCAAGGGGAAAACAGGTGGACCGTGATCCAACACCATGATAGAGACACCATATTAATTAGTGCATCCAAAATATTATCACCATTACCAACACCTCGTGACACTTCCAGATATCCAGAACCACTATGGTCATGCCTCGCAATGAGGTCAAACCTACTGCGACCCAAAATGTTACATAGTCAGGAAACAAGAATGTAATAGAATGAATAGAACAGGGGTTGTTACAGGTCAAACACTCATGATCAATCTTCTATGACGTAGTCGGGTGATGACACTGGTGTGTATCAAACCCGGAGATAGACAATCGCCGAAGGATAGAGCAGCGCTCAGCACATAATTGAGTGGAAGAGCCCAATCTCGTAGATTCTATGTGTAGGTTGTGGCAACTTCTCGCCCACCTGTAAACACAGAGGCGAAACACAACCCATTACCAACCCATATGGTGGTGCAAGGAGGGAAAACCCCTATTATTCCGCACCGGTACATGGTGTCATAAAGACGAACCTGTATCAAATTTATCCCTTCATGGTGACGACACACAACATACAACCATTTTATGCAAGAAAATGCTTGAGTGACCCGAGCTTACCTTTATCGAAAAAATCTGACACTTTCCAGTATGTGCACATGTCACGACTGTCTCCTAATAGGACTCTTCCCATGGGGTAGCACCAGAAACGACATTTAAATTAGTCGTGACCGTGGAGATAAACCTTACTACAGCGGGAAAGGAGAGACAAAGTGAAAGCCAATGAAAACACCAGAACGTCACTCTAAAGTGCTCAGTTCATTTGCTTAAGTCATCCAAAAATGTATAAGGTGCACCATGCGTATTTGAAATAACATGACTTTAAGAATAGGAGACAGCTGAGCCATTCCCGCACTTGCGCGGAATACAGGGCAGTATCAATAAACAAACTCGCGTCACACGCAGGAAAAAGGAGAAGTGCTACGTGTTCCCTCTACGCCATAATCTTCGTGGAATGGGGAACACAGAATGTTAACGGGACCAGGAAAACATAATGTAAATAGCCCCCTACTACCATAAGCACCGCGAACAGGAACCCAAACTCTGACCCTTCTTACCTACGGAACTCTCCAACTTGCAACGTGGGTGGCCGTGACAGTCTTATCCAACGGTCGGGCCAAAAGGTTCCGGGTAATGTACGTGCTTGCGTTATCATGTGACAAGCACGTAACGTCAGATGTCCTGAGGATACACGCCCCTCAGACTTCGTGCGGGCTCGGCAATCCCCCCAGTCAATGAAATCTATCAATGTCGGCTGCGGGACCAGAGCGAAGCAAGTGGAGGCCGAAATACTCAATCACAAGAATTAATGTGATTGATCACGCAGGTGCCTTGAAAAAATGGGCATAACCATACAAAAATACTGACACGTGAAAACTCATGTGTCAGTACATTGAAAACAGAACTTCCGGGACCCATGGTTACTCGAAGACTGGAATATATATCAAACCACCAATCTGGTCACGTTTAAGGGGGAAAAAAGGTCTCAAACATCAGTTAGGCCACTCTGAAAGCCCAACTTATTTCCGAAATGAAACTCGGACTCTAAGGTGGTTAGCAGTGTAAAGTTAAAAGTTCCAATCTATCGCCTCATTTAAGCCAACCACATGGCTTTTACTCAAAAAGAAGTTTAGTCTCCTCCCTGGATAGAGTTTGTTTGTCCACGGAAATGTTATTAGTAACCACAATCTTCTTGGTTGTGCTTCCTCCATCGGTCGCAAGGTCCAGCTCCCAGTTGCTCCCGGATCTCTGATTATCCAGCCATGACAGCTCTGAACACCTCCTGTGTCTTTCTGCCTTTACATATCCGACCTGATCTGCGTTTATTAATTTGGGAAGGAAAGATTAAATTCTATTAGCAAGAATTCTAGCAAAAATTTTACATTCCATTTAATTAGGGAGATAGGCCAATAAGTTATGGGGAGGTCAGAATCTTAAAGTGCCTTCGGAAAGAGGATTAATATGGCATTTGCAAAAGACCCACAGGAAGAGTTTCTGTTAGCAAAAAAGGTGAAGAGTGTTGTAAGTCTTGGGGCTAAGATATCAGAAAAGCGATGATAGAACTTGGGAGATAAAACATCTGGGAGAAACCAACAGGTGTCCATACACTTATGGAACACCCCAGTCCCCTGCACACCCTTTCAATTGTAAATACAATCAATATTTTTTACATTTGTCATAATTATTCCAAAAAAAAATGATTTGGGAAACCAGTTTTTAGTATAAAATTATATATTTCTAATTAATTGTTGCTGTAATACATAAACTGTTCAATTCACATCAATTCATCAAAACATTTACTTCCGTATTAAAGGCATACTAGAAAAATAATAGATTTTGACAGATAAAACATCTGGACCTGGTGCTTTGCCTGTTTTTAAATCTCTGACAAGCTGAGTGATTAATTGGGTGGAAATTTGACCATCCAGACTACTAAGGTCTACTTTGGAGTAGGAGTCTCTGCTTGTGTTATGGAAAAAGGAGTGCAGATTGTCAGGAGTGATGATCGCATCTGGGGAGTAAAGGTTGGCGTAAAAGGCTTTAAAAACCTCAAGAATCTCATTAGTACTAGTGACATTGGTATCTGTGGCGTTTTCCGATATGGGAAATGAAGGTTTTCTCTTTGCAAGATTTAAGATAGGAAGCAAGAGCTGTCCTTGCCTTGTTAAAGGTCTGGTATATCTTGGATTTAAATTTTAGGTTCTACCAGATGCCTGTTCCGTAGGTTTGTTATTGATTTGACAATACATTGCGGTGTTGTAGTGGGGAAGGGGATTGATAATATACTTTCTCAGCATTAGTAAGGTTAAGAAACAACTCAGAAAGTTCCTTTTGATGTTCTTTCTTCTTCCAACTAAAATATTGAATAACACGTCCTCTCAGTGCTGCTTTGAAGGCATCCTAATTGTTTACAGTAGAGGTATCTACATTGCTGTTATCAAGAAAAAAATGTTTTCTGAAAATGGGAAAATGATTCGATAAATTGCTTCTACTGCAACCAACTGTTATTGAAACGCCATCTACAAGAGTGCTTGTGAATGTTAAGAAAATCAAACATAGTTATAACAGGGGCGTGATGAGAGATAACAATATTGGCGATGCGGGAGTCAATAATTGTATTTGATAATGACTCAGTGACAAATATGTAGTCCAGGCATGAGAAGGTATCATTAGGCAGTGAATGAAACGTAAAATCAAAATAAGAGGGATGGGAAAGTCTCCATTGGTCAACCAAATATGTTGCTAAAACACATTCAACAAAGGAGTCATGAGATTTGAAGCCTCTGAACGTGCACTTAGATCTCCTGTCCATGGATGGCTCAAAGAACATTGTTAAAGTCTCCACATACAAGGTTAGAGAGATCAGATTGAAGTATGTTTTGTTTCACATAGTCCCAGAAACTGTGATCTGGTACAGTGGGACCATAAATATTCATAATGCAAATGATATTAGCCCCTATTTGTAACTTGACCCATACCCACCTACCAACATCATCCATCCTTGTTTAATAATCTTATAGGGGAGATTCTTGTTGATAGGATTGGCAACACCGGTTTTCTTAGCTGTCGCAGGGCTGGCAATTACATCTTGAACCCATAATGATTCAAGTTTTATTGATTCAGTCTTGGATAGGTGGGTTTCATGAATGCAGGCTACGGAGGGGCCAAATCTCTTGAGGTGACAGGGGACCTTGCATCTCTTAATTGGATTGTTAATCCCTTTCACATTCCAGGATATGCATTTAAATCCCACTATAATCTACAAAGCATATTTGATTAATACATATGAAGAATGCCTATTAAAAATGACAAAAATGGATGACAAATTACTTGAGGTAGTGGAGAAGAAAAATTCATATTGATTTCAGTGAATGTACAATGTACCTTAATGAGAGTCAATTCAGCAGATAGGGAAAACACAGAAGGAATGTAGGGGAACGAAAGAACAAACCTGACAGACATATAACAATATATGAGAGTTAAATAGGCTTCTGAGGGCACAGAGAGTGCATAATAATAACATGTGGGTAATAAGATGAATCTCAGTTTGAAATAGGGATAGAGCAATGCGAAGTTGAGAGCTAGGTGACACCTAACAGGACTTCTGTTTATGTCCTACAGCAAGAATGGCACCCAGATGCCATCAACCATTCCCACAAACTATCTGAAAGGTAATAAGTGAAGGGTAGATGTCCGCAGTGAAAGCAGGAACAATGCAGTTATGAAGTGGATTATCGAAGTAGGCAGTCAAGTGCCAGAGGTGGTCGGTAGCAGTGCTGCAGATGTGTCCATTCTGTCAGCTTTGAGGGCACCTTGTGTAGGCTTTAAGATCAGTAGGGTCACCAAAGACAGATGTCTTCCCATTAGATGTGACCTTAAAGGAGCATGGATGAAAGAGGCCATATCTGATATTAGATTTTTAAGGCCAGGACGATACGAGAGAAATAATTTTCTTCGTTGAGTGGTTTGTATATTCTGTTACCTTCCCAGGTGAGGATGTTTTTTTCCTTGGCCTTGGAAATGATAAATTGCAGTTGTGTGTGCTCCAAAAGTTAAAAAAATAGAGTGTGTGGACTGGGTTGTAGTGTTTGAGCCGATTTTAAGGGACCAATTCGGTGTGCTCGCTGAATGTTAAGCACGATGGCTGGAGGAATATGAAGCAGGACAGATAACATTTTTTTAAGGAACGAGATGGTGTCATCTGTCAGGTAAGCCTGATATACGAAAGTTGTTGCTTCTTCTTCGATTTTCAAATTCTTCATTGTGCCTCTGGAGCTCTTTAACAGAGTTTTTAAGTGACAGAACTCAAGCAGGGACGTCATTTGGGGGTCGCAGTTGCGACCCGTGAGGTCTCCCTTGCTCTGTACTGTAGCTAGCCTCCTGTGGCTCTTTATTTTTGGAGTGGTTGGCTTTCTCTTTCAGGCCTCTTAAAAAAAAACAAGGGGTTCCACAAGTGTAACACAAGTGTAACACTTTGAACAGTGACCCTAAATAAGAAAGAATAGGAATAGCAAATAATTTGTCTTTCTGGAATTCTATACATTAATTGATAAAGATTTATTTCAGGCACACTTCATGGGTTGAGTCACTGATTTAGTCTGTTCTTAAACACCTCAACTCAGCCTTTCATCCTTCTGAGGTCGATAAATGAGTACTAACACAGGTTGGGTGATATTGTATGTATATTTGTTCTATATAAAGCGCTTAAGCGCAAGTGCTATATAATAGCACATCATTATCATTTGGCCTTGGACGTCTGCTTGCATTCAGAGTCATTTGGTAATATGGGCCTATACACACAGATATTAATGATACATATGGTGATCCATTCTTGTATGAAATTTATATCACATTATAGTGATATCGTATACATATTTTTCGTAGTATACTTAGGAACAATGCTATGTGATGCCACTTCCTGTTTTGCCAAGGGGTGAAAGATTGTGTTCCATCGCTTCCTGGGATGTCACTTCTGGGTGGGGAGGGTCAAATGATATCACTTCCTGTGATGTCACCATAGGTCAAAGTTTATAAATAAGGGCTGTTGGAAAAACCCTATTCTGCCCAGGAGGGCTCAACTGAAAAACAACAAAGTGAAAGGGTTGCGTGCTCAGTCCTCTCACTACTCATTTACCACTGTTCATCTAGTACTGGACAAGAAAGCACCACTTCTCGTTGGTTATAAGGTACTTCTATTTATATATGGAAATATTCAGTTACTAGTGGTTTCTAGGTTGAACATCATCAATTTACAAAGTAAAGCAAATCTATTTGCACAAAATCATAAAGTGAGACATGCGTACATCTTTGCACATACAGTTACACAGGTAGTATAATGCTGTTACTGCTGTCAATAAATATGAAAAAAGGGGTTGATTCATAAACATAAATCACAAAGCAAGTTTACAAACTTTGTCATTCCATAAACAGTGGTAAAACATGTAACACAGTGGTGTACAAAGAATGTGTCGTCTACACCAGGGTGCTTCAGCCAGTTATACAGGCTGTCTAAGCCGTGTTGTGCTGGCCTTCGTCAGGACAGGGTGGACAATGTAGTCAAGATGTTCAAATTAAGCTGTAAAGGGAATGGGAGAGCGTAAGGGAACTGCTCATATATGCTTTCAATGTCTGATTAAATCAGAAAGTGTCTATTATGTCAATCATAGGCACTGCTTACCTGTGGGTTTTATTAGCCACAAGTATTCCCGGCTAGAGCGGGGAGGATTATGGGACTCGTAGTGTCTCGTGTTCATACGTTCTGGTTTGGTACCTAATACAAACAGGGACGACACAATAGACAAATATATTGTCTCTAATGTCCCCATATAATTCATGAACAATCATGAAATTTGCCAATGTTCTAAAATGGAGAAGTATGTCCTTACCTGTGTACAGGTAGCACTATGCAAGCAAACTCGCAGGGCATGTAAATCGCCAAATATATGGTGCACCGGGTTTATCTGTCTCCTGTTGAGTAAGAAATGGTATTAGGATGATGATATGGCACCATAGTGTGTGGATGTAATCATGGATTACCCCAATCTAGTGTACATACCTTGCTAGGGTGTTGTCCTATATTTATGTGCGCTCGCGCTGTCAAATCTTTTGGAGAGATGAGATTAAGCGGCACGCCAGAGCTGCTAATTGCTGTTAATGCGAGCAGACTTCAAGGAGCAGAACTGGAAGCACGGTCGAGTCGCGATGCGAAAACACTGTTGCTAGGTGACCCAGTGTTTAAATACTGGTGGCCTTGTTGGAAGGGGCATTTCCCCGCACTGGTGTGTTTTAAGGATATGTGCCTAATGTAAATGTCTAGACCTGTGTAAAAATGAATGTTAGAAAGGATGGCCTGGTCCAATCTATAATATTGTAGTCACTGTTGGAGTTTGTGTACACTTTAAGTGCGCAGTTCCACAGGGGATAGCGCTCAAATATTTCTTATACTCTCAGCAACCCGATCTGGTCCAATTATTAATTTTGATTAATGTACACATTGCATGCGTGGCTAAGTGGCCTACAGTCCTCCGGGGAAGGCGGAGGATGCCGGAACGGGCCGGTCACACTGAAAAAAGGGGGTAGAGGGTTGTGTGTCTGAGTCGCATGTGTACATGGTCCGGGTGAAGGACTAAATACCTTCTATGTGAGATTGGTATAAATCTCATTGTTCAGAGTAAATAAAGGGGGCACGCCACACCCAGGTACAAATGTTTTGGGACCCATAAATTGGAAGAAAACCGGGGATGTAGAAAGGATGGCCTGGTCCAATTTATAATATTGTAGTTACTGTTGGAGTTTGTATACACTGGTTGCCATGGCAACGGTTCCGGGACATTCTTTAAGTGCGCAGATCGAGAGGGGATAGTGCTCAAATATTTCTTATACTCTCGGGAACCCAATCTGGGTCCATTTCTTAATTTTGATTAATATACACATTGCGTGTGTGGCTAAATGTTCTACAGTCCTCCGTGGAAGGCGGATGATGCCGGGACAGGCCGGTCACACTGAAAAAAGGGGGGAGAGGGTTGTGTGTCTGAGTCGCATGTGCACATGGTCCGGGGGAGGGACTAAATACCTTCTATGTGAGATTGGTATAAATCTCATTGTGCAGAGTAAATAAAGGGGGCACGCCACACCCAGGTTCAAATGTTTTGACACCCATAAATTATAAGAAAACCGGGGATGTCTAAACAGAGGATGCTGTTGTCCATAGAATTATACCGTTCATACTGAAAAATACAGCGGGAAGGTATGCCCCTGTCTGTCAGGCATATAGCAGTTAGTTGACACTAACTTATTGCATAATAAATATCACAATACCATATAATAGGCACAAATGTGTAACCATTTCCTTGCATTCAACATCGGATACATAAATTGATATAGTTATCCTCCATTTTGTTTTCACATTTCCATGGCGTAACTCAGTGCATGTATCTACCAGACCACTCTTAAATCAGTTATGTTCTGTGTCCCAAAGTTAGGACAGCCAGACATCTGCCAAAAAAGGACAATCCCTACTGGAGGCATTGCGAAAGATGTATTCAAATAAATGATTTCCACTCTATAGAAATGTTGAGACCTAAGCGTACAGTGTCTAATTTATGAACCCACCTTTGCTCTAGATGGGTAAGAATCTTGTTTAAATCTCCCCCTCTGATTGTTGGTGTAATTTTTGAATGATATACCATCTGAGATGAGTGCCCTTGTGTTTCATAAGGCCAAAATGTTCTACCAAAGGTTTGTCTGGGATATTATTTCTGATGCAAGAACGGTGTTCTGAAATTCGCATCTTAATTGGGCGAATGGTTTTACCCACATACACTAGGCCACAGGGGCATTCAATGATGTTCTTGTCCAGTACTAGATGAACATTGGTAAATGAGTAGTGAGGGGACTGAGCACGCAACCCTTTCACTTTGTTGTTTTACTATAGGTCAAAGTTCATGCACTGTCTCTTACGCTAACCCTGACATTTTGGCGAAATGACGTCTCTGAACTCTAGGGGAGAGATCCTCCACGGAACTCCCTCTTTTTTCCACTTCATACATTCTGTTGTCAAATGCGCCCCATCTGTCATCAAGTTTTTACAGTTTTCGATTGGTGGTCTCAATTAAAGGTTTTAGAGACCTTATCTCTTGAAGTAGTAGGCATTCAATTGAGCTTACGATGGTGAGGTATTAGAGGTGCACTAATTGCAACCTGTTGCCACCTGAAATTTCAGTCTAGAGTTTGTTTGCTTCCACAATGTTTTATATAGGGGTTTATGTTAGCCAACATATTGAGACATTGATGTCATGCAGTATGAAAAATTGCTATTGCCTTCATTATCTCAAGAAGAAATACCTTAGTGTAAATGCAATGTTAAAATAATTGAGCAATGAGCACACGTTTGGGGGTGGGGGGGCTTTGGCGGTTTGTAACAGCCCAGGGCCCAAGTTATAGGCCAGAGCGAAGCTAGTGCCTTAACACGAGCCCCGGCACCATTACCAGCGGGTGTAGTCCCCCGAACGGGTGCTTATTGCTAATAGCACCTCAAGGACAACCCTCGGGTGCTAAGAGCAATGTATTTGTGAAAAACAATAGCTCGCAGTGACATGACCCGTTCAGATAAACACTTCCTCACCTCAACATGACCGCCATGGATCCCCTCTTCCATTGTCATGACAGACAGGAACGTGAGTGAGGAGTAGACAGTTGTGGAGGCACCAGTTTCATGGCAGCCACAGATAAGTGAGGGCCAGGGAGGGTTGGGACCGGTGTAGACAGACGAGGGGTATAGACAGACGAGGGAGGTTGGTGTGGGGCTGAAGGATTCTTCCCAGGTTTAGATCAACCTGATTGGCCAACACACACGCAGAGGGTGCTAATAGATGGTATTATTTTAGAATGCTAAGAAAAGCATAATCGAAGATGAGAAATACATTGTATGTTGTACTGTCCATAAACCTTAATTACATGTTGTCCTGATGTCCTTTTCCCAATAGTTTGAAATAATTTAGGAAGATCAATACCTCACCTTTATAGTTGTGCCCTCAAGATTTGTGTGAAGTGTTGTGATATGTTCAGAAGTGACCAGAGTGCCCGATGGTCATTTTGATGTTATGTTTGGTGGAGAAATCAAGGGAGATTTTTCTACTTGTTAAGTAGAGAGTAGCGGTGTCTAGGTGCTTTGAGATTACGTTTTATTGAGAAACATATGGTAGGACGTCTTTGCTCTGGTATCTCAGCTGGCTTCCTCCAGCGATAGGATTGAATCACAGAGGTTTTTTGGGCTAATTGCCTCTGGGGATTTTACCCTCCATATGAGACTCATTTTGAAACAGTTTTACTTAGTTACAAAAAAGGAAACAAAAATGATGTAAAGCTTATTCAGCAAGCAAAGTCACTTTGAACTATTATACTGAAGTGAGACCATTGGTGACAGAGGTGACATTTTGAGGTGGAAGTCCACGTGCAAAATGATATAGATGTGGAGCAGCACCAGGGACGTCAATTGGGGGTCACCAGAGGTCGCAAGAGCGACCTCTGCCGTTTCCCCAGCGACCTCTGGCAACATTCTGCGACCTCCGGCTTGGACTGGAGCCTGGAGCTTGTGCTTTTTTATAAATAGTTTGTTACTAACTATAAAAAATGAGCAAGTTCCAGGTTCCAGTTCAGGCCAGTGGAAGCAGCAGCATGGCACGCCGGTGCCTTTATGTCTGTCACTCGAGCTATGATTGCTTAGCAACCACAGCTCGTCCGGAGCTGAGGCAGGAAGAAGAGCAAAGCGGGACTCAAGGCAACTCACTTACAGTGCATCTGCAGAGCAGCCTGTCATGTCAGGAGCGTCCGCTGCATTGATTGGATGGGGTCGGATGCCATTCATTGCCAGCCTAGCGCAGGAAATGCGCAGTTAGGGTCAGTGGCGAGAAGGTGGCTTGAGGAGAGGAACCAGCCGTCATTGCCTGCCTGTCTCCGTGCGAGTGCTTGCACCTTTGCTGAACGCCCCAATGACAACAAGGTGAGAGGAATCTGCTTGCACGAATTTTAAATGCCAGAGAAACTTGTAATTACAAGAAGCATGCTCTCGGTGCGGGTTATTTTAGTAAACCATATGACGCACTCGCAGTGAAGAAATATGAAACGTTGCTGACTGACTCTTCCATCTGGAGATTTATCAGTGCAGTCCTTTGGAACGTTTCCTTTGCCTTTTTGGCTGCACAATATTCCCAGTCTGACAGATGCAGAGGCGAGATGATTGAAGGGTCACCCGGGGCGGTCACCATTTAAAATGGTGTGTCCAGGCCTCTCACACAGTGCCCTGCTGAATTGTCAGGCTTGTGTGCTGGGGCGGCGTGCGCGTTTCGCTTAACATTTTTAATATTTGCTTGTGTGATGGTGTTCTTGTTCCCATTAATATCAGTTTCCGTTTTTAAATCCGCAGAAAGTGGTGGGGCAACCATAATGAAACCTGTTATTATATACCTCTTGATGTATTGTGAAAATGCAAAAGCAAGTAACAGTAGATGTTGTGAGTTGTGATAACCGAGCATGCATGGATTTGTGTTTTGAGAGGGTAGTATGTGTCAAAATATTTCCATTCTGTAAGGATGCTGTACAAATCTGTTCACAATCACAATTCTGCCCGTGTCTCATGGTTATGTAATGCAGTGGTAAATTCGATTATGTAAAGCGAGGCACAGCACATACAGCACAGCAATATACACATCATCCAGGGTTCTTCATGCACCCAGTGACAGTGAGTGGCCATAAGCACTACGCGGTGCTGCCTGCCTCCATTCTCTCCGCGGCGCAGACCACTGCAGCCACTTCAGTAGCTTCTTCTTTTAATTATCCAACCCATCCCGAAGCCGAGAGTGTGTGCCACCAGCAAGTGTTTGTGTTTGCTTTTGGGCTGGGTGCCCCAGCTCTGCAGGCTGCTCCTCCTTACCTGGCGTTGCTGTCTCTCTGTTGTGTCAGGTCCTCCAGGCAAGGCCTCCTTTGCACCAGGCTGTGTGTGGCTGTGCAGCCAGTGCTGTGCGTAGGGTGGCCAACTGTCCCGGATTTCACAGGATTGTCCCGCAATTAGGGACTCTGTCCCGCAGTTTGCAGTGCGGGACTTGCGTCGGGACGACCTGCCTCCAGCAGCCACTCTGCAAACTGAAGTGGCCATTTACACAGCATGGCGCTGCCCTCTGCTGCTTTCTTTCTCTGGGCGGCTCAGCAGCCTCGGCTCCTTTTGAGCCTGCAGGTCAAGCTGTAACACCTGGCTTAATTCAAATGCTAATGCTTTGTTCCTGGGGTCGTGATGGTCATGTTTGCACTTAAAAAACGTGACCATCACGTCCCAAGGACAAACCATTTGCATTTCAATTAAGCCAGGAATTAAAAGCCATAAAAAAAAATTACATTTAAGAAAGGGGCGGGCCAAACGTGAATGCCGTGACATCATCGCCACCTCGAGGACAAGTGTCCCGCGACAGACTATCAAAGAGTTGGCCACCCTAGCTGTGCGACCGACGGACGTCAGTCACTGCACTGTCAGACTCTGAGTCTGACCTGACTGCACTTTAATTAAAAGTTATGTGCACAGGCTGTGGCATGCCTGCCTTTTAGGTGACATTCTCATAAACCTTCCTGGCAGTGTTCCGACTGTACACCGCCTGGCTGTCTGGCTGGCTGCTGCTGTCCTCCTCCTGTCCATTTGCCGGGTTGCTGAAGCCTAAAGAGGTAGCTGTGCTGCTGACTATGGCATTCTGTCTGTTGTCGTGGGTCTGAGAAGCTGAAGTTTGTCCAATGCACAGAGGTGCTGCTGCTGTTGGAAGTGGAACTACTTACTTAGTTACCACCAAGGGCTTGAAGGCTGGTAAGTGCCGTGGTGGGAAAAAGGAACTAGTGGTACACTGGCTGCAATTAAAAAGGAGGGAAGTGGGATGGTGGGACAGATGGCGTGTGGGGGGCGCAGGGGACGGGTGTCTAGTGGGTCAGGGGTCACCAGGATCACAGACTTTGGCTCAAATTGTTGGATTTCAACAGTCATAGGGGGTAATTCATAGAATTCAGCGCACAAGTGGCGCACGCGGCTGGCGCACAGTGTGCGCGTGCGAATCCCTGCACCAGCCGCGTGCGCCAAAACCCATTTCCATGCACAGCGTATTCATGGATTCCAGCTACCAAAACCAGCCGTGGTGCACAGTGGCGCAGCGACCCTGCAGCAGCGCCAGTTACGCCCCCAAGAACGCCTCTCGCGCAGGGAAAAGCCATCAAAATCCCCAATCCAGCGCAAAGGGCTGTGCTAACCCTGTACCAGCACGGCAAGCGGGCTACGTGTATCACTGGGGTGCGCGGGAAGTACCTCACGTCATTTCAGCTGGGTACGTGCATTTCAGGGGTGCGTGGGAAGTTTCACACGCGATTCCATCAGGGTACGCGTATTTCAGGGGTGCGCGGGAAGTTCCACACGCGATTTCAGCAGGGTACGTGTATTTCAGGGGTGCGCGGGAAGTTCCACACGCGATCTCAGCAGGGTATGTGTATTACAGGGGTGCGCTTGAAGTTCCACACGCGATTCCATCAGGGTACGTGTACATCAGGGGTGCGCGGGAATTTTCACACGTGAATTCAGCAGGGTACGTGTTTTCCAGTGGTGCGTGGGAAGTTCCACACGCGAATGTCCAGGCTAGGTGTATTTCGGGGTGTGCGGGAAGTTTCACACGTGATATCAGCAGGGTACGTGTATTCCAGGGGTGCGCGGGAAGTTCACCATGTGAATGTCCAGGCTACGTGTATTTCGGGGTGCGTGGAAAGTTTCACACGCAATATCAGCAGGGTACGTGTATTCCAGGGGTGCGCGGGAAGTTCCACACGCGAATGTCCAGGCTACGTGTATTTCGGGGTGCGTGGGAAGTTCCATACGCGATTTCAGCAGGGTACGTGTATTCCAGGGGTGCGCTTGAACTTCCACACGTGATTTCAGCAGGGTACGTGTATTACAGGGGTGCGCTTGAACTTCCACACGCGATTCCATCAGGGTACGTGTACATCAGGGGTGCGCAGGAATTTTCACACGTGAATTCAGCAGGGTACGTGTATTCCAGGGGTGCGCGGGAAGTTCCACACGCGAATGTCCAGGCTACGTGTATTTCGGGGTGCGCGGGAAGTTTCACACGCGATATCAGCAGGTTACGTGTATTCCAGGGGTGCGCGGGAAGTTCCACACGCGAATGTCCAGGCTACGTGTATTTCGGGGTGCGCGGGAAGTTTCACACGCGATATCAGCAGGGTATGTGTATTCCAGGGGTGCGCGGGAAGTTCCACACGCGAATGTCCAGGCTACGTGTATTTCGGGGTGCGCGGGAAGTTCCACACGCAATTTCAGCAGGGTACGTGTATTCCAGGGGTGCGCCTGAACTTCCACACGCGATTTCAGCAGGGTACGTGTATTACAGGGGTGCGCTTGAACTTCCACACGCGATTCCATCAGGGTACGTGTACATCAGGGGTGCGCAGGAATTTTCACACGTGAAATCAGCAGGGTACGTGTATATCAGGGGTCCACGGGAAGTTCCACACGTGAATGTCCTGGCTACGTGTATTTCGGGGTGCGCGGAAAGTTTCACACACGATATCAGCAGGGTACGTGTATTCCAGGGGTGCGTGGGAAGTCACACATGCAAAGTCAGCAGGGTACATGCATATCAGGGGTGCGCGGAAAGTATCACACGCGATTCCATCAGGGTACGTGTATTACAGGGGTGCGCGGGGAGCACCACACGTGAATTGCACGTGTGGGTCCTCCCAGGTGTTCCCTCTACACCCTCCACGGCCCCTGCAGGTGGCTCACACCACAGGGGCCTACCCTGCACATGTCCTGCAGGCACCCCATCCACCATGGCCATGCCCCCCAGCCAACCCACATGTCAACTTGCACTACTGCCCACCAACGCATGTCCCCCTGCACCCCCAGCCACCAGGGGCACCCTCCACCAGGCCCCCACCCATGTCTCCCACCACCCCCACCCCCCAGCAGTGCAGGGGCAGCCTCCACCAGGCCCCCACCCATGTCTCCCATCACCCCCATCCCCCAGCAGTGCAGGGGCACCCTCCACCAGGCCCCCACCCATGTCTCCCACCACCCCCACACCCCAGCACTGTGGGGCACCTGCCAGCAGGCCCCCACCCATGTCCAACTCATGTCCCCACCACCCCCACCCCCCAGCACTGTGGGGCACCTGCCAGCAGGCCCCCACCCATGTCCAACTCATGTCCCCACCACCCTTACCCCCCAGCACTGTGGGGCACCTGCCAGCAGGCCCCCACCCATGTCCAACTCATGTCCCCACCACCCCCACCCCCCAGCACTGTGGGGCACCTGCCAGCAGGCCCCCACCCATGTCCAACTCATGTCCCCACCACCCCCACCCCCCAGCACTGTGGGGCACCTGCCAGCAGGCCCCCACCCATGTCCAACTCATGTCCCCACCACCCCCACCCCCCAGCAGTGCAGGGGCACCCTCCACCAGGCCCCCACCCATGTCTCCCACCACCCCCACCCCCCAGTAGTGCAGGGGCAGCCTCCACCAGGCCCCCACCCATGTCTCCCACCACCCCCACCCCACAGCAGTGCAGGGGCACCCTCCACCAGGCCCCCACCCATGTCCCCCACCACCCCCACCACCCCCACCCCCCAGCAGTGCAGGGGCAGCCTCCACCAGGCCCCCACCCATGTCTCCCACCACCCCCACCCCCCAGCAGTGCAGGGGCACCCTCCACCAGGCCCCCACCCATGTCTCCCACCACCCCCACCCCCCAGCAGTGCAGGGACACCCTCCACCAGGCCCCCACCCATGTCTCCCACCACCCCAACCCCCAGCAGTGCAGGGGCACCCTCCACCAGGCCCCCACCCATGTCTCCCACCACCCCCACCCCCCAGCAGTGCAGGGGCACCCTCCACCAGGCCCCCACCCATGTCCAACTCATGTCCCCACCACCCCCACCCCCCAGCAGTGCAGGGCCAGCCTCCACCAGGCCCCCACCCATGTCTCCCACCACCCCCACCCCCCAGCAGTGCAGGGGCACCCTCCACCAGGCCCCCACCCATGTCTCCCGCGCACCCCCGAAATACACGTACCCCGCTCAATCGCGTGTGTAACTTCCCGCGCACCCCCGAAATACACGCACCCCGTTCAATCGCGTGTGTAACTTCCCGCGCACCCCCGAAATACACGTGCCCCGCTCGCACAGGCCCAATTGCTGTATGTTGCCACTTTTGTAATGCTACCGCCTGCCTTCGTGTGGCGGACGTGTTTCGGCTTGTGTGTGTCTTTGGCTGTGCGTGGCTTTGCCCTATTCGATTCCATGAATATGTGTGGTTCCAGTGCGTGTGGGCGTTCCGTCTGCTTCCCTGCAGTACATCCCCAGTTACGCCCTTGTTTTCGCGCGTTGTTCCCCATTCCACGCGTTACGCCCCGTGTTCCGCCCACTTTCTGGTGTATGCGCCGAGGTTGTGCGCTTTCACTGTGCGCGTCGCGCACGCCTTTCGGTATGTTGCAGTGACGTGTGCGCCATGCACGGGTTTGGTGCACATCCCGAGGAAAACACGCGCAGGGACTTCCATGAATCGCATGCGTGCGCGTGCGCCTGTTTTTTTGCGCTTGCGCCTGCTTGCGCAAAGATTTTCGGCTCACGTTTGTTCCATGAATCGGCCCCATAATGTCTTAAGAAGTTGTATTATAAAAAACACAAATTGCATAATAAAGCCACATGACATCATGTACATCCTTATAGCAATATGTTAAGGCAAAAGAATATAATTGTGGCTTTAATTTTCACATCCTGAATGGTAAACTATTATGTGCCAGAATGCAAGATAATGCCAAACTGAAATCTAGTTAACTCCACTGTACTTTCAGTGATTTAAGATAGGTAATAAAAGAAGTTGTGTAATAAACAAAGATAGATATGCAGATTCTTTGTCACAAACCTATTTATTCTTGTATTAAATGTGTGTCATATTACATTGATATTGTAAGCATATCCGCTAAGTAAGTCGCTACCACTGTATTCACCATATTTTTCAAGCGCCCAGTTACCCCATGGTTTGGTACGCGATATAAGTAATAAGCAAATACAAAATATAAAATATTTTTCTTAGTGTACTGAGGGATACTGCCTTAGGATGCCACTTCCTGTGATGTCAAGCGGGGGCAGGGTCAAATGACCTCACTTCCGCGGCCCCTGGCATTTTGATGAAATGACGTCCCTGGGCAGCACATTGACAGAAGAGTACCACAGAGAAGGCCAGATGCACTCTGCTGAAGAAGTGGCTCTGTGCAGCTGGTGAAACTCTGGGTGAAAGCAAGAGGGAACTGGGGGAGCAGCAAGTCACTGCTGCATGAAGACATCTATCTTGAGCTGGGTGAGAGAAGGCTGCACTGGGTGCAAGGCGAGAAGAGAGAGCAGGGAACCTTGATCTGCACTTGGAAGTGGTACCCATTACTGAGTCAATGCTGACCCTCACAGGAATGCTGCTTTTCAAGAATATTTATTTATTGATTGCGTTTATTTCAGTGCACCAAACCCATAGGCATCAGGGCGCTAGTTACAGACAGTGCATAGTACAATAGTGAAGTGCAAGAGCATGCATAGGGGTTACAGAACGAATCAGTATGTGTATACAGCACCGGCAGACTCTCACCTCATGGTACGGGGTTCTGCATCAGGCATGCAGACAAACATATGTGACACATTAAGTGTGTGCATCTACAGACTGGCAAAGCCTCACCTCATGGTGCGGGGGGGCTGCATGAGGCGTGCAGACAAATATATGGAACATAATAAGTGCATGTATACAGATTGGCAAAGCCTCACCTCATGGTACAGGGGGGCTGCATCAGGCATTTAGACAAACATATGGGACTTAATTAGCGTATATATACAGCGTGGCAAAGACTCACCTCATGTGCGGTGGGCTACATCAGGCGTGCAGACAAACATTTGGGACATCATTAGTATGCGTGTGTGTGCGTGTATACAGATTGGCAAAGCCTCACCTCATGGTATAGGGCGGCTACTTCAGGTATATAGCCAAACATGAGAGACAAAATAAGAGTGAATGCACATTCTGGCAAAGCCTCGCCTTATAGTGCGCAGGGCTACTTCAGGTAAATGGGAAACATGAGACACAAACTAGGAGTGGCAGGGCATTGGGGCATAGCACAGTCATTGCTTAAGCATCAGGCTGAAAGGACATTACAGACAAGTGACAATGATGGTCCTTGGCTGAGATCAAATATGTTCCATATGCCGCAAAAAGTCTGGCGAGTAATAGACAAGCAGCAGGATGTTGGAAGGTCAAGATGGGAGGGTTGGGAAACAGGACAGGGCTGTGGGCCAATCAGATAAATCCAGCACAATGCTTCAGGAAAGTCAGGAATGATATAGGCAGGTTCATGGGGCATGAGCAGCACAGGGCAGCAGGTCCATCCGGTAAGTTACAGTGCAGTTAAAGTTGTATATCTTGCGCATGGCTGTGAGTCGAGTTCGGATGACGTTTTATATGCAGCGCCAAGCTGCTAGTCGAGTCCGGTAAAAGGAAATGAGATCAAAGTACAGGGTTAACTGACTCGTATCAGGTAAGTGCGCAGACCAGCGCAGGGCGGTGCAGTGGGCGGGGTGGGGGTAGCATCGGGTATGTTGCCGTGTGCAGACGGGGGCAAATGAGAAACTGCATGAGTTTCATATGATGTAGGGCTGCACTATGATACTGGGGCAGCGCAGTGAGTCTACTGTTAGTGTCCCACTCCCGGGTCACCAGAGCGGGCCCCCTCTGATGCCAGGTCCACCTGAAATACACCATAGAGTGGCGGCCACACAGTTCAGACGCAGCAGAGATCACCCTCCGCGCTCTGGGTCACCAGAGGGGACAATAGTGATCGGGGCACCCAACCAACCGCATCCCCGGCTCTAGGGGCACCCAGGCCGGGGTTACACCCACCCAGGCCATGCTCACACGGCATGAACATTCTATGGGGATGGTGTTGCCCAGCAGAGACACCAACCGGATGTAGGGCCACGCCAGTGGGCCTGCTGCACGCAGCGTGGCACCAGCATGGTGCAATCAACAACACGCCAGAGTCAGTTCTTTGTTAGACTGATGAGCCGGAAGCGGCTCTTCCCTTTTATTGGGTTGGTCACATGGTAAGCACCATGTGACCATTACACACATCCTGGGAGCTACCAAAGTCCCATCAGGGGGTGACATGCAACATCTACCTCGATGGAGAGCATCCATCACCGACGGGGACCTCTTTATTTACTGAAAGAGACAGATGCGAGGCATGCCTTACAGATTGCACTGTATGACACAGTGTCAGAACAAGGAGAAACATGGACAATGGTACATGCATTTCACACTGGTAGGGGGTGCGTGCAGCAGAACTCATTAAACAAAACAAACTACATGAAGAGCAGGAAAAGAAACTCTTTGATCTGAACACACCTGTGTGTAATTAATGAAAGCTGTTCGTCCAAGTGAATCGAAAGACCCGGCTCATCATTCTGTCAACATGTTCAGCTGCCCAGAAACACCATCATTGACAATATGGTGTCTGCTGCAGGCCAAACACAAGTACACATCACAAAGGAAATGACGCCGCCAGTGGAATATTGAACGCTGATGTTCACAAGACTACAACAGTTGCAGCTTTTATTGGAAAGGGAACCAGAGCTGCTGTGTGACCCTCATTTATTTATTTATCTAAATGTATAAAGCGCAGAGCGGCCCTGGGGATTCATGGCGCTGTTACAGAATTCTTGCTTTGTTGTGCAGTTACTTGACATTTCAGAATATTAGTGACAATAGTAGCAGAAAAGAAGTACAGGTTCCTTGGTTACAGTGGAACAGGATAGAGACGGGTCATTAGTTGCACATTACAGATAGGTGGAGGCAGGTCAGCAGGCATGGCTAAGCGAAGAGTTTAGTTTTCAGAACTTTCCGGAAAACTGTGTATGATGTTTCGTTTCTGAGTGCTGTAGAGAGAGCGTTCCAATTTTTAGGTGCTAGGTGTTGGAAGCTAGCACCCCCTGCTTTGGCTCTTTTGAAGGATGGTACGTAGATCTGGTTGGTGAGGTGTGACCTCGTGGGCCTGGAAGAAGTGACGGGGTGTCCTATCATATAGGTAGGGGGGGTCTCATTGCGAGACTGAAACAGTTGCATCACTCACCGTTCAGGACACAGACAGCAACATTCTTAACAGAGTGTCTCGTTTTGGGACTGAAACTATTGCATCTGATCCAGAACACCACCACTGCCATCACTGCAATATTGAAGGTGACCCTCACCGTCAGACTGTAAAAAATGAACCTGGTCAACAGGATATCTGCAATGCAATGCTTGAAGGTGACCATCACTGCAGAAATGCAGTAATTGAGCTTCACTTAGGACAAGATAACACTACAGCAATAGTTGAAGGTGACAGTGCAAGTCAGAGACAACAGTACTGTGCACAGGACCTCTCCACTGCAATATTGAACAATTCCTCTAGCTGTACAAGTTCACCTCACAGAGGACACCACCTCTGCAATATTGGACGGTGATCCTTGTTGTAAAACTAAATCAAGAGTACATCACATGAGAAACCAAAACTCCAACACTATAAGGGCATCTCTATCTCAGGACTCACACAGAACACTACACAGCAGTTGTAAAAGGCAATCCACACTGAGACACTGAAACCATTGCACCTCACTTTGTTCAAGATCAATACAAACATTGCCAAAATGTGAGTGTCCTCCTTCTCAGAACAGAAAAGTCCAAATGCCCTGTTGCAGAGGATGGTACCCACTCAAGAGAACCTGCAATAGTTTAGTTAATTTATTTATGTATTTGTCAGGCGCTTATGACCCATACGAGTATCCAAGCACGTTCCCAAAAGTCATGCTTTTTTACCCATTAAAGAGCTAAAAAACAAGAAATTCTAATACTGCAGATGAGATATGCATTAGACTAACCGCTCCTTAAGTGCCGTGGGAAGGGTAGCAGATTTCTAATCCTGGGAACCTTTCCCTGCAGAGAGTTCCAGAAAGGAGCTGCTTGGATGGTAAATGAGCGTGCCATAGTTCGAGAGTATCTTATTCAGGGAACAGTAAGTGATGCTTCCTCCGAGACTCCAGGATACAGATTTGTTTATGACGACAGGAGCATTCCCATAGGTTGCTTTGTGCACCATGGTCAAAGTTTTAAACTGGGACCATGGATACAAAGGGTAAGCCAATGTGACTTATGGGATGATGGATTATCCTCAGGATGTGTTTGTGATCATTCTTGCAGTGGTATTAATTAATATCTGGAAGGGTCTCATCACATATTATGCCCAGGTACTTGCATCAGTTGCTAGCTGTTCCCATCTCACAGCCAGGTGGCACCCTTATGGCAGTGCCTGGCAAATGCCTATCCCATGCCTACTCAAAAGCACAAGCTGTTAGCATTGCCAATGTATGTTGGTTTCAGTAAGTGAAAGTGTATATGCCACAATGTGGGTGCCATGCTTGCTCCACCTAGGGAATCAATCATGGCTGTGCTAATCCAACAAGGTCATACGTGAACATGTCAAGGCTAGGATGGCAAGTATGGCCCAATTTCAGAACTTCTTATGCATACTTACAAGTGAGATTCTGACCATAATAGAACATATCTTTGCGTGGAAGCCTAGCCTGCCCTGACAGAACCTTTCCCGATTCAAACTGATAAGTACTGACTTGATAACCTCATACTGTTTGAGTAACTATTAGCAGAGTTTGCATGCAAACAGAACACATCATGTTTATTTTCAGTCCTGTTTAGAAGGTATTATGTGCTGGGTGCTCAGTGTTTAGGCAGTGTTGTAAATGAACATTGTTCACTATGGGATCCGACCAGTGATAAGAGGGGCAGGGAGTGAGATGGGAGTATTGTTCCCACCCCCCAATAAACATTTGCCTTTCAGAAGAAAATAACACAAGAGAGGAGCGTTTCCTACACTGTTACTGGTAAAGTATAACATAGGCATATCTTTTAAACCTAAAAAGCGGCATTTAAATATTTTATTTTATTTATTACATTTGTTATACGCCCAGACCCTGAGGTATCACAGTGTAGTTACAGACAGTTCAATATTACAATCTCAGCAGTTATAGGCAAAAGGTGTCAGGAACAAACACACATGAAAACAAAAGCATGAGGACTGCCGGGTCCTAACAACAAGGGTGGGGAGCCGGATATGCAATCTAAGTCTTTTAGAATTGGTTGAATAGCCAGGTTTTCAGTGATTTTTTAAATAGCTGGTGGGATTCTTCATTCTTGATGTTTGTCGGGAGAGCATTCCAGTTTCTAGGGGCTAGAATTTTAAAGCTGCTGCCCCCAGCTCTCATGCTTTTGAATCATGGGATGGCAGGGAGACTGCTGTTGCTGGATCTGAGGTGTCTGGTGGGAACTTTTTTCGTGGCTGCATTGTCAATGTATTTGGGGACTTTGTTGGCAATGCATTTGTGTGTAATACATAAGGTTTCAAATATAATTCTAGCCTTAATGGAAAGCAAGTGGTTGTTTCTCCTGATGTTCGAAAATGTGCTCATTCTTTTTTATTCCTAATGTTGCTCGAAGGGCTTTGTTCTGTATGAGTTGGAGTTTGGACAAGTTAGGATTAGACGTACCTAGGAGGAGTACATTGCAGTAGTCGAGAGTATAAGAGCTCTTGCTAAGGTAATGCAATAATTTGGTGTGAGGAATTTGCGATTTAGGGTGATGAGCTTGGTGGTGTAGGTGGTGGCTGAAAAGAGGGCGTTTACTTGTTTTGTCATAGATAGGTTAGCGTCTAGGTGGAGACCGAGAGTTTTAACCTGTTTGAGAACTGGGATTGTGGTGCCATCAATGGTGAAGGATGCAAAAGCAGGCTGAAGAGAATTTATTCTGGGGGAGGATCCAATTATGAGCAGCACTGTTTTTTCGTCATTGAGACAGAGTGTATTTTGTGCCATCCAGTTTTGGATTAAAGCATAGATTTGGTTGATGAGCAGTCTGTCCTGCTCATGGTTTCCTGATAGAGGGATAAGGATCTGGGTGTCATCTGCAAAGTTGGTATAGATGACACCATGGCATTCAGGGCTGCGAATAGTAACTTAGTATAAGCATTGTAAAGGGTGGGGGAAAGGCAGGATCCTTGAGGAACGCCTATAGGGACTGGAACGGGGTCAGCTGAAGCTTTGCCGATGGGAACTCCTGAAGTCCTTCTGCTAGGAAGGATTTGACCCATTTGGTGGCGTCCTTGGAGAAGTTAAAGTTGTTAGATAGAGTGGCACAGAGTTTGTCATGGTCGACTAGATCGAACGCGGCTGAGAGGTCTAGCAGCATTAAGAGGCAGAGTTTGCCTGCTAAGAGGCAGAGTTTGCCTACTTCCCTGGTGGCATCCATTTGTATTTTCAAATCGAGGAGTGCCATATTACCTGCAGGGTGCAATCCGAGGTGGATTTAACAGTCGGACAAGGAACAGATGCCCATGGTGGCCCCTCTGCTGTGCTCCTCTTCCCTCAAAGACAAATAGCCAGAGCTGCACAGGCCCCCCCACCCAGTGAGGTCTTATTATTTGACTGTGCCTTAGCAGCAGATTATTTACAACCGGAGGTGATTTGAGATGGGAAAAGGTAACTTACTATTGTTGTGGAACTTGTTTCTTAAAATGATGAAAGATTGTAATAAGCTCTTTAAGTGTGATTGTTGGGTGATTAGAAATGATGGGATACAGAACAAGCTTTGTGAACAATGACCTTGACATGCATTTCAGTTCCCTTTGTGTCTGTATGAGAGTTTTTGTAAGTTCTCATTAACTTGCATGCCGGAAAGTGTAGGCTTCCATTCATGATGGGGAAAATAAAGCTACAATCATAGGGGGACATTTTCCAAGTCAAGCGCAGTGGAAAAAGTGATGCTAAAAGATTTACTGACAATTTTCTTGTGGTGAAGGATTTTGTATGATTTAGCAGGCAAATTCGGAGACGAGTTCTGACTTAACACATTTGCCTGTTCTTACAGGTCCCCCTGCCAAATCTGATCGGCTTTCCACCAGCATGTATTTTTAAGCTGGTGGAACACCAATGGATTCCCATGAAAACCACCTGACTCTACACCTGGTAAAAGCAGGCAGTTGCCAAAGAAATCCATTGTAGATGGCTTCCACAATCGCTAATTGTGGCAGGGATTTGCACTTTTCCAGACATGTAATGGAAAAATAAAGCACAAAGGTGTTTTTTGGCTGTGTTTGCTATTTACTTTTCCAGTACTTGCTAATTAAAATTGCATGAAGGGGTCCTTTTGCAACCATGTGAAACAGGAGTGGTCCCTCCTCTGTCCAATTCAGGATTAAAAACAAAATGACCCCCTTGATCGTTTTCATCAACACATTTGTACAGTGATGTATACATGGTCAGGTTGATTTATCATGTCACTTGTGCATTTTTAAAGTAATATATATGCATTTGAGAATTATTTATGCATTCAAAACCAAAGTTCAAAACATGTTTGTGCCAACTTAATTTGGGAAGATGCGTGGTCAAGCATCTAAATGAAAGGTAATGCTCAAATTCTGTCTCTACCGCTTAACCAAAGTGTATGATCACTGGACACATCATTCAATGTCACTGTGCCTTACCTGCCAACATTTGGTGCCCCTAGAAGTGATTCAGTTTGCAGTAAAATCTATTCCAAATAAGCCTCACTCATGGTGTAATAGATGGGAATTGCAGGTGTCAGGGGCCGCCAAGAAGACATACACATACATCTTTTTTAGGAAAATATAAGGCTGCATTCATTGAACAAAATTGCAACATTAAACAGAAAATCAAAGCAAACACATCAAACAAGATGTCATCATGGGCAATTGTATATTATAAACAGTGTGTATCAGACAATGACATATAGGCCCCCTCCTCCTTGCCACGCCACACCTGGAGCTATACCAGGAGGCCAGAAACCCCTCAAACTTCACCAACTGCCTCTTGAACCACATCCCCTGCCGTGGCTTTCTCTCCTGCATGCTAGCACTCCCTCACACCCTCAACTAAATTAAAATGTGTTGCAAAAATTCAACATAAAATACAATTTTGTGCTGCAAAATGTAATTTTGTAAGAAATAAAATGGTCTATTCCTTGCTTCAGTATTCTGGAGTGGGTTCTGTGTTTCACAAAAAGATGGCAGGACCACAAGAAGCTCCTCTGTGGTCTGCTAGGAGTAGCCACAGTATTGTTGAGCGAACACCATCTGAGATTGAATAAGTAATGGGAGCTTTGTTGGTCAGCCATCAGAGAGGAGGAGGAGGCGGAATCATCCTCGATTCTCTGAGACAGGCCACAAAGGTATGGTGGGGGAAGATGGCAGTAGCAGAAGTTGGGAATGGTGGTCATGGGGAGCTCATGGAAGGCGACTGAGGGTGAAAAGTGAAGGAGGAGTGGATATAATAGACAGGGAAGAGCAGATGGGAAAGGAAGGGAAGATAGGTAAATTGGTGTTGCCACACTATTTTGCATGCTTCTCCTTCGCTATATTTTTCTTTATAACTCATTTATAGCATTTTTTAAAACAAAGGATAAATAACTTTTGTTCTTAGGGCATGATTAATTGTGATTTACCTCTCAGGCTCTTGTTCAAGGGTCTGCAGTATACAGTTGTTTATTTTTCTTGCTTTGACAATAGCTTGAATGGAAAGTCAAAATAGTGTGTGGCATTATGGAATGGAACAAAGGAGTGGATGGAACAGGAGAGCAGAACACTTTGGAAAGGGTACTTGAGAGCATTTGGTTTTGGAAGGGATTCACAGATGGACGGGGAGAGCAGATTTCCCATTTGAACAAACTGAGTGATCGTGGGAAATCACATTGTCAGCAAAACTACTTAAAAGCATGACACATTTGTTGCACTAGTGACAGCAGTTACCTACTACCACCCTAAGCTCTAGCCCCATGCCCAGCCTACGTGGGGCCCTCTGTCAGTCTTGCCCATGAATCCTTTTGCCTTAATGCTGCCACTGAGTGCCATCCTAACAAACATCCTGATCAGACATTCAAGTAGATTTAGAGGTAAGTGTCTCGCCCCTGGACCTAACAACCTTGGTTTGAATCCTGGCTGCTTAAAGCAGTCCAATAGACTAAACCAATTGAAGGGTGCAAATGGATTGTTCCAGATCCAGGAAAGACATTTTGTGCTGGATAATGGATCTGGGAAATCTGGCTCAACGTTTTTACAGCACTCCTACAACCACACCCAATGGAAATTGGCCCCCGTGTTCACAAACAGGGCCCACCCAGATGAAAAGTACTGGCCGGCCACCTCCCCCTTTCGTACAGAGCCTCCGACCACAAATAGGAGCAATATCCTAGTGCCAATGTCCCTACATACTGGAGACAAGTGTACCATCCACTGCAATGTGCTAGACATACCGCTCCCTTCAGCAGGTTGATGCCTTGCTAAACATTTGGTTTTTTAGGACTCACCGTTGCCCACGATCACAGAATTACTGAGTGGTGAGTCGGCCAGCGCTCCGGAAACCTCCACCCGATACATGCACTGATACTCCAAGGTGCTCTGATTAATGGGGAACCTCACTTGGATGGCAAGGGCCCCTGCTTTGTCTTCTTCAATAAGATGGCCTTCGCTGTATAAACTAAACCAGCTGCCTCTGTGCTGCTCCGGCGCTGAGCAGAGGATGGCATACCCTCCCTCCACATCGGCATCAATTTCCCAAGAGATCGTTGGTTTCGCCAGGTCTAAAAGACAAAATCAAAACAATTTCAGGTAGATCAAAAGATTGACAACACATTTACTTTTTATATCAAAACTAATGCTGTCACCTAGGAGATTTTAGTACTTTGAAGAAACCAAGCATACGTTGTTAATTAGAATATAGTCATGAGAGAAGGGTTGTTAAGGTAGTTGGGGGTAGATTACATACAGTTCTCCTATAGTCCATGGTCATTTTTGAACCAGGTGGTGCTCTTTATTAAATGGTAATGTGTATTTGCACCTTGCAGTGAGAGCCAGCCAATCAGGAGGCCAGAAACGTGGGGTGAAACTGAAGGGTTGTTAAGGTGGTTGGGGGTAGATTACATATAGTTGTCCTTTAGTCCAGGGTCATTATTCAACCAGGTGGTGTTTTTTTATTAAATAGTAATGCGTATTAGCATCCTGCAATGCCAGCCAGCCAATCAGGAGGCCAGGATTATGGGCTGGAACCGGCATTCTCAGCCCGCCTTCCAAGCCACCTGATGGCCGGTACGCCCACCCGACTTCTTCCCCCCTCCGACCGTTCCCATTTTATTAATTCCCCCGACCCACCTACTTAATTTTGGTGGCAGCCAGTGCCGCCACCACAGCTGCTGCTTCCTCCCCGCTTTACTTTTTCGGCCGCCATGGAAATGGAAGGGGGTCTCCGTATGGAGCTCTGCCTTCCCAATCCATGGCGACCATCTTGGTAAAGGATTTTCTTTCCGTGAACAGGATGCTGCATTTTTGGCTTGTGTACAGAATAACAATTTGCTTTTTTAGCAATGATAGCATCAATATCACTGCTAACATGAGTGGAGAAATAAGGAGAATTAGGAGAGGTGTGTCAATGAAGAACACTTCTTGAAACATAATTTTGAAAGTTATAATGAAAAGATGAACAACCGGTGGTACAAGCATATGACCAAGGTGGGTGGAGAGAAATCGGATGAGAACTGCTTTATTTGCTCTCTCATTCCTCATGATTTGAGCACCTCCAAAATGTTTTTTGGCCCAAGAGATAGCAGTAAAAAGAGCACACTGCCTAACACATCTTGCAATGTGCAAAACAAAAGGACAATTTCAGGGCAAGCAGGTATATATGAAATAGGCTACAAAATCAGACGCTTTATGAGGATAACTTTATTAAACAAATGAAAGTGAAAGGAACAAAAGACATGGTCATGAAATATATAATATTAGGTGAGGTAACAATGATCGAACATCCACAGTTGAAGTGCACAGATTCACAAGGAAAGGAATGACCCTACTGTTGGGATAGACCACAGCCGCGCATAACAGGAGAAGTATATACTCCTGAAGGAAGGGTAGAAGGAATGATGGTATGTAGAGTAAAACATCTCATAGGGGTATGGGAGAAAGTTTGCTTAAATGCCAGCAGCAAATGGCTTGATGAGTGGACAAAAACTGCCAATTTACTGACATGCATAGAGGACGAAAGAGGATCAAAGGACATAATAAAGATTGTAAATGCCTCCTTGTGCTTCAGAAACAATGGCACTACGAAGGTAGAAGAGAATGAAGGATGATGTCACATCTTGGATTTGCCACGTATAAATGGAGGCTAAGCTGTATTGATGGACCACAATTGGGCCTGTGGTATGAAGCCTTATATGCAGCTCCCACCAGATTGGGATATTAAATGCTCACTGGCAGTGTTGCATGCACCAGCACAGGTAGTGTCCCAGAGTAATGTAGTGCAGATATGTGAATAATCCCTGACAGATAATGAACAAAGGAATACACAATATTTAATGTTACAGTGCACAAAAAGAGACAATGATCTCTCAAAGAAAAGTAAAGTTTAGTTTAGTTTAGTTTAGTTTAATATTTGTAGTGCGCACCGAACCCGGGGGTATCAGGGCGCAAAAGGCATAAAGAATATTCTCAGCTTGGTTACATTGCTGTACGTTCATATACAATAAAGATAATACAGTAAATAGAGTACAGTAAATAAAATAGGCAAACTTGATATACAGTAAGTATTATGCATACAAGTGAGGCGGGAGATATAAACAGTAAATAGAAATATGTAAAATATGTAAAATATGTACAGTGGTACAGGTCATGCACAAGAAGTGTAGAATGTGTGGAGGTGAACTGGGAGAGGTAGGGAGGTTAGGGAAGTTAGATGTCATTTTCCTTGATCCATTGGATGTATTCACACCTGAAGAGTGGGTAGGGTTGGGGCGCTTTTACGGAGGAGGGGAGTTCCAATGTTGTGCGGCTTGTACTTGGAAACTGGTGCCTCCGGTTTTAGAACGTTTGTATCTAGGCACTGTGAGGGTATTGGAATTGGATGATCTAGTGTGTCGATTAGGGGCGTGTCTGGTAAGTCTATCTATGAGGTAACGCGGCACAGCGTTATTAAGGCATTTGTGGGTGAGAGATGCAACTTTTAAAGCAATTTTGTCTTTGGTTGTGAGCCAGTTGTGAGCTCTTCTTAGATTGGATATGTGCTCTTTTTTAGGGAAGCTCAGTGCTGCTCTGAACACGTTATTTTATAAGATCTGGATTTTGTCTATGATATATTTGTTGGCTCCTAGGTATAAGGCATTACAATAATCTATCTTAGATAGAATAATGGCTCTGGCAAGGGTGGTGCAGCTTTTGGGGGAGAGGAAGGGTTTGGCTGCTCTAATTAATTTACACGTGTAGGAGGTGGAAGAGGCCAGGGAGCTTGCCTGTTTTTTAAAGGAGAGGGTGGCATCTAAGTAGAAGCCTAACGTTTTTACTTCCTTCGCTACCTCAATGGTGTTTCCATCAATCAAGAAGCAGGAGTAGATGTGGCCTAGCTTGTTAATGTTGTGGGTAGTACCAAGGATGATGAGCTCCGTCTTGTCATCATTTAGGCATTGCCCATGTGAGGCTTTCCATGCCTGAATGATGAGGTACACCCTGTTCACCAAGGCCAAATCCTTGTCGTAATCTCCCGTCAATGGTATGAGGATCTGGGTATCATCCGCATAGTTAGTGTAGGTAATACCCAGACCATCGAGATTGTCGAAAAGGGGCTTTGTGAAGATGTTATCCAGGGTCGGAGAGATGCAAAATCCCTGAGGCACACCGCATGTGATAGGGGTTGGGTCAGCCGCTGCAGATGTGGAGAAGACTCGCATGGTTCTGTCATTGAGGAATGATTGTATCCAACTAATGGCTTCCTGTGAGAAGTGGGCTGCGGTGTTAAGGTGCTTGCAGAGAATGGAGTGGTCCACTAAGTCAAATGCTGCAGATAGGTCGAGGAGGAGAAGTAGGGCTGTTTTGCCATTGTCTCTAAGGGTGTTGATTTGTGCCTTAAGGTCAATCAGGACTGTTTCTGTTCCATGTTGGGGCCTGAAGCCAGATTGGCGGACTCCCAAGAGGTGGTTTTGTTCCAAGTAATACTGAATTTGAAGGTAAGCAACCTTGTCTAGGATTTTGAGTAGGAAGGGGACGGTAGTGATGGGTCTGTAATTGGTGGGTATGGAGGGGTCTAGTGTTTGTTTTTTGAGTAGTGGGAGAACCTAAGACCCTTTGAGGTTGTTGGGATGACACTTCTGGAGAAGGATGAGTTAATTAGTTTGGTAATGAAGGGTGAGAGGTCTCTGGCTGCATCTTAATAATGTGCACGGGACAGGGATCACCCTGGCAGTTGGAGGGTTTCAGGGAGAGAATAACCTTTTCGACCTTGAGGATGGTTACTTTAGAGAAGCTGAAACTGATATGATTGGGTGGTGGCATGGAAGTGGGGGAAGGTGCTACTGGGCAGATAAGCTTTTTTGTTGGCTATCTTGGCTTGTAGGGTAGCCACTTTGTTTAAGAGAGCGTTTTGTACACTAGTACACCAAGGTGTCAGGGATGGGGATGGGTGTTTCCAATTCTTTGAGGATGGTAAACAGTTCCTTAGTGCTAGAATTCAATTGGGATATTCTCAGGTTATAAGAGTCTTGTTTGGCCAGAATTATTTCCTTATATGGTAGAGATTTTGATGAGGTTCGTTTTATTGGACTCTGTCGTAGAATGTTTCCAGGTATTTTCACTTTTGCGTTTCTCTAGTCTGAAGGATTTGAGGTGTGGTGTGAACCAGGTGTTCAAGTGTTTTTTGGGCTTACTTTTCCTGACTTTCATTGGGGCAATCGAGTCGAGAGCAGAGGTCATTATTTTGTTGTATTTGTCGACTAAAGTGATAGGGTCCGTTAAGTCGGGTAAGGAATTGAGGGTGGGGAGGATGAGTAGAATGAGCTTTTCAGCTGTGATATTTTTTTTGTTTCTTGTGGGAATCGATGGGGCAAGAGGGTTATGGTTAATGGTAGTGAGGGCCTCAAGATAAAAGGTGATGAGTTGATGGTCTGACCAAGTCTGGGGAGAGATGTAGGTGATGTGGATGGCGCAGTTATGGTCTGCTACCCAGTCCAGGGTTCTGCCTTTGTTATGCGTTGGGAGTGTGATTTTTTGGTTAAACCCTAGCTCAGCTATGGCGTCTGCTATGAGTAAGACATGATGGTCTTTGGGGTCTTTAAAACCGAGGTTAAAGTCACCTAGAAGGATACTTTGAGTGGAATTTCTTAGTTTGTCGGTTAGGATACTGGTGAGGTCTTCCTCAAATGATCCGAGGGGGCCAATGGGTCTGTATATAAGGTGAATAGTGAATGTTTGGGCATTAGCAGTGGGCATTTTAACTGTGAGGGATTTGCAGGAGTCTAGTTGTTGGTTTGAGTCAGTCTTAGGTGAAGATCAGATTTGTCAATAATGGCCAGGCCTCCGCCTCTTGATTCAGTTCTGTCAGCTCTAAGGATTGTATAGTTGTCAGGGACGGCTAGCATGAGGGTAGGGCCGGCAGCTGTATGGAGCCAGGATTCTGTTATGGCCAGGAAGTCTAGGTTTTTTGATTGTATGAGGTCCTCTATCTCGGTAGCATGGGCTACGATTGAGCGGGCATTCATGAGTGCGCCTCTAATGGTAGGTGTGATGGCCTTAGGAGTTGTGGTCATGGGGGTGGAGTGGCTAGTTGTGGGTGTGTGGGAAGCTGGCGTTATGTGTAGGTTGATATTGTGGGCCATGTCAGGAGGCTTGGAGAATCTCCTGGTGGGCGTTAGGAGTTCAGTGGTTCTGGAGTTAGGTTCTTTAAGAGTACGGGAGAGTGGTTCATAGATCTTTGGTAGTCTTGCACAAAGTCTTAGGTTTTTGGTGGGTGGCTGGCAGGGGTTGGTCGGAGTGGGCTGGTGTGGCATGATATAGGGTGTGCGTGTTGTGATGGTGTTAGTTAATGTGTTGTTAGATGTGGTGTGTGGCCTGTGGGGGTTAGTGATGTGGAGAAGGTGAAGGATGATCCTTAGTAGGAGTGCATAGGTAGCGGACAGATACATAGTGTATGGGGAATGAGTGGTACAATGTGAGGTAAGTAGGGTGCTGTCCATGGTGGGGAGGGGTGTAAGTACGGTGCAGGGTAGCCTTGTGGATAGGGCACAGAGTCTACGTGTGTTGTGTGTCAAGTACGGAGCACAGTGCTTGTGCTGGGCAGTGGCAAGTGATGTGGCTAGGGAGGGATTAGTGCCGCCTGTCCGAAGATCTGGGTAGCGTGCAGTGGGTTCTGGTCGAGGTAGGAGACTATGGGCAGCAAAGTAAATCAAATGGGTGGCGTGCGCACTTAAGGCGGGAAATGTATGGCAGTGTAAATGCTGTAAATGGGTCAGTCAGGTATGGCGCTGCAAGTTGGGTAATGCAAATGGAATGTGGAGCCGAGGTTAGGGAGCAGGCTGTTTCAATCCTGGGAGTACAGGTTACAGATTATGGCAATGGATAAAACATTCAGGTCGTGGGGACAGCAGTTCCTGTCATGTAACAACGTAGCAAAGAGTCACTGGATGAGATACCACCTGAACACAGGCTGTTCAGTAAAGCATCAATATTTATTACATTCCACCTTGACCCCGGCTTACAAACAACTGCCAATGCTAAGTGGTTGCAGATAACCAGATGGGAGTTACTGTCATGATGCCTACCCCCGGGGACCCAGACCAAGTCCAGCAACCCCAGAAGAAGGCATCAAGTTATCCCAAGCAAGCCCAACAACTCCTGCTAGGGGCTATTTGGGTGCAGTCCTGGCGTCTATGGCGCCAGGCTCATATGGAGAGTCAGTCCTGGCGCCATAGGCGCCAGGCTCATAGATTAAAACTTACCTGATGCAGACCATGCTGCAAACTTACCTGATGCAGACCATGCTGCAAGAGCTCCAAGCCAAAAGAGGTTTGGAAGGGACTACTTTACCTAGGGACTATTTTTTACTCGGGTGGGGCTGGGGAGGAATACTTACCTGGGACTACTTTGGAGGCTATTTAAACCATGCCCGAAGAGCTGCACACGCTTCGCGTTATTCTGCATCCAGCAGCGTAACGCTCACCGTGCCTGCAAGTCTGCATCCAGTCTTCTGCCACGCCCGCCTCGAGTCTGGAGCTCCTAGAAAAAGGGAGAAAGAAGGAGAAAAGATTAGAACAAGAGCAATACCTTTGAGCCTTACCTGAATTCCCGATCCATCGCGCCTTAGAGCTGGAAGAAAGAAGTTCTTTTATGCGCGTCGCCTCGCCTGCTGCAGCGCCGCGCTGAACTCACCGTCCTTCGCAGCATCTTCACATTCCACCGCACCCTCCTGCATGTTCCCGCCGCACTCCGGCACCTAAGGGGAAGACAAGAACAGCAAGGTGAGCCAAGGGAATACACAGAGGCAATATTAGTTACCCCCCATAGACTTACCTGATTTTACCACCGGGGGTACTATTCCACTGCATCTTCGCCGAACCCCGGCCCCTAAGGGGAAAACAAAAGGACAGCAAGGTGGAACAAAGGGACAAACAAGGGGAAACCTCCTCACCACAATAGACTTACCTGATTTTACCGCTGGAGGCATTATTCCCGGAGACTTCATACTTTCTCTCAGCACCTAAATAAGGGACAAAGCAACAGGTTACATATTGACATTATTTTATCGAACTGTGTTGGATAATACAAATCCTTACCTGAATATTACCGGTTGCCGCGAGGAACTCTTCGCTAGGGTCAAGCTGCAACCTGCAAGGAATCGGACAAGAGTGAAAGTCAGACATTTGAACTCTTACGAACTACATACTTACGGCGTCTTGCCGGGAATCTCAGAGTCATTATTGTTCTGGTACTCACCAATTCCTTTGAGCCAGTGAAGCAACTGGTTATCTACGCGCCCCTGCTCTCAATGCAGGATGGAGAGCTCATCTTTCCAAACCATCAGGTGAGACTATAAGAGGGGACATCAAAGGTGATCAGTGGGGAGAACAGCGGGAGTGGGGGGGTTAACGCTAAAATCCACGGGTGGTTAATTCCCTTTCTCCATTTGCAGAAGAATATTCCTACGGGACAAGCAAACGAAGCTAGGTGGGCCAGTCGAGTCCATCATCTTGGCACTACGTGTCACATTGGTGGAGACCGCAGCTCTCCGGTTCAGATCGACGCCCCTGTGGGAGCCAGGTGAGCGTAACAGAACACGAAGCCTACCCATAAATTCCCACCCGGGCGTTATGGATACCTCAGAAACTGACCAATTGGCCCAATTACTAGGGTACTGAGGGCTAAAGTGCATTCCGCCCGTCAAGAAACCAATGCTCTTAGGAGAGAACTGATTTTGTCAAAGGAGCGAACTGATGACCTTGCTAGGCAACTACTGCAAAGCCAGGCTGGACAAGCACCCCTACCAGGTTCCGGGGGAAATCCAGCTCCTCTGTTATCGAGTAACCCTGTGCAAATAAACCTACCAGGAAATATTCCATTAGCTCACCCGAACGCTTTGCCGGAGATCCCAAAAGGTTCGCCGTGTTTATGAACCAATGCCGCTTGCACTTTTTATGCAGACCTGGAGCCTTCCCAAACGATCAAGCCAAGGTAGCCTTTGTATTGTCATATCTCAGTGGCAGTGCAGCTGATTGGTCAATTCCACTAGTTACTCAGGATGACCCAATTCTTCGGGATTTTCAGGGCTTTCAAATGAGCATGGAGAGATTATTTGCCCGGCACTCCCAAGGACAGGCCCTGGATAACAAACTTTTGTCCCTACGACAGGGTAACCAGGACCTTCTATCCTACATCGCGACCTTTAATAGGTTGATAGTGGAAACTGGATGGCCTGAGGTAAAACGAATCACGTTATTTCATCGAGGAGAACTCAAGCATGTCTTGGCTCAAGTCGTGAACCCACCTCAAGACTGCGCTGAATATATAGACTTAGTGGTCCAGTTAGATCACAGACTTCAGAACAGAAAGGCTGATCGAGCCAAGTTTGAGAATCGGGTGTTAGTCAAAACTCATGCTAACCCCAAAGGAGCAGATGCTTCAGAACCCATGCAAACAGAGGGGTTAAAGGACCCTTAACCCAGAAGGAAAGAGAAAGGAGACGGCAAATGCAATTGTGTCTATATTGTGGAACTTATGGGCATTTTCTACGGGATTGCCCTGCAAAACCACCCATGAAGGTGGCAGGAGCTGCTGATAAAAGCCATATGGAGTCAGACTCGGGAAACGACCACGCCCGACAAGCGTAGAGGTCCGCTTGCCGAGCTTGAAGAAGGATACTCAGACCTCGCATTTCATCATACCAATGGTCCTCGTAAATCCAAGGCAGCCATCGTGTATGCACACAGTAAGGGCATACATTGATAGCGGGCCATAGGAAACTATGTGGACTACGAATTGGCTTCCAGGATGAATCTACCTCTCTGCCGAAAAACCACCTCAGATGTCATCACCACAGTCGATGGAACTGAAATTGCCTCTGGGCCTGTAATTCATTCCACCGCAGAGATGACACTATTGGGTCAGGATGGGCATCGAGAGACTATTGTGTTTGATCTAATCAAAGCCCCACAGTTCCAAATAATACTGGGCATACCTTGGTTGGAAACACATAATCCTTGTATTGATTGGCGAGAGAAGAGAATAACCTTCCCGGATTGTGCACAAACCTGTTACCCAAAGAAAAATCTGAACGCAGGCCTGGCCACAGTAACCACAGCAGTCATGCAACTACCTCCAGAATACCAAGAATTCCAGGATGTCTTCCAAAAGGAACAGGCAAACACCTTACCTCCTCACAGATCGTACGATTGTCAAATCGATCTCATACCCGGTGCACAACCCCCTTGTAGCAGGATCTATGCCCTTACGGAACCTGAGAACCTTCACCTAAGACAATACTTAGACCAGTAACTTGCCAATGACTTCATTCGCCCATCCAAGTCCCCTGCATCTTCAGCTTTGTTCTTCGTGCCCAAAAAGGAAGGTGACCTCAGAACGTGCATAGACTACCGTGCATTGAACCAGATAACTGTTAAGAACCGATA